>NC_081169.1:20822859-21162234 GCF_012432095.1 Onychostoma macrolepis
GGTTGGAGGGGGCTGCACATCCCTTCCTAGTACTGACAAACCACAAAAATTTACAGTATCTCCGCGAGGTCAAGCGGTTAAATCCTAGACAAGCCAGATGGGCTCTATTCTTCACCCGATTCCAATTCAAGATATCCTATCGTCCTGGTTCCAAAAATGTAAAGGCTGATGCCCTATCCCGTATCCATAACCCCGAAGAGAGTAATGAAGAACCGGAGATGATTTTACCCTCTGAGATCATCACCAGCCCCATTCAATGGACCTCTACACCAGTCGCCTCTACCACTCCACCTGCCAATCCGCCTGGCTGTCCCCCTGATCACCAATATGTCCTGAGAACTCAACGCGTCCCGCTCATCCATACCACTCATACTTCCCTTGGTACTGGCCACCCAGGGGCCAACGCCACTCTCTCGCTGCTACAAGACCGCTTCTGGTGGCCCAATATGGCCAGGGACGTGAGAAGGTTCGTCCAAGGCTGCCCTGACTGCGCCATCTCCAAGAGCTCCCGTCATCTCCCCACAGGCAAACTTCTCCCATTACCCATACCTCACCGCCCTTGGTCGCACCTAGGAGTGGATTTCATCACGGATTTACCAGTATCTGATGGTAATACCTGTATCTTCGTCATCATAGACCGATTTTCCAAGTTCTGTCATCTCATACCCCTCGCAGGCCTTCCCATGGCACTTCAAACAGCAGAACTCCTGTTTAATCACGTATTCCGTTATTATGGTATCCCAGAAGACATTGTATCTGATAGAGGACCACAATTCATCTCCTGGATCTAGAAAGCATTCTTCTCCCTCCTAGGTGTGACCGTAAGCCTCTCATCTGGTTACCATCCGAAGTCGAATGGGCAGACCGAACGCAAGATCCAGGAAGTGGGACGCTTCCTGAGAACCTTCTGCCATGGTCGCCAGAACTCTTGGAACCAGTTCCTAGGCTGGGCAGGGTACACCCAGAATTCCCTATGTCAGAGCTCTACTGGACTCACTCCCTTCCAGTGCGTACTCGGTTTCCAGCCTCCCCTGTTTCCTTGGTCAGGAGAACCATTCGATATCCCCGCGATCGACTACTGGTTACGAGAGAGCGAGAGAGTGTGGGACGCAGCACACCATCAGCTCCAGCAGGCAGTGCTCAGACAACGGATGGCAGCAGACGTCCGAAGATCAGCCAACCCCGAATATCAACCAGGACAAAAGGTCTGGCTGTCCACAAGGGACATTAGGCTGCGCCTGCCTAGCCGGAAACTCAGTCCCAGATTCATTGGCCCCTTCACCATTCTGGAACGGATCAACCCGGTCACATACAAACTACAGTTACCTCCACTCTACAAGATTCACCCCACATTCCATGTATCCTTGCTCAAACCTTTCTATCCTTCTGTTTCCCCAGGGCCTGACCAGACAGAAGAACCCCCTCTCCCTCTCATCCTGAACGAAGGAGCCGTATACCGAGTTAAGGAGATACTGGAATCCGGCGCCGTGGTGGTAAACTAGAATACCTTGTGGATTGGGAAGGATACGGTCCTGAAGAACGCTCATGGGTGCCTAGAGATGATATTCTGGACCCAACACTCCTTGAAGAATTCCACTCGGCGCACCCCGATCGCCCAGCACCCCGGGGTAGACCACCACGATGCCGAGGGCGGCCCTCAGGAGCGGGCCGTGGAGAGGGGGGTACTGTCACGGATCGACCAGGCCCTGCCCTCCACCAATCACAACGATCCACATCACCAGATTTCTAATCACGCTCACCTGCACCTCATCACCTCAGTCATCAACCCCAGCATATAAGCTCTCACATCAGTCACTCTCATCGTCCGATCTCGTAACTACGATGTGGACTCTACTCTCTACGATCAACATGCTGAGTATATACATTGCTAACTAGGGATGTTCCTGAAGCCGAATACCTTATTCGGAAAGGCACAGATAATGGCTTCAAAACGAATAACGGATTTATTCGAATAACAGAAAAAATATTCGGCAGACACAATCACGTTTGCTGGAACAGCACTACATTAGTGAGGTCTGTGGTTGTTAAGATTTGTGCAATATTAATGGCTATAGTACTGCTTTGATAGCGTTTATTTTTATTTTTATTTTTACATATATATATATATATATATCATACAGATAATATCATGGTGATCATTGCGTTTGTCTAACGAATGTGGTCTCCTCAGCAATAACCTATCAGCGCGCTCCTTTTTTTTAAACTGCTGTCTGTCAGTGCCGGCGAAGCAGTGTTGCCAGATATTGCTGCAAAAAACAAACACAACCAATCTCCTGAAAAATGCACCAAAATAAGTTTAATTCTTATATTTTGCAAATAGGATACAGAATCTCTAACCTCAACCTTCATCTTCCCACTTTATTAATGCTCTAATTACTTCATTAACGCTGTTACATTAAGTATTAAAACAAGTCCAGAGACGCTTATAATATCTAGATCTGGCAACATGGCGGAGCGGAGGCTGCACTTGCGCCAAGCTCCTTCACTCCTGCGTTTCGCAGCTGCCGCGAGTCAGCCACATGAATTTATTCAGTGACATGATTTTAAATAATTTTTCATATGTTTTCAAATTTTATTTTTGAACATGAAACATGATCTAAGTTACTCAAAGTTCAAGCGAGCTTTATTGACATTCTGCTATGAGTAGGCTACTGAACACTTTCTTTCCATTTCTATTTGTTTTTTTCAGCTTCTTTTTTTTCTACTAGTGCTCTTATTTAAGATTGTGGATGCTTGTCTCTTGTCAAATTTGTACACAAAGTTTCACTGGAAAATAAGAAGAATAAAGTTATTGTTATTTTTTGATAAAGTTTTAAATAAAATATATTTACAAAATTATAATTGTAATAAAAAATAATACTTTCTTTAGTTATACAAGACATATTTGTTAAATGAAAACTATGAATCGAACAGATTTTCATTTAAAATGGTATTTTCATGAAATTTGACGAACTTCCGGTTTAAGCCACGCCCACTTCCGGATCTATCCGAATACAGATACAGATACAAATAATTTTGAGATTGTCACAGATACAGATACAGATACAAATAATGACTCCGCTGCACACCCCTATTGCTAACTATACTTATCCCTTTGAGCCTTACCTCCTGTCTCTGCTCCTTGTGTCCTCCTCTCCTCCTAGATCATCTGTCTCCGTGATCAGTGTGTCTCAGAAGATTCCCTCGTCTTGTCTTCCCCGCAACTCTGTGGAAAAGAGTATCATCACCATCTGTCTCATCATTCATCTGAGCTCACCATTGAAGTCTATTACTCACCTCCTGTCGTCAGTCCATCGCTCCAGATATCTCATCCTGTTCAATAAACACTAACTTACTGTCACTTACCTCTGTGTCCAGCCATATCTGTTACACTGGGTACTTATTGTATTATTACAACATACAGTGTTCAGACCCCATTAAATTTTTCACTCTTAGTTATATTGCAGCCATTTGCTAAAATCATTTAAGTTCCTCATTAATGTACACACAGCACCCCATATTGATAGAAAAACACAGAATTGTTGACATTTATGCAGATTTATTCAAAAAGAAAAACTGAAATATCACATGGTCCTAAGTATTCAGACCCTTTGCTGTGACACTCATATATTTAGCTCAGGTGCTGTCCATTTCTTCTGATCATCCTTGAGATGGTTCTTGAAGAAGATTTTTGCTGTTAAAGATCTGAATTAATCAAGTATAATCAAGGTGAATCTTGCCATTTATATATCCTTTTTAATCCTCTATTATGTTCTAAAGGCCTCTGTGTTAAAAGTGCCTATGTGGCTAAAATGTATAAACAGGAAACATCTGGAAAAATATAGGCGAGCTTTTTCCTTTACCATAACAAGTCTAGGAAGTCTCAGCTCCCAAGGAAGAGATAGGTTTGCAAACGCAAGCGAAATGTAGAAGTGTATGCATGAGAGGGGCTTCTAATGTAAAGGAAACCCGCCTTAAAAAACTGGTGTATATATACTAAAGCCCAGAGACAATCGGGAGACTTTTCTGCAGAAAGGATCTCGACTTTATTCTCGCTGTATAGATAATAAATTATTTTCTTCTGGAATCAAACTTCAAGACTGTGCGTAATTCTTCAGAAAGAGACGGAAGACACTACAATTGGCGTCACGAACAGGATCGGAACAGAGCAGCAGAGTGGACGACCGCTTGGAGCAGAATTTTGACGAACAGCACAAAAAAGTGGCCACAGGTAAGCATTTTTGCTTATATAATTTTGTGATGTTTGCCAGTCTGCTCTGAGTGGTAAGACACTTAAATTTTGCTCTTCCAAAATTCTAAATTTAAAGATAAGAACAAAAGGGAGTTTTATTCTAGAAGAAATAACTGCATGCATTTATCTAGTTTATTGTTTATGGCCTTGATAAGTAGCCTAAATTGAAACTGGATGGTGTAGGCAGACATAAATTGCTAGCAATGGACTATGTTTATTAAATCTGGGCCTATGTGAGGGAGTGAGCGCGCGAGACCTACGGATACCGCTCTGATTGAGGTCAGAGGTCAGCTTAGGTAGGTTTGAAAATTCCTGGCAGGATCTTGTTTTTTTACTGAGAAAGAGAGAAGAAAGAGGGGTTGCAGTGAGAAAACCAGTATTCTGGAGCAGGTGAATACTCGAGGAAAAAAAAAGCTTTGTATTGTTGTTTTGTTTTGAAGAATGTTTGAAACTGTGTCCGTGTTCGAATGCGTGTGGGTGTGAAAGACTGAGAGTGAATGAGAAAATGAATAAATTCCGATTGGGTTTGGGGAGAGAAGTGTGCCTTTTTCCCAAGTGGAGAAGGGCCGCAGCTCTTGACACACCCAAAAGGGATGAACAATTGATAAGCCCTATGAAATAAAGGGATAATTTGTGCAAGGAAGTCCTTATAAATAAAAGGATGCTGTATGAATGAATGAATGAGCCCTTAAATAAATAAATAAAGAGTAAATAAAGATAAAGGGACTTAGTGGTATGAATGTTTCTAGGAATAGGGTCAATAAAGATTGAATCCAGATGTGTTATAAAATCTTATGTTGGGTGTCTGTGTGAGAAAAGATCAGGAGGGAGAGAACTTTCTGAGAGCAGTGCTGTGGAGGAGGAGTGATTAAGATAGGAAGTCGAATAAAGAACATTAAAAATAATAAGTGCGCACTAGGTAAAACAGAAGAGGCAATAGTGAATAGAAAAATAAATCAATAATAATTATTAAAAAAATTTTATGAATACTGTGTGATCATAAAATAAAGTTTAAAAAAATATATAAAGAAAGTGTTCATGCATCAGATAGAAAAAACTAAGATAAGAGGCAAGATACTAAAATTAATTGAAAAATAGTGGTAACATTTATATAAAATAAATAGAATAAAAAATAGGAGAGAAGGATCGGGGGAGAAAATATGGCAGCCACTCCGGTAGAGATATTAGGATTAAAATATCCTTTGTGTAAAGACATGATAAACAAAATCTCAGACAAATGGCAAAAAAGAACAAAGAATAAAATGACAAAATGGCCAAAGGAAGGGACGTTTGATGTGGCGTTATGTGAGGAAATGGAAACTCTGATAAAGAATTACAAAACTAAATGTATCAATAAGAAGCGTGAAAAAAGAGAGGGAAAAAGAGAAAAAGAAAAAGAGGTGTTAGCTATGTTTAAAAAAGAAGGAGAGAACACGTTAAAAAGTATAAAACAGGCCAGGAAAATTTTGAAGGAGGCAGACAGAGAAACATGCAAAAAAGAAATGCTATTTTCTCAACCTCCTCCTTATCCGTCAGGAGAAAAACTATTACCGATTCTCAAGGGAAAAGTGGATGTGATGGGGGAAATAGAAGTCGAAGGTCAAGTTGAATTTGAACCAGAGGTAAAAGCAGGAAGTAGAGAACAGAAAAAGGAAAGTGAAAAATATCTGACTATGGATTGATACAAGCAAGCCCGAATAGCCTTAGAAATGATGAAATCAGACCAGGAAGATAAAACGAGATATGAGGAAGTGTTAGAAAGATTAAGGAGAAAAGATCGTGAAATTAAAGCACAAGTAGAAATGATTGAACAAGAAATGGGTCAAAAAATTAGAGAATCAGGCAAGAAAATTCAAAAGGAAAATGAGTTGGAGAGACAGAGAAGTAAGCTGTTCGACAGCAATGAGGAAATTAATGTTGAAGGAGAAATATTTGATACAAGGAAATGGCAACAGGGAAGGGAAAAAGGAACACTTAGACCACTAGCTGCACAGCTTCCGATTTTAATTAAAGGTGCACAGGGGCAATATGTCCCATGGGCTTCTCAGGACCTCGAAGGACTGATTGCTCGCCTTCCCGATATAAATGCGGGTGCTGGGAAATGGATCAGGGTGTTTGAGGAGGAAACGACTGGTAAACTTTTGGCTGTGGGGGACATTAAAGCATTGCTGGCCAAAATTATAGGAGGAGCAAAGATGGATGAAATATTGCAAACAGCCACTCTAGACAGAGCGGTGAACTCTCACAATATGGATGGGATTGTTTTTGATGCATTTCGTCCAGCAGTGTGGCAAGCATTGAGACTTGAGTATCCGATCAGACTGGATCCTAAGTCATTAAAGGGACGAGAATTGGGTGATACAGAAAATCCAACCACATACGTCCAGAGACAGTTGAAAAACTGGAAACAAGAGACTGAAATAAATCCTGAGGGAGACCCGTTAATGGCCACACTATTCAGACAAGCTGTGATTGAAGCTATGCCTCCAGCCGTTAAAAGCAGGCTAGAAGACGTTGTTGGCTTGAACTCAAAAACTCATAAAGAATTTTGTGATCATGTGACGCATGCGGTGGAGCAACACAGGAAAAACGAACTAAAGCTCAAGACCCAAGAGAAAGAGCTACAGCAAAAGCTAACTCAACTACAGCTTGAAGAGCTGACAAAGAAAAATAAAAGAAAGATTCAAGCTCCGATGGTGAAAGAGGAACAAATGACAGTTATGTCTCCTGTAAGCGCTCCGCAACCAACCGTTCAGCCAAGCCCTTCTGCTGCAGGCCCTCCGAACACACACCAGCTTCCTGTACCCATAATTAATGTTTACCCCCAACAGCCAACTCCAATGGGATGGAGAAAAAGACCAACACAGAGAAGCCAGAGAGGAAGAGGCAGACCTTATACTGGCCTTCCAGATTTATGCTGGATCTGCAATCAGCCCGGACATATCAGATATAATTGTCCCACCTTGTCATACCCACAGTACCCTCAAGGGGGCAGAGGAGAAGGTTGGCAGCAGTCCGATCGAGGTACAGGAGAAGGCCCTGTTAATCCGTGGAGAGGTCCAAATCAGGGATACTAGGGGTGCCCAGAGAATTCTACAGGGGAGAACCAGTTACCAATGTTAACAACTAAAGCAGATCAAGAGCCTATTATGCAAATTAAAATAGAAGGTAAAGCCACGCCTATGATGCTAGACACAGGAGCAATTTTTACTTGTTTAAATTCAAAATATGCTTCACATCTCCCCTTGTCTGGAAAATTCACAAAGACAGTAGGATTCTCGGGACAAATGCAATTAATTCCGATGACAGCTCCAGTGTGTCTACAAACAAAAGATCAAAGTATCACAATGCCCATTCTTGTATCAAATCAAACTCCTATCAACTTGTTAGGAAGAGATGCATTATGCAAATTGGGGTTACAAATTTGGTGTTCTCCAGAAGGAATATTTATCGATGCAATAGGAACAGAAACACAAATGGTGGTTGTAGAGCCAAAAGCAAATGTCTATTGGATAGGACAGATAGACCAAGATGTGAGACAGACAGTAAACAAATGGGGAAAGTTTATTGAAGCACAGATTCCTGAAGCACGGTTAACAAAATCAGAATTTCATTGTACAATGATCTATGATCCAGATAGAGATGAAAAAATAGAACAAAAATGGCAAGAGGAAACAAAAGGTCAAAAAGTCGAGACAGTCTCTGAGTATATCATAATAGGAAAACAAGGAGCAGCTTTAAATATTCCAAACAGCGAATTTGTGGAAAAATGGTTCAATGTAACTGATTCTGTCCCACATATTGCAATATATGTAGGAAAAAACTGGGAAACAAAAGATTTAGGACCAATGATGAAAGAAGCAGGAAAAAGCAAATGGGAATCAACAGAACATCCGTTGATTTTTCATTCAGTGGACAAAAATTACATACAAATTTTGTGTGCAACCAGTTTGCTGGGAATTCCTCAGGAAATAGTAATCAGCCAAAAGAATTTAACACAAATGACCTCAACATCTGAATTACTAAACAATACTGAAACTGAATTGTTTGTGGAAATGGAGAGACAGGTACCAACTGAATTGTGGTCACAACATGATACTGATGTAGGATTAATAAAATCAGCTAATCCAGTAAGAGTTCAACTCAAACCAGACGCACGTCTGCCCAGAAAAGCTCAATATCCTTTAAAACCAGAGGCTGAGGCAGGCATAAAAGACAATATTGAAGGTTTAGTGAAGGCAGGAGTTTTAATAGAAACGTCTAGTTACTGTAATACTCCAATTATGCCTATACTTAAAGCAGACAAAAACCGATGGCGTCTTGTTCATGATTTACGAGCAATCAATGAAATAGTTGAAGATATGCCAGCTGAGGTGCCAAACCCACACACGTTACTAACGAACGTCCCTCCTAATGCCAAATACTTTACCGTAATTGATCTCTGCTCTGCCTACTTCAGCGTGCCATTAGCAGAGGAGAGTAGATACCTGTTTGCATTTACATATGCAGGTAAAAAATATAGTTATGCAAGAATTCCTCAGGGATACAAACATTCGTCTCACATATTTAATCAAGTGCTAAAGGCCGATTTAGAAGATCTTGCAATCGACAGTACGCTAATACAGTACATGGATGATTTACTCGTTTCTGCATGTACTCTAGAACAATGTCACAGAGATTCAATCAAAATTTTAACAAAATTGGCTCAAGGAGGACACAAAGTGTCCAAAAACAAAATACAGTATTGTCAACCCCAAGTTGAATACTTAGGAAGATTGATTGCATTTGGCACTCGAGCTATAGCTCCGACTCAATTAGAAGGCATAAGTAAAACGCCAATGCCCCAAACAGTAGGACAAATGATGACTTTTCTAGGAATGACTGGCTTTAGTTCAGACTGGATAGAAGACTATGCAGTAAAAACAGGACCATTGAGAGAAATGATGAAACAGGCAGGAATTCAGCATCTAAGCAATCCTTTAATATGGAATACAGATGCACTACTGGCATTTGAAACGATGAAAAAAGAATTACAACAGGCACCTGCGCTAGGAACAGCCAATTATAATAAAATGTTTCATCTGTATGTGACCAATAGAGCTGATGGTTATGCATCAGCTGTACTGATGCAAGAGACTTGCAGTGGGAGGAAAAAGCAGCCAATAGCTTATTACAGCACAAAGCTAGATAATGTAGCTCAAGGATATCCTCCATGTTACCAACAGGGCCTAGCGGCAGTATATTATGCTTATGAAAAAGCATCCACAATAACTATGGGGTACCCAGTAACCATTTACACTCATCACAAAACTGTAGAATTATTAGAACAAGGAAAATTTGTTCTAACTCAGGCTCAATTTTGGCCTACTCCTCATTACTTACGTATCCAGGCGTAACTATTAAGCGATGTCATACAGTCAATCCAGCAGACTTGATCCCTTTGTCTTTTGAAGGAAAACCTCATGATTGTGTGAATGAGTCATTGGCATTTACCAGATTACGACCAGATCTTGAGTCAACACCCATTCCTGAAGCAGAAGTCACTTACTTTGTAGATGGATCTAGCTTTAGAGACCATGAAGGAAATCATACAGGATATTCAGTAGTGAAGAAGGACAAGAAAGAATTTGTACCAGTAATATCACAGCATTGTGTACAACCTTGTTCTGCTCAATTAGCTGAATTAAAAGCACTTACAGCTGCATGTCAGTTAGCAGAGGGACAAACTGCTAACATTTTCACCGATTCAGCATATGCTCATGGTGTATGTCACCTGTTTGGTGCAGTGTGGAAACAAAGAGGTTTCAAAAAGAGTGATGGGACTCCCATCCAACATGGTGAGCAAATAGGGCAATTAATTTCTGCTATGATGCTACCAAAAAGATTAGCAATAATCAAATGTCAAGCACACAAAAAAGGAAATGATTATGTCATTAAAGGAAACAATGCAGCAGATTTACAGGCAAAAAAGGCGTCAGGATGTCAAATTGCAGTATTAGCACCTGTAGTACTTATAGAACCTCAACCTCAATTGGATGATATAATTCGAATTCAGCAACAAGCAGGCCCCTATGAGCAGTCTATGTGGCACCAGAGGGGGGCCAAAAAAGACTCACAAGAGATCTGGCGCACACACGAAGGACACATGGTTGCACCAATTTCACTTTTGAATATTCTTATTGCAGATGCGCATGGGTTTGACCATTGCGCAAGGGGGGAAGTAGTAAGAAAAATTAAAAAGCAAGGATATTGGTCTCCTTATTTGTATGCAACGGTAGATGAATTCTTGTCTACATGTGAAATTTGTGCAAAGTACAATGTGAGAAAAGGGATAACGACACCAATAGGGCATATACCAGTGCCTGAAGGGCCCTTTAAACATCTGGTCATGGACTACGTGGACATGATAAAGCGAGTACAAGGTAAAAGATACATGCTGGTGATTGTTGACAGATTTAGCAAATGGGTGGAGGCAGTGCCGTCAGCGGATCTAGGAGCAGGAACAGTAATCAAATTTCTAACAAGAGAAGTAATTCCTAGATTTGGGATACCATCAGAAATAAGTTCAGATAACGGTTCGGCATTCATACAAAAAACTGTAAAACAAGTGTTGCAACAATTAAGAATAAAACAAAGACTAGGTTGCATTTACCATCCTCAAAGTCAAGGACAGGTAGAGAAATTGAATGGAATTATCAAGGCCAAAATAAACAAAATATGTGAAAGTACTAAACTTAATTGGATTTATGCTTTACCTCTAGCACTAATGAGCTATCGCATGCAAACTAACCGAACCACGCACTTAACACCGCATGAAATGCTTACGGGTCGACCCATGCCTGTGCCATATTGTAGAGGTCCCTACAAAGGACCGCCTCTAGAGCAGTTACAAATGGAACTTCGTTCATATATGAAGAAACTAACTGCCATACACAAAGCTATCTATTCACAGGAAAAAAGAAAAGAGCCCAGAGAGGAAACGGAGACAACGTGTCCAGTTGTTCCAGGTGACCAAGTATATCTGAGGGTGTTCCGGAGAAAATGGAATGAGCCGAGGAGAGAGGGCCCGTACACAGTGGAGAGAGCTACTCCAACTGCAGTCCAAGTGGAGGGAAGCACAACGTGGTATCATCTAAACCACTGCACGAGAGTTCCCAAGAAAAAGACGGAAAGGGAGGAAAACAGACAGACAGACTGTGCAGCAGAAAGTGACAAGGAGGAACCTGAAACGCAGGGTGAAGTGCAAACGAACGATAGCACAGAAAATGATTCACCAGGAGCTCCAGTCTTCCTGTCAGAGGAACAAGAGAGGGAAGAGGACAAATCCGATAATGTGTCTGAAGACCATCTTATGCCTAATGTACCTAATAATGCAAATCCAAGCTCAACCAATAGAAAGCAACCAGACTTTCCTTCAATTAACTTTTAAACCTTTGGATAACAGTGGTAAAGATATCAACTCGACAGAGCTAATGCTAATCAAAAATCATATAGACACAGATTATGAGATGCAGGGGGATGAAGAAGTTAGTCAAAATGATGAATTATGGGAAACAGCTCAAAATAATGAATGGTATCAATGGGCAGCTTTTACTGCAAGAGAAACAAAGAAAGAAAATTGCTTGCTATGCTCCAAATCTCCGTTAAGCAAAGTAATAGCCGTACCAAATCCATATGACTACCAAAAATGTGCCGAATTTGGGAGAAACTTTTGTCATTTGACAGATTTCACTAGACCATATTGTATTGCTGAATGTCTAGGATTTTTAGGAAATCCTAAATTAACAAGTCATTTTTTTAGACCACTCTGGGGAGCTTGGTGTCAATATTCGGACATCGGCCAATATATAAAAATTGAAAAAAGGAAAGTAGAGATTCCAAAATGGTATGGCATAGATTATAAACAAGAATATGAGTGCTTCCATAAACCGAAAGGAACACAAGATGTAGGCAAGTTCAAGGGCAAATGTGCTATAGTTTGGTATATAGACAAGAAAAATTCTTGGAAGTCTGGACTTCCTGTTAGAGCTCCAGAACTTTTAGCACTTGGAAAAAAGAAAAGGAATAAAATAACACCTCAAGAATGTGAAAATCAAACTATTGCCTTGCCTTCTATAGAAATTTATGAAGATCAATCACTAATAATAGCAGATTTCTTTTGGATCTGTGGAGGTGAGACATTGTTGCCTTCTTTACCGGTAGGATGGAAAGGTATGTGCGTAAGAGTAAGATTACTGCAAGAACTCAACATGGCACAATGGGGAACAGAACAAAGCGAAAGCAAGGAAGACAACAGAATCAAAAGAGGTTATGAGCCGGACCCCAAGGTATATTTAGATGCAATTGGACAACCGAGAGGATTCCTAACAAATTTAAGGCAAGAGATGAAGTGAAAGCAGGTTTTGAATCAATATTTGTTTGGATCACACCTAACAAAAATGTAGAGTGGATTAATTACATTTATTATAACCAACAAAGATTCATTAATTACACTGACGATGCGTTGACCCTATTAGGAGAACAAGTGCACGCGACAAGTAGAATGACATGGCAAAACAGACAGGCCCTGAATTGGCTTTTAGCTGATAAGGGAGGAGTCTGTATCATGTTTGGAGATCAATGCTGCACTTTCATACCCAATAATACTGCCCCTGGAGGAGCTTTTAGTGAAGTGATGATTAAAATAAAGAAATTAAGAGCTGAAGTTACAGCAAATGCAGGAAGGGACCAACGGATATGGGATTGGTTTGATTTGAAATTTGGAGCATGGGGAGCATGGATTGCTAAACTGGGAATGTTTATAGGAGCTGCTATATTAATGGGAGGATTATTATTTTGCTGTGTATTACCAGTACTGAGAACATTGGTCGTCAATGCTACTGTTAAACAAATGGAAATGATAAAAGTCCCAAACAACCAACGAATAATCACAGAAAGGAACTTGGATGAGTATTATGAAGGATTGCTAAACAAGCTGATCTCAAATGAACAAACTTTGGAGGACAGTTCCAGTGACTCTATGACTATGAAGAAGAGGTGTAAAAAAGAGCCAAATCCGGGGTGTAAGAACTAGCACAACCTATGCCCAGGGATGGCCCTCTACGATGCGCAAGGTATCTGGGGTGAAGATCAACGGATCCAAACTATTTTTCTTGGGATATTCAATGTATTATATTTTGATTGTATTTTTATGTTTTAATATACATAACTGTGACAACCACAGGCAAGCGCTGAACCAAATGCACGCTCATGCTTATAACATTGTTTTCTATATGATAAAAAGGGAAAGGAGACAGAATCTTTTACTCTCTCTTAGTCAAGTGAAGAGAGAGACGTTTGGTTCTGATTTTCCTCCAGAGTGCTGCTGCATCATCTAGTCATTGATGATAAGACTGTGTGACTTATTTAGTCACTAGATAGTGTTAACTGAAAGGACTGAATTATGAAGTAGCACTCTGGGTAGACATAAGCAATTGTGAGACTTAATAAAGTCTCAAAGGGAGGAATGAAGAAGATTTTTGCTGTTAAAGATCTGAATTAATCAAGTATAATCAAGGTGAATCTTGCCATTTATATATCCTTTTTAATCCTCTATTATGTTCTAAAGGCCTCTGTGTTAAAAGTGCCTATGTGGCTAAAATGTATAAACAGGAAACATCTGGAAAAATATAGGGGAGCTTTTTCCTTTACCATAACAAGTCTAGGAAGTCTCAGCTCCCAAGGAAGAGATAGGTTTGCAAACGCAAGTGAAATGTAGAAGTGTATGCATGAGAGGGGCTTCTAATGTAAAGGAAACCCGCCTTAAAAAACTGGTGTATATATACTAAAGCCCAGAGACAATCGGGAGACTTTTCTGCAGAAAGGATCTCGACTTTATTCTCGCTGTATAGATAATAAAGTCTTTTCTTCTGGAATCAAACTTCAAGACTGTGCGTAATTCTTCAGAAAGAGACGGAAGACACTACATTCTACACCTTCATTTGAGTCCAGCTGTGTTTGATTATACTGATTGGACTTGATTAGGACAGCCACACACCTGTCTATATAAGACCTTACAGCTCAGAGTGCATGTCAGAGCAAATGAGAATCATGAGGTCAAAGGAACTGCCTGAAGGGCTCAGATACAGAATTGTGGCAAGGCTTACAAAAAAATGTCTGCTGCACTTAAGGTTCCTAAGAGCACAGTGGCCTCCATAATCCTTAAATGGAAGACGTTTGGGACAACCAGAACCCTTCCTAGAGCTGGCCGTCCGGCCAAACTGAGCTATCGGGGGAGAAGAGCCTTGGTGAGAGAGGTAAAGAAGAACCCAAAGATCACTGTGGCTGAGCTCCAGAGATGCAGTCGGGAGATGGGAGAAAGTTGTAGAAAGTCAACCATCACTGCAGCCCTCCACCAGTCGGGGCTTTATGGCAGAGTGGCCCGACGGAAGCCTCTCCTCAGTACAAGACACATGAAAGCCCGCATGGAGTTTGCTAAAAAACACCTGAATAAGAATTTCTGGTCTGATGAGACCAAGATAGAACTTTTTGGCCTTAATTCTAAGCGGTATGTGTGGAGAAAACCAGGCACTGCTCATCACCTGTCCAATACAGTCCCAACAGTGAAGCATGGTGGTGGCAGCATCATGCTGTGGGGGTGTTTTTCAGCTGCAGGGACAGGACGACTGGTTGCAATCGAGGGAAAGATGAATGCGGCCAAATACAGGGATATCCTGGATGAAAACCTTCTCCAGAGTGCTCAGGACCTCAGACTGGGCCGAAGGTTTACCTTCCAACAAGACAATGACCCTAAGCACACAGCTAAAATAACGAAGGAGTGGCTTCACAACAACTCCGTGACTGTTCTTGAATGGCCCAGCCAGAGCCCTGACTTAAACCCAATTGAGCATCTCTGGAGTGACCTAAAAATGGCTGTCCACCAACGTTTACCATCCAACCTGACAGAACTGGAGAGGATCTGCAAGGAGGAATGGCAGAGGATCCCCAAATCCAGGTGTGAAAAACTTGTTGCATCTTTCCCAAAAAGACTCATGGCTGTATTAGATCAAAAGGGTGCTTCTACTAAATACTGAGCAAAGGGTCTGAATACTTAGGACCACGTGATATTTCAGTTTTTCTTTTTTAATAAATCTGCAAAAATGTCAACAATTCTGTGTTTTTCCTATAGTATAATTTAGTAATTATAGTAAAGTTAAAAACCACCATAGTCGAGATTACTAAAGTATGGGGAAATTTTGTAATGAGTTTCTGATATGATTTGGTTTAAAAATTGATATGAAAATGTACCTGATAAAAGAGCATTGCATATGGTCATCTCAGCAGTGAATCATGTCCGTTGAGGTGCAATACAGTGGAAAACTAGATTACCTGTTTCCAGCTGCTCCCAGGATATAACATATAAATATAACATCATAATACACATGTAAATTTACCGAATTTATGTTTTTTGATAGCTGTAGTGCTGTTGGTGCACTTGAGGTTCCGTATGCGGTTTGAGGCAAGTAGAATAAAATGTACTACAACATTTTTCTTAACTACTATGCAAACATACACCCTTGTTACGTGTAGTTGCTGTGTAAGTGTAATATCTGTGGGCTGTAATTTATAGTGATCCATTGTTACCCTCTTGTTACGTGTAGTTATTGTGTAAGTGTAACATTTGCTAGATAAGACCCTTATTCCTTGGCTGGGATCGGGTAGAGTCCTCTGAAACTTAATTGAAACTGCGTTTTTAATCTTCAATCCACTGGCCACCATAAAAGTCCACTGTATGAAGAAAAATCCTGGAATGTTTTCCTCAAAAAACTTAATTTGTTTGCGACTGAAGAAAGAAAGACGGGTGACATAGGGATGAGTAACTTGTCAGGAAATGTTTTATTTGTGTTTGTCATGAAATTATGTACAAATGCAATAAAACACCATGTGATACAATTTAGAGGGTTTTCTGTACATAGAAACCACTTTTTATACATTTACTTTGTGGGTAGGGCACTTCTTTTTTTTTTTTTTAATTCAGGTATGCAGCCTGCAGCCTGCAAGTTCCTCGCCAGTTGGCAGGGCCCGTATACCGTCACGGAGAAGGTAGGTCCCGTCACTTACCATGTCCGCCAGCCGGGATGGCGGAAACCAGACCAGCTGTATCACATTAACCTGCTGAAGAAATGGGTGGGGACAAGGGACCAGCTCGCCGCCCTCGCTACCGTGGAGACGGTAGTCGTGGACATCAATCCACAGCTCTCGGC
Organism: Onychostoma macrolepis; assembly: GCF_012432095.1. Taxonomy (NCBI): domain Eukaryota; kingdom Metazoa; phylum Chordata; class Actinopteri; order Cypriniformes; family Cyprinidae; genus Onychostoma; species Onychostoma macrolepis. The sequence continues at coordinate 20,839,354 of NC_081169.1, forward strand.
GGCTAAGAAGGCCGAGCTGCAGCACCTGGTCGGTCAGTTCTCCGATGTGTTCTCCCCAACCCCCGGGCGGACCCGGATCCTCCAACACGAGATCCGCACACCCCCAGGAACCGTCGTCAGGCAGTGGCCCTACTGAGTCCCAGAGGCTCGTCGGCAGGCTATCGAGGAGGAGATCCAACAAATGCTGAAGTTAGGGGTGATTGAACCATCTAACAGCCTGTGGTCCAGCCTAGAGGTCTGCGCGGGACTGTTTTTTTGGTCCCGCTCCCGTGAGGTTTTATTCCGCACCCACCCGTTCCCGCCATATAGTCACTCTTTGTTCACCCGCTGTCCCCTTAGAATAATTTTCTTCCCGACCCAACCGTTCCCGCTAAATTTAGATCTCGTTTCCAGAATCTCACATTTAAATTTCCTCTACTAAAGGAAAGAGAGATAGGATAACAAATAAACGTGTAGTCTGCACAAAATTGTATTTGTTATTTTATTCGTCTTGTCAAGAGTCTTGAATTTATTGACAACAAAATGTTAAACGAATTTTGTGTCTTAAGACATAAAATTCGTTTAATATTTTGCTGCCAACACAGTAGGAAAAAAGGTGTATATTTATTCGTCTTGTCAGGATACAATTCGTTTAAGGCCTTATTTCAGCTACATTTTTTTCCATAAAACTTACTAACCACGCATAATATTTTTTTCTAAAAAATGCAAACATGTACATCCATCTTGGTTACATATTATTGTAGCACAGTTTGTACGGAATACAAAAAAATTACATGTTGGTCAATAGTATGTTTTAAGTAGCTGAAATAAGCACAAATATAAGGGCATGTCAAAACATCTCAAGGGCCCCAAAATGACCTCAGACCCCAGAGGGTTAATCAATGGGATTTAACTAATTCATCTCATATAGAATACGGTTCGATATTTATTCAACATAACGTCAATATTACGACTTATAGGCTATCTGCACAAAATGCCCCAAATGCAGAAGTGAACGTGTCTGAATGAACTCCTTTTGTGGACGCGTTCTTCACGCAAAAACGCGCAGAAACAGGACAACTAAACTCTAAAAATTCACAGAGTTTTATTATAATAGTGTTCTCATTATAATGTTATGTATATGACAGTCCCAGTCATAGTTATTAATATTCTGCATTGTTGTACTACAATGAAGTGCTTTACTGCAGCGTAACTCAAATGCATCTTATACGAGATAAATAATACACGATATATATAAACTGGCTGAAGTCACTTATACCCTACCTGATCAAAAAAATCTAGTCTTTCACTCTGTCTTGTTAAAGATTTAAATCCTTGATGTTAGATGAACAAGATGTTAGATTAAGTGAAACTTAAATCTATAGGGGTGGTTGGATTTATTCACGCACATTAAAAATATTTATTAAAATCTTCTTTCTTTTCAGATTCTTATTTACAACATTATCTTAATAGGCTGTATATTAACTTATTGGGAGAAAACCAGTAGTTCTATGTGAAATCAGACATTGAGCACCCCCATATAGCCAAAATGGCATGATCATAACACCCCGTGAATATTTGATTGTGAGATTGGGAGTCGAATCGGGCTCCTGCTATCGAAGCATCAAATTGTCAGGGGTTTTTTTACGTACATTTTTTTTTTTTTTACGTGTTGTTGACGTTAAAATTCACATGTTTTTGAACTATTTGGCCTTTCATAGCTGACGAAGTGCTTGTACTGAAAACGCCTCTCTCGGTTTCTTCACGCCATCAGTGAAATCTGACCTCTGCTACACTGTGCTGCGGCTCTGCAGTCTCGCAGACTTGTGGTCTAAAGCCCTGGACTAGTGAAAAAAATGTATCAAAACTAAAGCAGTGGCCAAATGTTTATTTGGCATAATAGTATTACATCATTGTGTTGTGTGAAATGTCTCAAGAGATGAATCAGAAGATATATTTGGATTCAATGATGCAAATGTTGCAAATGATCTTTGCTACATAAGTGAACAAAGACAAGCAATTACAGCTGAGCAATTTCATTCAAAGCAGCTCACAAGTGTTCAGACTTTCACAGTCTTTGTTTGGTCTGCATATAACTTCATGTTTACAGTTCTGTGATTTAAATTTCATGCAGAAACTTTACATAATGTATACAATTGTTAGAAGAGTAAGATGACAATTTTGTGGACTCCCTAAATTTTGTTTATGTCTTCATGGTAATTTCTATTCTCAGCTGTTCAAAACATCAAAAACAAAGCCGCCATGAGTTCTTTAAATGTGAGTTTTGTCCAGAATATGTCTATTGTTCGTCCTGAATACTTTTTCATCATTGGTCTTACAGGTATACCGTACAGCAGTTATTACTATATTTTTTTATTTATCGCATATTTTATTGCTGTAATTGGAAACTCTATAGTCCTTCTCATTATAGCTCTTGAGCGAAGTCTGCACAGTCCAAAGTACATTGGTGTGTTTAACTTGGCTTTGGCTGACCTTGGTGAAACTAATGCAGTGATTCCTAACATGATGAAGATTTTTTTTTCTGACTCACAGTACATGTCCTACAATGCTTGCTTGGCTAACATGTTTTTTGTGAACTTCTTTATTACTGTGCAAAGTGCCACTCTTGTTGTTCTGGCATTTGATCGCTTCATTGCAATTTGTTTGCCATTAAGATATCATGCCATAGTGAATAATACTGTCATGTCTTTACTGTTTATAGTATTATGGGCATTTAACACTTCACTGGTGGCTCTGGCAGCGTCTTTGATGACTCGACTTTCATTCTGTAAATCTAATGTGGTACAGAGTTTTTATTGTGATTATGGGCCAGTGTTGAGGTTGGCATGCAACGACAACAGCATTAATATGTTTATAACAAACCTCATCGCAGCTTTGTTCCTTGTAGCACCATTGTTCCTTATAGTCCTGTCATATCTGGGCATTTTTTTTGCTTTAAGTAAAATTACAACTTGGGAAGCACGTTTAAAAGCACTGAAGACCTGTGTTTCTCACCTTTTGTTGGTCGGAATATTTTTTCTTCCTGTAATATGCATGTACATTGCTTCATCAATTACTTCTCTCACTCCCAATGCTAGAGTCATCAGTGCATCTCTTTCATTTACTCTTCCACCAGTGTTAAATCCCATTATTTATGTTTTAAACACAGCTGAAATCAGAGTCTTAATTCGAAAACTGCTTAAAAATAGAATTGTTAGAAGGAACATTTCAAAATGACTATAATGATTGTTTGAGTTCTTCCAACGTTAGGAATTAAATTTACCTAAATTATATATTTTTTTTCATGAATGTTTTCAGATTCATTATGTGGAAAATAAAATTGTATGAGCAGAAAATAGTTAAATTCACTCTGCTACACTCCTAACATGTATGTACTGTGTTCTTAACCCTCAGGGGTCTGATGGTATCTTGGGGCCCCAGAGAAGTTTTGACATGCCCTGACATTTGTACTTTTTTTCAGTTGGTTATAAACATTTTAATGGCTAAAGTCTAAAAACACCGTATTCAGCACAAACTGAGCTACAATAATATGTGAGCAGCATGTATGTACGTGATTGTGTTTTTGAGAAAACAATGTTGTTGTGAAAAACTAAAATTTTTAAGTAACTGAAATAAGGCCATAAAACACATACAGAACATTTGTTCACAATACTTTTGAGAACTGGATCTTGTAGCCTAGAGTTTTTGCTTCAAAAGGATGGGATAATCGTTGTGTTTACTTGTTCACAGAAAACAATATATTGATTTACATTTTCTAAGTCACTTTTTGAGTAGAAAGAGTCTATGCGAGAGGGCGTGAACTATCATTATTAATGCTGTGATTCACACCTGAGAAGACAAAGGCCCACATAATGAGCTGCATAATGAGCCAATCAGTCAGGTATGTGACTGAGAGGGAATTGCTACAAGAAAGAATGTGAGGAAAAAATAAATATATGTATTTTTTGTTTGTAGTTTATCTAGAATATATCTAGAATATATATAACTATCACATAAAATAACTTAAGATTCACTTGCGAGAGCTGTTAAACAATTTATTAGGAACAAACAAACAAACAAATAAACAACAGAAGAGTCAAGACGTTGTGGGTGCAATATCCAAAATATCCAAAACAGTGGCAGGAAACTGGAACACGGGGAAACAGGAGACAGCAGAAACTGCACGAGCAAACACAAAAGAGACGTGAGCAACAAAATGAACAGACAAAGACAAAGCAAACATGGTGACAATATATAAACTACCAGTCAATTTTTTTAAACAGTAAGAAGTGTCTTCAGCTCACCAAGCCTGCATTTATTTGATCCAAAGTACAGCAAAAACAGTATATTATATTTATTATAATATATAAATATTTTTACTATTCAAAATAACGGTTTTCTATTTGAATATATTATGAAATGTAATTTATTTATGTGATTTCAAAGCTGAATTTTTAGCATCATTACTCGAGTTTTCAGTGTCACATTATCTTTCAGAAATCATTCTAATATTCTGATTTGCTGCTCAAAAACATTATTATTATTATTAGCATTGTTAAAAACAGCTGGTTTTTCAGGTTTCTTTTATGAATAGAACGTTCAGAAGAACAGCATTTATCTGAAATATATTTTTTGTAACATTATTAATGTCTTTATCATCACTTTTAATCAATTTTAAGCATCCTTGCTAAATAAAGCACCCCCACACTAAAATAAATAAATTAATTAATTAATTAGTGAGCATGTTGATAGGCTTATCAGGAGAAACTATATTATTACATTAGCAATCACCACACTGTAAAAATGTACCGTAGAATTTACAGGATGTTACTGGCAAAAAGTTGCCAATAAAATCTTGTAAAAATGATGTTAATTGCTGTAAAATGGATTAGAGTATAATACTGCAAAGCAAATTGCAGTTAATTGCTGTATGTGAAATACAGTAATTTGTAGTATTTTTTACAGTAACATTGAATTAAACTTGTAGTTTATTTTACAGCAATATTTTGTAATCTCACTAAAGTACAGTATTTACCTGGCAACAAAAGTTGCCAATAAAATCCTGTAAATATGTTTTACAGCAATTTTTTGTAATCTCACTAAAGTACAGTATTTACCTGGCAACAAAAGTTGCCAATAAAATCCTGTAAATCCCTAAATCCAAGATGATGTTGTAATAATTTAACAATGAAAATGCTGCAAATAATAATTTTAACAGTAAACTGCAAAATACTGATTTAAATGCATTATCACGAGAACTATCTTAATACATTGACAAATGAATAAAAACCAAGTCAAAGATGTTGCAAATAAATATTTATTAAAACTGGCAGAAAGACATTGCAAGGCTTTTACTGGTAAAAATAAAAATGTCAGTCTTTCAACAGTTAAAATCTTATCATAAAAATAACATAGCATCACAAAATAACTACAAATACCTGTTACATCACAAAAAAATAAGCCATATTCTCAGTAGAACATTAACTTTCTATAAAAAATTAAGGTCAATCAACAGAATAATTTTGGTTAAAAGAGGATTAAAATAAAATGCTGGAATCAACTTTATACCACAAATTCTGTTGTTTGAGCTTATGTTCTATTAAATTTAGAATATTTCTGCAAAAAACAATTAAATAAATATATACTGAAGGTCCATCAACTTTCTGAGATGAGCACACGCATGAGGGTTGACCCTCTTTTCTGAGACCTTTCCACTTGTTTTGCCTCTATGTATCCGTCTTGTATTCAGTGAGTGTTGTGATTCCAACAAAACATCTGCACATAAAAACAAGCAGAAGTTTTAGAATAAAGTACAGTATTGAATGAAACTAGCTCAATAAAATACATGTAAAAATGCCACTTATAAAATACAATCAGCATTTACCAGTACTTAAACTAAATAAGTAATCTTTTTCACAAATGAAATTACTCAAGTAAAACATGTTACCTTTGAAATAATTCAAGTGTGCAAAAGATGCCTGCTCCCGGGACGCCAGACTGAAGTTGTAATAAGACTGCAAATCCAGCCACAAAGTTGAGGTGTGAATTCACAACCATGTGACCCTCGAATAGGCCTAGTCAAAAGCCACTGGGTACACCTGAAATGAATAAATATAAGCAATAATGTAACCTACAATACAGTATTTCAATATAAAATGTAATCTAAAATACAAGTTTATCAAATCATTTACAACAGAATTGATAATAATTAATACATTACCTAATATAATCAGCTTCAGAGAGTCTTGAAGCATCAAACATTTCTCCACATCAGCTGCTATTCTTTGCACCTACAAGAAATAATGAAAATTATCTTGTGATTTTAAAAAATGCATTTACATAAATGAGACCAAAATGAACACCCAAAAGGCATATATTTTAAAATAAACAAACACTTACATTTGATTAATAAATTAAATTATAATAATACATTGTAGAACTGTACCACCAATCAAATTCAATAATTTATAATGCAAAATTACAACTGCGTTATGACATTAATGTTTTACATTAATTTTTGAAATTACAAATAAGAAATTATTTTTTTATTTTATTTATATAGCGCCTTTCTAGCACTCAAGGTCACTTTACAAATCAGGCTTAAGGAACAGAGACAATAGACATCAATACAAAAAAAAAAAAAAAAAAAACCCTGAGTAATATACAGAAACCACTTACAAGATTAGATTACAAACAGAAAGAATGATGAGAAACATCCATAACAGGGTACAGTTCACAGTCAATGACTTGAAGAGTAATAGTCAGAAAAAAATGTTTTTTAAGAGGTTTTAAAGGAGAGAAGGGAGGATACCTGACGGATGGTTTGGGAAGAGCATTCCACAATCTGGGAGCAACAACACTGAAGGCCCTAGCTCCCATTGTCACCAGACGAAATTTAGGGGTGACTAACAATCCTCACTAGAAGATCTTAATGAACGGCAGGAACATATGGCAGAAGTAAATCAGATAAATAAGGAGGAGCAATGTTATGGTGGGCTTTATAAGTGAGAATTAGTATTTTGAAGTTTATACGCAAGGAAACCAGCCAATGAAGATGATAAAGGATAGGGTAATGTGATCGTTCTTTCTAGTGTGAGTAATCAAGCGAGCAGCAGAGTTTTGAACATACTGTAGTCGTTTGATATTATTAGCTGAGATGCCACAAAAAGTGAATTACAATAATCTAATTGGGATGTAACAAAGGCATGTATAACAGTTTCAACATCTTGCTGACTGAGAGGATCGAATTTCTCATTTACATGGAAAAAGCTGTCTTAACCACTTTACCAATATGATCGTTGAATGAAAGAGTAGAATCAATGAGAACACCAAGATTGCAAACTTTAGTGGAGGGCATAATCAGATCACCATCCAGATCCAGCAGTTGACTAGAATGCTTTGACACAACAGCTTTAGAGCCAATCAGAATTAGCTCAGTTTTATTAGAGTTAAATCTAAGGTAATTTGCCTCTAGCCAAAGCTTGAGTTCCTTGATGCAATTTGTTAATGAAGGCGGAGGAAACACTGAAGTGGAAGGTGTACTAAAATAAATCTGAAAGTCATCTGCGTAGCAGTGGAAGTTAAACCCATATTGCTTAATTATTTGTCCAATAGGTAGCATATAAATGGTGAAGAGGAGAAGGCCCAAAACAGAACCCTGAGGTACACCAGAGCTGATGAATTTGGTAGATGATCTGTGATTCTGGTATATAACAAATTGTTGCCTCCCAGTCAAATAGGAGGAAAACCAATCAAGGGCTGTGCCAGTGATTCCAATTTCTGAAAGTCGTGAAAGGAGTATCTCATGAGAAACAGTGTCAAAAGCTGAGCTGAGGTCTAATAGAAGGAGAGTGCTAAGAGCACCAGAATCAGAAGCTAAAAGAAGATCATTGATAACCTTAACCAGAAATGTTGTAAAAATGCAATGATACTTTTTAAACGTGAAACTAAACCACCATTAGGTGGCAGCAAATAACTTAATGAGTGAGTCAATTGAGTCATTCATTGTACTGATCTGTTCAAAATGCTGAATCATTCAGTAAAAACACCGCTGAGTTCCCTTTCAGTCGGTCACTCCGAGACACGCCGGATGACCGACTTGGGATCTCGCCAGAGAGACCAATCCACTTCGAGTGTAACTAAACGAGCCAATGGACATTGGCATGCAATCATTGCATCCAGCTGCCGCTGATCACAGCGTGAGTATAAGAGGCAGCGGGTGCACCGATAATTCTTCCTTGCTTCGAGCCGAGCGGCGGTGAATCACTGCTGCTCTCCTATCCTGCGAGTGAGAAGCGCGAGCGAGTGCGGCGTTACAGCGCAGCAGCGGTGGTCGCGGTCTCACGGGAGAAGAGGTTGATTCCGTGAAGACAGTCACACTAGAGTGTGTGGTGGCCAGCTCCCGCGTGCTTCAGCACTTAATAAAGAGCAAATTTCTCTAAAGAGCAACACGGTGATCGCGTCTTTTTGAAGATGTCTTATTTATGTGATTTCAAAGCTGAATTTTTAGCATCATTACTCGAGTTTTCAGTGTCACATTATCTTTCAGAAATCATTCTAATATTCTGATTTGCTGCTCAAAAACATTATTATTATTATTATTATTAGCATTGTTAAAACAGCTGGTTTTTCAGGTTTCTTTTATGAATAGAACGTTCAGAAGAACAGCATTTATCTGAAATATATTTTTTGTAACATTATTAATGTCTTTATCATCACTTTTAATCAATTTTAAGCATCCTTGCTAAATAAAGCACCCCCACACTAAAATAAATAAATTAATTAATTAATTAGTGAGCATGTTGATAGGCTTATCAGGAGAAACTATATTATTACATTAGCAATCACCACACTGTAAAAAATGTACCGTAGAATTTACAGGATGTTACTGGCAAAAAAGTTGCCAATAAAATCTTGTAAAAATGATGTTAATTGCTGTAAAATGGATTAGAGTATAATACTGCAAAGCAAATTGCAGTTAATTGCTGTATGTGAAATACAGTAATTTGTAGTATTTTACAGTAACATTGAATTAAACTTGTAGTTTATTTTACAGCAATATTTTGTAATCTCACTAAAGTACAGTATTTACCTGGCAACAAAAGTTGCCAATAAAATCCTGTAAATATGTTTTACAGCAATTTTTTGTAATCTCACTAAAGTACAGTATTTACCTGGCAACAAAAGTTGCCAATAAAATCCTGTAAATCCCTAAATCCAAGATGATGTTGTAATAATTTAACAATGAAAATGCTGCAAATAATAATTTTAACAGTAAACTGCAAAATACTGATTTAAATGCATTATCACGAGAACTATCTTAATACATTGACAAATGAATAAAAACCAAGTCAAAGATGTTGCAAATAAATATTTATTAAAACTGGCAGAAAGACATTGCAAGGCTTTTACTGGTAAAAATAAAAATGTCAGTCTTTCAACAGTTAAAATCTTATCATAAAAATAACATAGCATCACAAAATAACTACAAATACCTGTTACATCACAAAAAAATAAGCCATATTCTCAGTAGAACATTAACTTTCTATAAAAATTAAGGTCAATCAACAGAATAATTTTGGTTAAAGAGGATTAAAATAAAATGCTGGAATCAACTTTATACCACAAATTCTGTTGTTTGAGCTTATGTTCTATTAAATTTAGAATATTTCTGCAAAAACAATTAAATAAATATATACTGAAGGTCCATCAACTTTCTGAGATGAGCACACGCATGAGGGTTGACCCTCTTTTCTGAGACCTTTCCACTTGTTTTGCCTCTATGTATCCGTCTTGTATTCAGTGAGTGTTGTGATTCCAACAAAACATCTGCACATAAAAACAAGCAGAAGTTTTAGAATAAAGTACAGTATTGAATGAAACTAGCTCAATAAAATACATGTAAAAATGCCACTTATAAAATACAATCAGCATTTACCAGTACTTAAACTAAATAAGTAATCTTTTTCACAAATGAAATTACTCAAGTAAAACATGTTACCTTTGAAATAATTCAAGTGTGCAAAAGATGCCTGCTCCCGGGACGCCAGACTGAAGTTGTAATAAGACTGCAAATCCAGCCACAAAGTTGAGGTGTGAATTCACAACCATGTGACCCTCGAATAGGCCTAGTCAAAAGCCACTGGGTACACCTGAAATGAATAAATATAAGCAATAATGTAACCTACAATACAGTATTTCAATATAAAATGTAATCTAAAATACAAGTTTATCAAATCATTTACAACAGAATTGATAATAATTAATACATTACCTAATATAATCAGCTTCAGAGAGTCTTGAAGCATCAAACATTTCTCCACATCAGCTGCTATTCTTTGCACCTACAAGAAATAATGAAAATTATCTTGTGATTTTAAAAAAATGCATTTACATAAATGAGACCAAAATGAACACCCAAAAAGGCATATATTTTAAAATAAACAAACACTTACATTTGATTAATAAATTAAATTATAATAATACATTGTAGAACTGTACCACCAATCAAATTCAATAATTTATAATGCAAAATTACAACTGCGTTATGACATTAATGTTTTACATTAATTTTTGAAATTACAAATAAGAAATTATTTTTTTATTTTATTTATATAGCGCCTTTCTAGCACTCAAGGTCACTTTACAAATCAGGCTTAAGGAACAGAGACAATAGACATCAATACAAAAAAAAAAAAAAAAAAACCCTGAGTAATATACAGAAACCACTTACAAGATTAGATTACAAACAGAAAGAATGATGAGAAACATCCATAACAGGGTACAGTTCACAGTCAATGACTTGAAGAGTAATAGTCAGAAAAAAAATGTTTTTTTAAGAGGTTTTTAAAGGAGAGAAGGGAGGATACCTGACGGATGGTTTGGGGAAGAGCATTCCACAATCTGGGAGCAACAACACTGAAGGCCCTAGCTCCCATTGTCACCAGACGAAATTTAGGGGTGACTAACAATCCCTCACTAGTGTCAGGGGTGTGGACGGGTCCCCAACTGCGTTGGCATATCAATTGCCTTGAGTTGCTGGCAGTACGCCTTGCCTTGAGTCGCCTCAGAGGGCGCCTTCGGGGCAAGGACGTTCTGGTCCGTACGGACAACACTGCGACCGTTGCGCATATCAACCGGCAACTCGCCCGCCACCTTCTCCTCTGGAGTCAGAAGCATCTGAGGTCCCTTCGTGCCATCCACATCCGACGAGCTGTCTCGAGCGGCACTCCCTGGGGAGTGGAGACTCCATCCCCAGGCGGTCCAGCTGATTTGGAGTCGGTTCAGAGTTGCTCAGGTAGACCTGTTTGCATCTCCAGAAACCACCCACTGCCAGTGGTTCTACTCCCTGTCCGAGGCAACTCTCAGCACGGACGCACTGGCACGCAGCTGGCCCCAGGGCCTGCGCAAATATGCGTTCCCCCCAGTGAGCCTGCTAGCACAGACACTGTGCAAGATCAGGGAGGACGAGGAGCAGGTCTTGTTAGTGGCTCCATATTGGCCCAACAGGACCTGGTTCCCGGAACTCATGCTCCTCGCGACAGCCCCTCCCTGGCCTATTCCTCTGAGGAAGGATCTGCTTTCTCAGAGACGGGGCACCCTCTGGCACCCGCGTCCAGACTTGTGGAAACTCCATGTGTGGTCCCTGGACGGGACATGGAGGTTCTAGGTGATCTGCCCCAGGAGGTAGCTCTCACTATCGCTTCAGCACGAGCACCGTCCACAAGACGGGCCTATGCGCTGAAGAGGAACCTGTTCATCGAATGGTGTTCCTCTCACCGTGAGGACCCCCGGAGATGTTCGATCAGAGCCGTGCTTTCCTTTTTGCAACAAGGGTTGGAGCGTAGGCTGTCCCCCTCCACCCTTAAGGTTTATGTTGCTGCTATTTACGCTCACCACGACCCCGTAGAGGGGAGGTCGGTGGGGAAGCACGATCTGGTTGTCAGGTTTCTTAGGGGGGCCAGGAGGTTAAACCCTCCTAGGCCTCCATCTCTACCCTCTTGGGATTTGGCATTGGTGCTAAGAGCCCTACAAACTGCCCCCTTCGAGCCTTTGCAGTCAGTCGAGTTGAAGTTTCTCTCTATGAAAACCCTACTCCTGACTGCGTTGGCCTCGATCAAGAGGGTCGGGGACCTGCAGGCATTTTCGGTCAACGAATCGTGCCTTGAGTTTGGGCCGGCTGACTCAGACTCCACTGAGGCCCCGGCCCGGCTATGTGCCCAAGGTTCCTACCACTCCCTTCAGGGACCAGGTAGTGAACCTGCAAGCGCTGCCCCTGGAGGAGGCAGACCCAGCCCTAGCTTTGCTCTGTCCTGTACGCGCACTGCGACAGTATGTGGATAGAACTCAGAGCTTCAGGACCTCAGAACAGCTCTTTGTCTGTTACGGAGGACAGCAGAAGGGGAAGGCTGTCTCCAAGCAGAGGATGGCCCACTGGATAGTGGATGCCATCACCTTGGTCTATGGAGCACAAGGTGTGCCCTGCCCGCTCAGGTTGCGTGCTCACTCCACTAGGGGTGTCGCATCGTCCTGGGCGCTGGCTCGTGGTGCCTCGCTAGCAGACATCTGTAGAGCTGCAGGTTGGGCGACTCCTAACACGTTCGCTAGGTTTTATAGCCTACGTGTCGAACCGGTTTGCTCCTGTGTTCTCACCTCAAACGGGTAGTGGCACTGAGATGCCTGGCTCAGAGTCGGCTTGCGACATTCTTTCGCCTAATTCTCCAGAGAGTTCCTTAACCAGGCAAACCCTGTCGAGTCCTCCAGCACTCTGGCATCCGTATGTGGCGGAGGGTCCGGCGCCAGGCCTTTCAGCCAATGAATTCTTGAAATCTGATGTGAGGCTAGTGCCCATATGAGAGACCCTGCCGGGATCCCATATGTGTATTCCACGGTATGCTTATTAGAGCCGTGTTTCCCCTGGCAGACCACGTTCTGCCATCTCTAATGATGCAGCCTGTGTCATCTCAGAGACTTCCATGTGCAATAGGGCCCTACGGGGTTACTTCACATGTCTAAATGCCACTTAACCCCCTCGGGGAGGAGGTGACTCCGCAGTGCGCCTCTTCCAAATGGAAGGGCACGCTTCCCAGTGTTATCCAAGTCCTATTGTCTGGGTTGTCCAAGGAACAACAGTAGTTGACCTTCTCTGTGTAGAGCCCGGTCCTATCGTCTACCTTATAGGAAGGATCAGGAGGCCTACACAGGGCACTGGAAGGGGCAGCTCCTGTGGCGTTTTGGTAGGGATCCCAATTCGTCGGTCATCCGACGTGACCGACTGAAAGGGAACGTCTCGGTTACGTATGTAACCCTCGTTCCCTGAAGAAGGGAACGGAGACATCACGTCCCGTCGCCACAGTCGCTGTACCACCGCTGAGCGGCCGGGTCAACGGCTCGGCTCCTCAGCGAAAGCATGGATTAATGCGGTGCACCCGCTGCCTCTTATACTCACGCTGTGATCAGCGGCAGCGGGATGCAATGATCGCATGCCAATATCCATTGGCTCGTTTAGTTACACTCGAAGTGGATTGGTCTCTCTGGCGAGATCCCAATTCGTCGGTCATCCGACGTGACGTCTCCGTTCCCTTCTTCAGGGAACGAGGGTTACATACGTAACCGAGACGTTTTGTTTTGATTTTTGTTAGTGATGGGAAGTTCGGATCATTTTACTGACTCGGACCTTTGAGTCTCGTTCAGCAAAATGAACAAATCTAATTAGAAAAATATAATTAAAATGTTACGTACTACTTCCCTAACACATCTACTACTTATGCAAACGCTGATCACACTACAAACAATACAAAACTAATGCTATAAGAAACAGAAAAGATTAATTCATTGTTTACCTGGGTCTTTAGTCTATGATTAGCTCACCTCACCTCTTACCTGACAAGTGTAGTATGTGGGACTCACGTCACCTAAGACGTTGTGATTTTGGGTCACACGTCACTCAAGGTGCGGTTATGAGTATATCAGATGACCAGTTCCCACTTCACTTAGTTTAGTGCACCAGTCAAAGACTGGTAATTTGGCAATGTGGGTGTGTTTCCCACAAGCTGTTCAATAATTTGAATTGCACACATTGGAGGGAGCTGATCAGCTGATTTATTTGAAAGATTGGTGATTTAGCTAGCTAGTAGAGCCTTGGATCATCAACACAAAGAAGACACAATTGTAATAAGATAAATGAAATTTATTAACAATAGATATGCAAGAGTAAATACAACAACTAATGATGATACCAATAAGTGAATATGCACTGCTAATAGAGAATAATAGACTAAACTAAATATGAAGGAAGATACTGAGTAAATCGCAGAAACAAATAAATGGAATGAACACAGAACGGCTGAATGCAATGCTGTTGAGCTGAATGTAGCAATGGAAGAGATTTCTATGGAAATGTTGCTGATGGGAACCACTTAATGGCTCTGGTGGAATTAACGATAAATAAATGCTTATTTATCTCTGAAAAAATAATATAGCTATTATTCGTAATGCTGACCCCAAGTAAATGTTATCTAAACAGATTAGAGAAACATAGGCTGCAGGTATAAACTAAGCCAAGGTCTTTAGGAAAGAGGTTTGGTAAGTTTATAATTACGTTCCACGGGCGGGTGATCAGTCCGGCGGTAGAGAAGTCTTCCACTGGTGATGCAGACTGCGTACAGTGGGGAGGGCACAAAGTTGCGTTCCGGTAGCCGTTAATGCTGACCTGGAGGATGCTGAACTTCTGTTGTGCCACAAAGGGTCCTTAGAGCATGGACCGGCAGCTGCATCAGATGGGTCTTCACGGGGTCCTTTGCAGCCTGGCTGCGTCGTTGAGGAGCCGTGGGTTTCAGGCAGTGTCTGCTACTGCGGAGGTCCTTTGCGGACTGAGCTGTGCTGCTTTCGGAGCGGGAAGAGTCAGACGGGGTCCGTCACTGCTGGGTCCTTTGCAACTGAAGGGCAGCCAAATGCGATAAAGAAGGTTTGCTCAAGAGCTGAGTTAAACCTTAGCTGTCTTGAAATCTCTTTCCTCATCAGGCCAGAGACTCAGAACGTAGTATCTGCTACTGTCTCTCTGGATGTATCAGAGACTCAGAACTTTGGTGTTTCTGTTGGTGTCTCTCTAGATGAAAGACTCAGAAACGGGGAGTGTTCCTGTTGCTGCCTTCCTGGTAACAGGACTCAGACTCAGAACAAGGAGTGTCTTTTGGGAAGGTACCTTTATCTCTTTTTGATGAGGAGGAGATTGGAATCTGGCGCCTCTCCATTCCAGGAATGTGATTGGCCACTTGTGTCCAAGATGGCCATGATGTTGCCCTCCCTAGTGTGGAACTCATTTGCATACAGTGGAGTACAAAGTTAAACAGTGTCTTTAATATTTCACCCATGCAATATTTCTTTACCAAACCTCTTTCAAACTATTATCAGCATCATGAGGAGCAAAAAGAGTCCAAACATGATAGGAAACTGTTGAACTATCACTTATTCATACCATAATATGTTAATAGGCCTGCTTCCGTGAACTGTTGTGTTAACAGTCAATGGCCATCAACATAAACTGTACTTCGTCTGAGGATGAAGTGAATCCCTTGCAGTTTGCATCCATTTAAGGTCTCCAAACATGGGTATGAATGGATTTGGATAGATCTGTGTGGCCTTTCTTTGTTTCGGCCACTGCTGTTGCATCCAGAGATCTGGAGGAATTTTTATGGCAGTCATTTCCTAAACCTTAGGATTGGATGTGATGGTGAGGGTCATCCCGTAGTCCAATGAGAAGTCCTCTCTTAGGTGGTCGTGGATGCAGAAGGTCTCCCTTGCTGTCCTGTTAGAGGTGTCTGGCAGTTGTCTTGGCATCTTATCTGATGGTTCTGAACATCTTTTTATGTTCCTCCACCAAGAACCAATCACAGTGGGGCACATCTCCCTCCACACCGGTCCTTGGAATGCCAGTTTGACTGTTGTTCACTACACAAGTCTTCGGGTTTGAGTCGTTCGTTCATCACGTGACTGCCTCATAAGCTAAACCTATGCAGTCAGAACCGGAAAGAGAATTGATTAGTTTGTCTCCCGAGTCTTCGGTTTTGAGTCGTTCGTTCATCACGTGACAGCCTCATAACCTAACCTATGCAGTTAGAACCAGAAAGAGAATTGATTAGTTCGTATCCCGAGTCTTCGGGATTGAGTCGTTCGTTCATCACGTGACAGCCTCATAAGCTAACCTATGCAGTCAGAACCGGAAAGAAAAATTATTAGTTCGTATCCCGAGCATACGAACGATTGTCATAGTAACGTTCTACTATCTGTTGAAATAACTGACGAACAGCAAAATATGTGAAATTTCATTTGTTTATATGTTTTCAACTGTCCCATATTGACGTGACATCTTATTATAATTAGAAACAACATGTAAATGAGAAATTGTGTTTAACATTACATGCCCGATTGAACAAGTTAGCCTGATTAAAACTTGATTGAAAAAAAAAAAACTATGGAAGCATCGAAATGCAATACTGATTCTGATTTTATTACATTCAACATAAAACAAATAACCTTAACGGCACACATAAACTCACGGAAGAAACATGAGGTAAATGTTCAAACTGTTGAGTTTATTTATAACATCTGATATTGTTAAGTAGCATAACAAGTGATCTGTTGCTGATTATCACGACTGCAAATATTACATTGTTCAAAAACAATTAGTTAACATTAAGTTACTTACTTTTTATACACAATCTTGACTGTTGTTCTATTTCACCATCGAAAATAATTCCAAACAAAGATTAGTGATGGGTCGTTCTTGAACGATTTGTTCTTCTTTTGAATGAATCTTTAATGTGACTCGGGAAGAACGAGTCGTCTCGGAGAGTGATTTGTTCAGTCGGCGTGTCATAACATCCTGTAGGTTCTGCACTGAATTAGTTCACCTGTTTCGAGTCTTCAGGTTTGAGTCGTTCGTTCATCACGTGACAGCCTCATAAGCTAACCTATGCAGTCAGAACCGGAAAGAAAAATTATTAGTTCGTATCCCGAGTCTTGGTTTTGAGTCGTTCGTTCATCACGTGACAGCCTCATAACCTAACCTATGCAGTTAGAACCAGAAAGAGAATTGATTAGTTCGTATCCCGAGTCTTGGGTTTGAGTCGTTCGTTCATCACGTGACAGCCTCATAAGCTAACCTATGCAGTCAGAACCGGAAAGAAAAATTATTAGTTCGTATCCGAGCATACGAACGATTGTCATAGTAACGTTCTACTATCTGTTGAAATAACTGACGAACAGCAAAATATGTGAAATTTCATTTGTTTATATGTTTTCAACTGTCCCATATTGACGTGACATCTTATTATAATTAGAAACAACATGTAAATGAGAAATTGTGTTTAACATTACATGCCCGATTGAACAAGTTAGCCTGATTAAAACTTGATTGAAAAAAAAAAACTATGGAAGCATCGAAATGCAATACTGATTCTGATTTTATTACATTCAACATAAAACAAATAACCTTAACGGCACACATAAACTCACGGAAGAAACATGAGGTAAATGTTCAAACTGTTGAGTTTATTTATAACATCTGATATTGTTAAGTAGCATAACAAGTGATCTGTTGCTGATTATCACGACTGCAAATATTACATTGTTCAAAAAACAATTAGTTAACATTAAGTTACTTACTTTTTATACACAATCTTGACTGTTGTTCTATTTCACCATCGAAAATAATTCCAAACAAAGATTAGTGATGGGTCGTTCTTGAACGATTTGTTCTTCTTTTGAATGAATCTTTAATGTGACTCGGGAAGAACGAGTCGTCTCGGAGAGTGATTTGTTCAGTCGGCGTGTCATAACATCCTGTAGGTTCTGCACTGAATTAGTTCACCTGTTTCGAGTCTTCAGGTTTGAGTCGTTCGTTCATCACGTGACAGCCTCATAAGCTAACCTATGCAGTCAGAACCGGAAAGAAAAATTATTAGTTCGTATCCCGAGTCTTGGTTTTGAGTCGTTCGTTCATCACGTGACAGCCTCATAACCTAACCTATGCAGTTAGAACCAGAAAGAGAATTGATTAGTTCGTATCCCGAGTCTTGGGTTTGAGTCGTTCGTTCATCACGTGACAGCCTCATAAGCTAACCTATGCAGTCAGAACCGGAAAGAAAAATTATTAGTTCGTATCCGAGCATACGAACGATTGTCATAGTAACGTTCTACTATCTGTTGAAATAACTGACGAACAGCAAAATATGTGAAATTTCATTTGTTTATATGTTTTCAACTGTCCCATATTGACGTGACATCTTATTATAATTAGAAACAACATGTAAATGAGAAATTGTGTTTAACATTACATGCCCGATTGAACAAGTTAGCCTGATTAAAACTTGATTGAAAAAAAAAAACTATGGAAGCATCGAAATGCAATACTGATTCTGATTTTATTACATTCAACATAAAACAAATAACCTTAACGGCACACATAAACTCACGGAAGAAACATGAGGTAAATGTTCAAACTGTTGAGTTTATTTATAACATCTGATATTGTTAAGTAGCATAACAAGTGATCTGTTGCTGATTATCACGACTGCAAATATTACATTGTTCAAAAACAATTAGTTAACATTAAGTTACTTACTTTTTATACACAATCTTGACTGTTGTTCTATTTCACCATCGAAAATAATTCCAAACAAAGATTAGTGATGGGTCGTTCTTGAACGATTTGTTCTTCTTTTGAATGAATCTTTAATGTGACTCGGGAAGAACGAGTCGTCTCGGAGAGTGATTTGTTCAGTCGCGTGTCATAACATCCTGTAGGTTCTGCACTGAATTAGTTCACCTGTTTCGAGTCTTCAGGTTTGAGTCGTTCGTTCATCACGTGACAGCCTCATAAGCTAACCTATGCAGTCAGAACCGGAAAGAAAAATTATTAGTTCGTATCCCGAGTCTTCGGGTTTGAGTCGTTCGTTCATCACGTGACAGCCTCATAAGCTAACCTGTACAGTCAGAACTGGAAAAAGAATTGATTAGTTCGTATCCCGAGTCTTCGGGTTTGAGTCGTTCATTCATCACGTGACAGCCTCATAAGCTAAACCTATGCAGTCTGAGCCGGAAAGAGAATTGATTAGTTCATCTTGAGTCTTTCGAGTCATTCTTTCTTTTGTCACGTTATGTGACAGCATTGGACAGATAAATTAGTTAATTTAAAGCAGACTAACGTTCTCTCTTTATCCCGTTCTATACAGCAGTGTGTGACCGATCAGCACACCCACAAGTACTCCACGGATTCACCCACACCTGGACACTGCACTTCTGCAAGCAAGAGCAACTTCTCCACTCACAAACTCACTTGTTTAACAATAAAAATCCACCCTCTGGGGTTTAAACTGAGCTCTCCTTGTCGCGTGGTCCTTCCACCCTGTCACAATATATATATATATATATATATATATATATATATATATATTACACAGAAGTTCCTGATATTAACATGCTCACAAATGGTTTTATTTATTTATTTTTTTGGTTGTTTGTATTTTATTGAATCAGATATGGTGCACTACAGATGAATCCTGATGTCTCTTCAAACTGTTTTCCTCTGAGAGGGCTGTACCAACATCAGGTGTTCAACTACACTGATATTCTATGTTAAAACAAGCTCCTTTTCTACTGATTATGTAGTTATCACACTGATGGGCCATTATGGGCCATTAGGGGAGGGCCCTTTGTCTCTCAGGTGAGACTCACTTAATATTCAAGGCCATTGCCACTCCCTCGCATATAGTCTTTCGATCACAAAACATGTCTTAAAAAATTTTAATCAATATATTGTTTTCTGTGAATGAGTAAGCAGAATGATTTTCACATAATTTTGAAGTAAATATTCTAGCCTACAAGACTGATTACTCAAAAGTCTTATTCAGAACTATTTAGTGTGGGTTTAAGGCCTTATTTCAGCTATATTGTTTTTCCCAAAACTTACTAACCACGCATAATTTTTTTTTCTAAAAATGCAAACATGTACATCCATCTTGGTCACATATTATTGTAGCACAGTTTGTACTGAATACAAAAAAAATACATATTGGTCAATAGTATGTTTTAAGTAGCTGAAATAAGCTCAAATATCAGGGCATGTCAAAACATCTCAAGGGCCCCAAAATGACCTCAGACCCCAGAGGGTTAATCAATGGGATTTAACAAATTTATCTCATATAGAATACGGTTCGATATTTATTCAACATAACGCAAGAGCTGATAAAATGTAAAAACTGTAACTTGAATGCAATGTAAGTCACTTTGGATAAAAGCGTCTGCGAAAATGCATAAATGTAAATGTAATGTCAATCTTACGACTTATAGGCTATCTGCACAAAATGCCCCAAATGCAGAAGTGAACGTGTCTGAATGAACTCCTTTTGTGGACATGTTCTTCACACAAAAACGTGCAGAAACAGGGCAACTAAACTCTAAAAATTCACAGAGTTTTATTATAATAGTGTTCTCATTATAATGTTGTGTATATGACAGTCCCAGTCATAGTTATTAATATTCTGCATTGTTGTTTGTACTGCTCGCACTGCGTGCTGAAGAGATAATCACCATAGTACTACAATGAAGTGCTTTAGTGCAGCATAACTCAAATGCATCTTATACGAGATAAATAATACACAATATATATAAACTGGCTGAAATATTTTGAAGTCACTTATACCCTACCTGATCGAAAAAATCTAGTCTTTCACTCTGTCTTGTTAATGATTTAAATCCTTGCTGCCAAGATGTTAGATTAAGTGTGTTGGAAACTTTTTTCCTCGTCGAAGCAGAGACCAGGAGACGTTGGGATATCTTTCATACAGAAGTTACTCTTTATTGAGAACTCGCTGTGCGTCGCTGTAGTCATCCAAGTCTAACTAAAGCAGTGATAAATTGTAGTTTATATACATTTAGGGGGCAGTGCTTAGGAATGGAAACAAAGCACCTGGGTGATGACCTTAAACAAAGCATGCAAATGAAGTATTCAGGTATAGCAACCTTCCTCATTTAACCACTCCTAATCCAATCAGCATAACTGCCCAAAGATTGGGGCAAGGGCACCAAGAGTCATTACAAACAAAACGTGAGAGTCTCCGAGAGTGGCTTATTTGACTTACAATAAGAGAACAGAAACTGGCAGGAACCTCTTGCTACAAACTTTGTATAACAGAATCGTTCATCTGATGTCATCATCTTCACCATAAATGCTAAATACAATGTATATAATTTCTTCAGTTTGTATACTGTTACATTGGAACCTAGATTTAACATTTTACAAATTTGTAATCCAACAGTTCCCCCTTTGAGAGTTCTAATAACTCTCACAAAATACAAATTTAGACACTTAAAAGCTCATTCTTGTAACTTGTGATCGTTACAGGCACATAGCACTTGCTCTGTGTTGATTGTCTGTAGTGACGAACGGCATGCTGACAAACATGCAGCTAGGGTCCGTGAAGTTCTTAATAGTCTTTTCTGGTTGGAACTGTCATTTCCTCGTGATGGGAGTGGGTCATTTGTTAAATGAAACACTTGATACTAACAGGTTTCCGAACCATGAAGAATTATGTTCAGTCATCTGGTGTAATTTTGCTGAAAGATCAAGAATGTCTTGATCATGTTGATGGATGACTGAAGTTCTCATATGTGATTCTCTGCGTTGTGTATTTATTTATTTATTTTTTCTTTGTTCTGTCTTCCGTGACAGTTGGCTCGGCAGTGGGTCTAGTTGTCTTTTAGAGGTTGTGGCTTCATACGCAGGTGAGGAGGTCGGCGCGTATGGGTCTTGGGACAGCCATCAAGTGGTATCCGCACAGTGTAAGAAAGAAACCAAAAAACAACAGAGCAGTATTTGTTGTAAAAGACTGCAAACACTAGGGTTGTATCCTTTGTTCGGTCCGAGTTTGCTATTGTTGATCCTTCTTTCCCTGTTTCTTATTTCCTGTGACACCTAAAAAACAGTGAGGTAAGCATGGACTAGTGGATGGGGAAGGCCTATGAGGGAGTCTTCACCGCAGGGTTGGCCCCCGAAGCCTGTTGCATTCGGTTCTTCCCTGGCCTCCTCACTGGTCCATGTGTCTTATCCTATCCCTGTAGGTGGTGTGCAAACTTTAATATGCGACATCTCCATCCTCTAATGGAACATCAGTTATAACAATAACAAACATCATAACCCAGAGAGGATAGGTGAGTGACTGGAGTGTGCTGTAGTATAGCTTTGAAGGCTGTGAGTGTACTTAACTAGCATTCTCTCAATGGGAGGAAGTGACAGTAACCTTCCTGTAGTTTTATTTACAAATAATCGTTCAGCTTTGTTGTTAAGCACTCACAGCCCTAACAGTTAACACCTGAGCAAACTGCTCCAACAGTTCGGTGAAGTGGGGAGGGGCTGCTTCAGAGTACTAAGTAGACTGAGTAGGAGCTGAGTAAAGCTGTTTATTTCTCCTAATGTCTTTTTGCTTTTCCTACACTCTTTCATCCAGTGTCCAGGTTTACCACAGTAATGACAACTGCCCTCCTTCTTAGGACATTTACGTTTCTGTCGGTTCTCTGTGTTGACCTTAAAGGACGCTGCTATGATCTTTACTCTGGCTTTAACATCAGAGTCTCTTTCCCAAGTAGCTAACCTGTCCAAGCTGTTTTGCAAGCTTCCAGTGGACCATGTTAGATCTAAGAACGGCAAAGCTGATCTGTACTCTGATAAAAGGCCATCAAACCATGTTCGAACTAGTGGTCCTTTGTCATCAAGCACACTTTCAGGATCATCCACTATTCCACTGTAAGTGACAGCTGACTGACAAAACCTTTCAGTGTATTCACTCACAGTTTCTTCTTTCCTTTGCACACAGTTAGTGATTCTGGACCAGTCTATTTTGGGTCCCATGATATTCTTTAGAATTTGCAAAACACCTTCTCTCAAATCACCTTTACTGGCATGTTGTAGTTCAGAAGTAACAGCAGACTCAAAACTGTTGAATTCAGATTCAGTTAGAATTTGTGACATCAGCTGTGTGACTTCTGCTAACGACATGTCGTAGAGATGCATTTTGCTGATCAATACTCTTCTAAATTCAGAAAAATTTGTGCATGCTGAGGGTAAGCTCTGAGATAGTCTCTCTATATCTTTAGGTCCTAGCGCTTTGGCAACAGTTTGCACTTGGACAACAGAAGAGTTGGGAGGAACACTTTCAATTCCCTCAATTCCCTGAGATCTTCTCCTAGCGCCACATACCTTCACTGAATCTACAGGCACATCAGTTACTGATTGGATGGTTACATCTGTTTCAAAGAAAGCTTGTAAGTCAGGATAACTGTTATCAGGCTGACTAACTTCTTCCACATCAGTTTTTGCTGAAGCTTTGTTGCGGTTCAATTTCTTAGCCAAAGAGGTTACTCTAGTACGGAGCTCTTTGTTCTGTTCCTCTAGCTCTGAGTTACGCTGAGACTGTTGTGTAGCTAGCGCTAAACCAAATTCTCTGTGGCAGCAGATAATGCCTTTCACATTGTTCTTGCGAATATATGCTCCTAATACCTTTTTACACTCATCTACAGACCAAGTCTTGTCTGGATGGATCTCATATTTCTGAGTTAGTTCTTGTCTAACTTTCTCAGTGACTATTAGGTTCATTTGCACTCCTAACAGTGATTTGAATTCGCTATCTGACCACAAAGGAGTCGCGAGACCACCTTTTTCAGTTGTGGGGACCAGTCTAGCATTCTTTCTAAACATTTTGTGAGTTTCTTTGTTACCACACAATCAAAAACACTAAAACTTCTCTGATCAATAGAGGGTACGCTTGTTAACACAGATCAACTATTGTTAACCTTCCCTGGCAAAGCAGAGGATAACACAGATTACTAGCATTTTACGCTAAACTTCCCTGACGAAACAGAGGGTAACCAATTCTTCTCTGCCGAAACAGAGGGTAACACAATATTAGCACGTAATGCTAAATATTCCCTGCCTGAACAGAGGATAAACAATCCTTCCCTGCCGAAACAGAGGATAACCAATATTAGCACGTAATGCTAATATTCCCTGCCTGAACAGAGGATAACCAACTCTTCCTTGCCGAAACAGATGGTAACAAATATTAGCACGTAATGCTAATCTTCCCTGCCTGAACAGAGGATAACCTTCATCTCTAAAAAGACATTTTTAGAGGATAACTTAGTTAACCAAACCCTACAGCTGTCTGTTAACTCTTCTCTGACGGCGCAGAGGATAACAACTTTGTACTGGTCTTAAAGGTTCTTTTGGATAGAGTGACACTCACCAACCCTTGGTTGTACAGAAAGATTCAGTCTGGAACGAAGTCAGATCTTTGTTGAACTTGAAGTTTTCAATCTGAATTCAGGTGAGGAGCTCTATCCGGGTCACGGCACCAAAACTGTTGGAAACTTTTTTCCTCGTCGAAGCAGAGACCAGGAGACGTTGGGATATCTTTCATACAGAAGTTACTCTTTATTGAAAACTCGCTGTGCGTAGCTGTAGTCATCTAAGTCTAACTAAAGCAGTGATAAATTGTAGTTTATATACATTTAGGGGGCAGTGCTTAGGAATGGAAACAAAGCACCTGGGTGATGACCTTAAACAAAGCATGCAAATGAAGTATTCAGGTATAGCAACCTTCCTCATTTAACCACTCCTAATCCAATCAGCATAACTGCCCAAAGATTGGGGCAGGGGCACCAAGAGTCATTACAAACAAAACGTGAGAGTCTCCGAGAGTGGCTTATTTGACTTACAATAAGAGAACAGGAACTGGCAGGAACCTCTTGCTACAAACTTTGTATAACAGAATCGTTCATCTGATGTCATCATCTTCACCATAAATGCTAAATACAATGTATATAACTTCTTCAGTTTGTATACTGTTACATTGGAACCTAGATTTAAAATTTTACAAATTTGTAATCCAACAAGTGAAACTTAAATCTATAGGGGTGGTTGGATTTATTCACGCACATTAAAAATATTTATTAAAATCTTCTTTCTTTTCAGATTCTTATTTACAACATTATCTTAATAGGCTGTATATTAACGTATTGGGAGAAAACCAGTAGTTCTATGTGAAATCAGACATTGAGCACCCCCATATAGCCAAAATGGTATGATCATAACACCCCGTGAATATTCGACTGTGAGATTGGGAGTCGAATCGGGCTCCTGCTATCGAAGCATCGAATAGTCGTTTTTAATTCACATGTTTTTGAACCATTTGGCCTTTCATAGCTGACGAAGTGCTTGTACTGAAAACGCCTCTCTCGGTTTCTTCACGCCATCAGTGAAATCTGACCTCTGCTACACTGTGCTCTGCAGTCTCGCAGACTCACGGTCTAAAGCCCTGGACTAGTGAAAGAAATGTATCAAAACTAAAACAGTGGCCAAATGTTTATTTGGCATAATAGTATTACATCATTGTGTTGTCTGAAATGTCTCAAGAGATGAATCAGAAGATATATTTGGATTCAATGACGCAAATGTTGCAAATGATCTTTGCTACATAAGTGAATACAGACAAGCAATTACAGCTGAGCAATTTCATTCAAAGAAGCTCACAAGTGTTCAGATTTCCACAGTCTTTGTTTGGTCTGGATATAACTTCATGTTTACAGTTCTGTGATTTAAATTTCATGCAGAAACTTTACATAATGTATACAATTGTTAGAAGAGTAAGATGACAATTTTGTGGACTCCCTAAATTTTGTTTATGTCTTAATGGTAATTTCTATTCTCAGCTGTTCAAACCATCAAAAACAAAGCCGCCATGAGTTCTTTAAATGTGAGTTTTGTCCAGAATATGTCTATTGTTCGTCCTGAATACTTTTTCATCATTGGTCTTACAGGTATACCGTACAGCAGTTATTACTATATTTTTTTATTTATCGCATATTTTATTGCTGTAATTGGAAACTCTATAGTCCTTCTCATTATAGCTCTTGAGCGAAGTCTGCACAGTCCAAAGTACATTGGTGTGTTTAACTTGGCTTTGGCTGACCTTGGTGAAACTAATGCAGTGATTCCTAACATGATGAAGACTTTTTTTTCTGACTCACAGTACATGTCCTACAATGCTTGCTTGGCTAACATGTTTTTTGTGAACTTCTTTATTACTGTGCAAAGTGCCACTCTTGTTGTTCTGGCATTTGATCGCTTCATTGCAATTTGTTTGCCATTAAGATATCATGCCATAGTGAATAATAATGTTATGTCTTTACTGTTTATAGTATTATGGGCATTTAACACTTCACTGGTGGCTCTGGCAGCGTCTTTGATGACTCGACTTTCATTCTGTAAATCTAATGTGGTACAGAGTTTTTATTGTGATAATGGACCAGTGTTGAGGTTGGCATGCAACGACAACAGCATTAATATTTTTATAACAAACCTCATCGCAGCTTTGTTCCTTGTAGCACCATTGTTCCTTATAGTCCTGTCATATCTGGGCATTTTTTTTGCTTTAAGTAAAATTACAACTTGGGAAGCACGTTTAAAAGCACTGAAGACCTGTGTTTCTCACCTTTTGTTGGTCGGAATATTTTTTCTTCCTGTAATATGCATGTACATTGCTTCATCAATTACTTCTCTCACTCCCAATGCTAGAGTCATCAGTGTATCTCTTTCAATTACTCTTCCACCAATGTTAAATCCCATTATTTATGTTTTAAACACAGCTGAAATCAGAGTCTTAATTCGAAAACTGCTTAAAAATAGAATTGTTAGAAAGAACATTTCAAAATGACTGTAATGATTGTTTGTGTTCTTTCAACGTTAGGAATTAAATTACCTAAATTATATATTTTTTTTCATTAATGTTTTCAGATTCATTATGTGGAAAATAAAATTGTATGAGCAGAAAATAGTTAAATTCACTCTGCTACACTCCTAACATGTAGTTGAACAACAGTGATATGCTTTTTATTTTTTTTATGAATGAATACATCTGATTTTAAGCTTGTATGTACTGTGTTCTTAACCCTCAGGGGTCTGAGGGTATCTTGGGGCCCCAGAGAAGTTTTGACATGCCCTGACATTTGTACTTTTTTCAGTTGCTTATAAACATTTTAATGGCTAAAGTCTAAAAACACCGTATTCAGCACAAACTGAGCTACAATAATATGTGAGCAGCATGTATGTATGTGATTGTGTTTTTGAGAAAACAATGTTGTTGTGAAAAACTAAAATTTTTAAGTAACTGAAATAAGGCCATAAAACACATACAGAACATTTGTTCACAAGAATTTTGAGAACTGGATCTTGTAGCCTAGAGTTTTTGCTTCAAAATGATGGGATAATCGTCGTGTTTACTTGCTCACAGAAAACAATATATTGATTTACATTTTCTAAGTCACTTTTTGAGTAGAAAGAGTCTATGCGAGAGGGCATGAACTATCATTATTAATGCTGTGATTCACACCTGAGAAGACAAAGGCCCACATAATGAGCTGCATAATGAGCCAATCAGTCAGGTATGTGACTAAGAGGGAATTGCTACAAGAAAGAATGTGAGGAAAAAGAAATATATATATTTTTGTTTGTAGTTTATCTAGAATATATATATATACTGTATATATATATATATATACATATATATATATATATATATATATATATATATATATATATATATATATATATATAACTATCACACAAAATAAGATTTTATGAGGCTGTCACGTGATGAACGAACGACTCAAACCCAAGGACTCGGGAGACGAACTAATCAATTCTCTTTCCGGTTCTGACTGCATAGGTTAGCTTATGAGGCTGTCACGTGATGAACTAATGACTCAAACTCGAAGACTCGGGAGACAAACTAATCAATTCTCTTTCCGGTTATGACTGCATAGGTTAGCTTATGAGGCTGTCACGTGATGAACGAACGACTCAAACCTGAAGACTCGAAACAGGTGAACTAATTCAGTGCAGAACCTACAGGATGTTGCGCATACGCGACTGAACAAATCACTCTCCGAGACGACTCGTTCTTCCCGAGTCACATTAAAGATTCATTCAAAAAAGAAGAACAAATCGTTCAAGAACGACCCATCACTAATCTTTGTTTGGAATTATTTTCGATGGTGAAATAGAACAACAGTCAAGATTGTGTATAAAAAGTAAGTAACTTAATGTTAACTAATTGTTTTTTGAACAATGTAATATTTGCAGTCGTGATAATCAGCAACAGATCACTTGTTATGCTACTTAACAATATCAGATGTTATAAATAAACTCAACAGTTTGAACATTTACCTCATGTTTCTTCCGTGAGTTTATGTGTGCCGTTAAGGTTATTTGTTTTTATGTTGAATGTAATAAAATCAGAATCAGTATTGCATTTCGATGCTTCCATAGTTTTTTTTTTTTCAATCAAGTTTTAATCAGGCTAACTTGTTCAATCGGGCATGTAATGTTAAACACAATTTCTCATTTACATGTTGTTTCTAATTATAATAAGATGTCACGTCAATATGGGACAGTTGAAAACATATAAACAAATGAAATTTCACATATTTTGCTGTTCGTCAGTTATTTCAACAGATAGTAGAACGTTACTATGACAATCGTTCGCGCTGGGCATTACGTTAAAAGTTGGGTAAACACTATTTTAAATGCTCTCAATAAGAAAATTAATCTGCCAAAATGAGAAACAGCATTCAGCCTAACTATGCTATAATAGCAATTTCCAGCTTACTGCACATAAGTTACCAAGGCCACTTGTCTAAATGTCATGATAGCAGGCTATTACGACATGATATCGCTTATACATTAACTTAAATAAATATAAAAGGATATATTTCTTAAGTAAAATTAAGTGAACTTACCAGGAATTATGAATAAAGCCTCTAATCTTCAATCGTTCTGGCACTGCTCCAGTCGCTGGATTTCAGATTTGAATGATGCGCGCGCAATCCCATAATGCCACACTACAGTAAAGTAGTGTAAAAAGCAGGAGCTACAGTGACAACACCTGCTTCTTGTAAATTAATTACAGTTGACATGGAAATATACTGTTAACAACTGTAAAACCTTATTTGACCCATAATGCATTGCGAATTACAGCTACATCTTGTAAAATGTTTAAACAGTAAAATTCTGTAAAATCTTGCTGTAGAAACTACAACAATTCTTTACAGTGCAATATTGCCCACGTGATTTTATATCATAGATGCACACATGTTTTGCATGTGTTATCATACAATACAAAAACAACATTTTATATCTAAGAAACTAAATTATTATTGTTAAGCTCATTATAAACATGTTTGAGCAGGTATTTGCAAACAGAGTAGGCTATTTCACAGTAAAGATTGGTCTACACTTTCTTAGACATTACTTTTATATCGTCTAAACATTACTTTTATATCATTGTATATAGAACATATAGACATCCTCACGTCATGCAACATTTAAATGCAATGAAAGGTTGTCTATCATATTTCAAAATGTTGCACTCGATTTCACACATTTTATTCAGGAGTTATAGTTTGGGAAAAGTCCAACTAGTAAATGCGTTCAAATTTATGTCACAACAACACATTATAATGCCAATAAGAAACATTAGGGTACAACGGGGCTAAAGGCCCACCTTAAGAAAAAATGTGCTATTACCTGCGCCTAAAATGTATAATTGCGGAAAAAAATTATACGTTTCATTGAACATTAATGGAGCAACAGATTTTGTGTGAAAATAAATCATTCAAGTTGTTTATTTTGTTTAAAAATCTTACAAATGTATGAAGTGGCAAGGGGGCCTTTTACCCCAAACACGGGGTAAAAGGCCCACCAGAATGGGGTAAAAGGCACACGGTATTGATACAAATTGTTATCCGAGTAGTATACTGAAATGTTTTGTATGCCGAAATACCATTCCGATACTGAAGAAAGGAGATGCCAGAGACAGCTTGAATTACTGCACCATTGCTCTGATACCCCATGTAAGCTATGGCAATGTCTGAAGGAGTTGGGAACACCATCACACCTGGCCAACCTCATTCAGTCACTCTACCAACAACAAGAGGCTACAGTACGAACGGTAAACGGAGACACAGAATGGTTTGAGATCAAGAAAGGATGTAGGCAGGGCTGCATACTGTCACCACATCTCTTCAATTCCTATGCCGAGATGGTCATCAGAAATGCGGGGGTGGAGGATGCCAATATTGGAGTTAAGATCAGAGGGAGGAACATAAACAACTTGCGATACGCAGACGACACCACCCTGCTAGCGGACAGCAAGAAGACCTCGAAACACTATCGGGGAAGGTAAAAGAGGAGAGCGAGAGATACGGCCTACACCTCAGTGTCAAGAAGACCAAGATAATGACTACAGCAGACAAGGCAAAGATCAAGATAGTAGTAAATGGAGAGGAGATAGAGGTGGTAGACAGCTTCACTTTCCTGGGCTCCATAATGGATAGAGATGGTGATTGCACCCCTGAAATAAAATGGAGATTGGACATTTTCTCGAGTGAGAGCACAATGTTTTACCTCTCTTCCTCTGAGGAGGTTGATGTGGTCCCTATCTTCTTCCTTCCCATCAGATCCAGCGCCCGCTCCCTGGGTTCAGAAGCCCCGCGGGTTCTTCCCCCCAGAGAGAGGGCTTGACGCTCCGCCTGTCTTTCTCCGAGGAGGTAGACGTGAAGGGCGTCAATGAGCTTTGTAAAATCACAGTGTTTGCACGAGCATTGTTTGCACGAGCATTGTTTGCACAAGCTTATTATGAATGAGGTTGTCATTATAGCAGTGTCCCTGCTTAGGAACGGAGTTCGCGCTGTCAGCTCGAAAAAAAGAAAAAAAGGGGCTGATCGTGCTTCTCCCCGCCGTGTGATTTCGCGGTTAAAAAGAAACCGGCGAATGAGATCGTGGTGATTGCACATAGATCTGGCGGACGGGTTCACCCTCTCTCCACCTGCAATTCCCAGATCTAGTGCTCTCGCTCGGGGTTGGAAGCCTGCGGTGCGGTTCTTCCCCCTTTGAGTGAGAGCTCACTGTTGCAGCACACGTTGCATTATGTCATTCTCATTCGTTTCATGAATCCTTTCATATCAGACCGTGTTTACTTGTCTGGTTGTTTTTCTCCATTTAATTTTGAGGAATTAGATGATCTATTTCATCTAACTAGGAGAAGTTAGATGTGTATGTGTAAAAGGAGCCTAAGAAAACTTGGGATTTTCTCGAGGAGATCGGTCTGCCAACCCTGCCACGTACGGTGTTCCAGGGCACAGCGATCTCCAGCGAGCACACATCTCAGTTTCTTCCGCCTGGAAATGTGGCGGAGCTGAGGTGCTCGCCACCCCCTTCAGGGGTCTCTAGAGCAGCTAGTTTGGCCGTCTCCTGCCGGTGTGCCGTTCCAGGACACCGAGCTAGCCGCCCTGGTTATACCAGAGGCCAGTCTTGAGAGACTGGTTCCCTTAGTAGACTATTTGGCAGCGTGAAAACTACTGCTAAATGTGTCTCCATGGGACCTGCATACTGTAGAGAGAGGCTATAGAATCCAGTTTGGTTCTCCTCCACCTCGTTTCAACGGGTGAATCCCACTCTGGTGGGCCCCGAGCAGGTTCTGGTAATGGAACGAGAAGTAGAGTGCTGTCTTGAGGAAGGAGGCCATCGAGGTGGTCCCTCCTCACGAAAGAGATTCCGGGTTCTACAGCCGGCACTTCATAGTTCCCAAGAAAGATGGAGGGTTGGCGTCCCATTTTAGATCTGCATCAGTCAGTAGACTGAAGTTCAGGATGCTCAAACAGGTCATGTCTCAGATCAGGTCCGAGGACGGGTTTGTCACGATCGATCTAAAAGACGCATACTTCCATATCTCCATCCTTCCCACTCACAGGGAGTTCCTGAGGTTTGCTTTCGAGGGCGAAGCTCACCAATATCGGGTTCTTCCCTTCATCCTAGAACTCACCCCACACTTTTGCAAAGTGTGCGAATGCCGCGTTAACTCTGTTGCGGCTACAAGGCATCCGCATATCCACTTTGGTTGATTCTCGCTCAATCAGAGCAGATGGCGGCTCAACATCGAGATGTTGTTCTTGCTCACATGAAAGTGTTGGGGTTAAGACTGAACGCCAAGAAGAGTGTGCTTTCTCCATTACAGAGAACCACTTATCTTGGTGTGGTGTGGGATTCGACCACGATGCAGGCACGTGTGTCCCCTGCTCGGATCGAGTCGATCCTCACGGCAGTCAGGAGAGTGAAAGAAGGCCAGTCACTCAACAGTGGTGGCTCAAGACCAAGGGGAAACCCGCTTCACATGATCAAGGTCACGTGGTGGTGCCTACGTGCCTTAGACATGTGGAGACATCCTTGGTTCTTGTCTCAGGGCCCGGTGCTGGGAGCTCCGTGTCGCTGCGTACGCCAGATCCTTGGGTGGTCCCAGGACAAACTCCTCTCGCTGAGAGCAGTTCACATGCCTGGGCATCCCAGTGTGGGAGCAGACATCCCGTCGAGGCAGGGGCTGAGGCCCGGGGAATGGATGAGTTTTGGAGAGTGTTTGGCCATGTCCCCTCTGGTACTCTCTAAATTCATCCAGCTCCACTGGGGCTGGATGCCATGGTACAGATGTGGCCCCGATCATTCTGCTCCCGGGAGTTCTGGCGAGAGTGCACTGGGACGAGGTCAGTCTACTTCTGGTAGCACCGTTCTGGCTGGCCCGAGTATGTTTCTCGGACCTGATTTCTCTCCTCGACGGCTCTCCATGGGAGATTCCCGTCAGGAGGGATCTCCTCTCGCAAGCGGGGGTCTGTCACCCCCGCCTGGAGCTTTGGAAGTTGTAGGTGTGGCCCCTGAGGGGACACAGCCCATAGCTTCCGGTCTCCCAACCGAGGTTGTTGAGACCTTCCTACAATCCAGAGCTCCCTCAACGAGGAAACTATACGCCTTGAAGTGGAACTTTTCACTTCTTGGTACGGAAACCGCCAGCTCGACCCAGTCAACTGCCCGATTGGTACAGTTCTGGAGTTCGTGTGGGCCTGTTCCTCCGCAGGGTTAACCCACTCCACCCTGAGGGTTTACGTGGTGGCTATACCGGCCTACCACGCCCTTCTCGGTGACCTTTCAGTGGGTAGACACCCCCTAGTACATGTTCCCTCCAGAGGCTGAGGCCTCCGGCCAGAGAGCGATTGCTATGTGGTGGATCAGGATGCTATTCCATAGCCTCGAGTCCTCTGCTCTCCCCTCTTGGGGATCAAGACTCACTCTTCAGAAGTTGGCCTTCGGGACACAGGCCCCGCTCACCTTAGCCACCTGTGGCCTTTTTTTCTCTCGCCCTAGCTGTGCTCCATCCACACTAGGCAGGGATTTGTCAGTCTGGCGGCGTAGGGAACTCGTTCCCCTAGCGTTCTTGGACGCAGCTCGAGTTCCTGAAGAGGAATGTCTTAGGTTACGTATGTAACCCCAGTTCCTCGAGGGAACGAGACGCTGCGTCTCGAAGTACTTCCGGCATCCCTACGAGCGGTTGCTTCATTCCTGAAGCTGACGCCGGTTCCACTGCACGTGCTTTTATGCTTCCTGGCCATTACGTCACCCGCCTGTGACGTCTCACCCATCCTTTGGACAGATTACATTTGTATCAGAGCGCGGTCACGCTGGAGGCATTCCCCCTAGCGTTCTTGGACGCAGCGTCTCGTTCCCTCGAGGAACTGGGGTTACATACGTAACCTAAGACGTTTCTTTGACAGTGGCCTTCAGCTCATCTGCATTTTTTGGTCTCTTGTTTCTCATTTTCTTCTTGACAATCAGGTCTGGTGAGTTTGCTAGCCAGTCAAGCACACCAACACCATGGTCATTTAACAAACTTTTGGTGCTTTTGGCAGTGTGGGCAGGTGCCAAATCCTGCTGGAAAATTAAATCAGCATCTTTAAAAGGCTGGTCAGCAGAAGGAAGCATGAAGTGCTCCAAAATTTCTTGGTAAACGGGTGCAGTGACTTTGGTTTTCAAAAAACACAATGGACCAACACCAGCAGATGACATTGCACCCCAAATCATCACAGACTGTGGAAACTTAACACTGGACTTCAAGCAACTTGGGCTATGAGCTTCTCCACCCTTCCTCTGGACTCTAGGACCTTGGTTTCCAAATGAAATACAAAACTTGCTCTCATCTGAAAAGAGGACTTTGGACCACTGGGCAACAGTCCAGTTCTTCTTCTCCTTAGCCCAGGTAAGACGCCTCTGACATTGTCTGTGGTTCAGGAGTGGCTTAACAAGAGGAATACGACAACTGTAGCCAAATCCCTTGACACGTCTGTGTGTGGTGCCTTGACCCCAGTCTCAGTCCATTCCTTGTGAAGTTCACCCAAATTCTTGAATCGATTTTGCTTGACAATCCTCATAAGGCTGTGGTTCTCTCGGTTGGTTGTACATCTTTTTATTCCACACTTTTTCCTTCCACTCAACTTTCTGTTAACATGCTTGGATACAGCACTCTGTGAACAGCCAGCTTCTTTGGCAATGAATGTTTGTGGCTTACCCTCCTTGTGAAGGGTGTCAATGATTGTCTTCTGGACAACTGTCAGATTAGCAGACTTCCCCTATCAGATTGGTGGGTTTTTGTTAAATGCAAGCCAAAATCATCACAATTAAAAGAACCAAAGACTTAAACTACTTCAGTCTGTGTGCATTGAATTTATTTAATACACAAGTTTCACAATTTGAGTTGAATTACTGAAATAAATTAACTTTTCCACGACATTCTAATTTATTGAGATGCACCTGTAAACTCATTATAAAATGCACAACACGTTGGTTTCACTTTCAAGTAGGCTACTTAGATTTGTGTAAATAAAAATTTCCCCAGCATTACTATGTTTGTTGACAAGTCATCTTTGTTAATTATTGTGTGTTCAGGGAGGACTTATAGACCATAATATCAGCGTGAACTTGCGTTATTACCTTATCACTTGTCGCGTGCATTTGGCTGTAGTTTGCGGACCAGACAGCTGTCGGCGATTCTTCCTATTGTAAAGTCATTCAATGTGTAACTTCCTGTCGCTGATCCATCATGCAATGTGAACACAGCTGCGACTGAATGCTACCCCAGATAATCGTGCAGTGTGAAAACAACGGTGATCTGATGACTTTGAAAATCGTGTAGTGTGAACTCGGCATAAGCTTGACTTGTTAAAAGATTATTGGCAGGTGCCTTTGAGTCAAAGAACTCAAGACATTTCCTCATTTGTTATTCTGTCCGGCCTTTATTCATACAGGGTTATGAGTTTCGGGCTGAGAAATGCACCTGCCACCTTTCAGCAGCTGATGAACAGAGTAGTTTCAGGCCTTGAAGGGTGTGCGGTGTATTTAGACGACCTTGTAGTGTTGTAGTGATAGCTGGGATTTGCACTTAAAACGCTTGTGTGCAGTTTTAAGGACTTTGTCAGAGGCCAAATTGACTGTGAACCTGGCAAAATGTAGATTTGCTTAGGCTATCATAACTTACCTTGGAAATGTGGTGGGGAATGGAGAAGTACGGCCATTAAGTCCAGGCAATTTGTGATTATCTGGTTCCTACAATGAAAAAGGAGCTCATGTGTTTTCTAGGATTAGTAGGTTACTACCGTTCTTTTTGATGTAATTTCTCTTCAGTTGTTGCACCAACTACTGATCTTTTAAAAGTCTAGGGATAATTTTCTTGGTCATAAAATTGTGCACTGGCTTTTGATAATGTGAAATCTCTATTGTGTTCTTCTACTGTCCTTGCTGCCCCTTGCTTTGAAAGGCCCTTCTCTTTACAGGTGGATGCAAGTCAAGTTGGGGTTGGGGCTGTCCTCCAACGGGACGATGAGGAAGGTGCGGACCTCCCTGTCAGTTTCTTCTCTCACAAGTTTAATTCATATCAACTGAATTATTCTGTGGTAGAAAATGAAGCTTTGGTTTTGATTTGGGTGTTACAGCATTTTGATGTTTATGTTGATTGGAGTCAACCAGTTATTTTCTACACTGATCACAACCTGTTGATGTTTTTGAATTCTTTTCATTGACCAAATTAAAGGTTTATTCATTGGTCTTTGTTTTTGCAGGCTTACTCACTTGACATTCAACATGTCAGAGGATCTGAAAATATTCGCAAAGAATCTTTCTAGTGCATATCATCCACAAACAGAGGTGTCAAGTAACGAAGTACAAATACTTCGTTACCTTACTTAAGTAGAAATTTTGGGTATCTATACTTTACTGGAGTAATTATTTTTCAGCCGACTTTTTACTTCTACTCCTTACATTTTCACGCCATTATCTGTACTTTCTACTCCTTACATTTTAAAAATAGCCTCGTTACTCC
The DNA here is from genome assembly GCF_012432095.1 of Onychostoma macrolepis. Taxonomy (NCBI): domain Eukaryota; kingdom Metazoa; phylum Chordata; class Actinopteri; order Cypriniformes; family Cyprinidae; genus Onychostoma; species Onychostoma macrolepis. Next base: position 20,875,638 of record NC_081169.1, read on the forward strand.
TATTTCATTTCAGCTTGTCATCGTTCAAAAAAAACAAAACAAAAAAAAACCTATCCAGATAAATCGCGCCATCCGGATAGAGTGAATTTGATTGTGGTTGGATGAGAAGTATAAACATATACCATTCCGACACCCTATTGGTTTGTACGCGATCCATCGCACCTGCACATGACACAAATCACGTCACACTCCAGCAAAGACCCAGTGTTGGGGTCGTTACTCCGCAAATTAAGCTACAGTAAGTAGTTCGGTAGAGAGACGTTTGAATAAATTAGCGTTTGCGATTGACAATGTTGTGATAAGTAGGCTATACTAACTTTGTAACTCGTTACCCCCAACACTGGACATAGCAGACGTATGTAGCCAAGTACGCAGATGTCCGTGGCAGAGACTCAAGAAGAGAACTCGAGCGAAATGTAACTGATGTAGATTACACTGTTGTTGTACATATAGGATTGATTCCAAAGTGTTTGTTACATCTTCTAGTTAAATGTGACATTGTTGCCATTAGCTATAGAATTGAGCATAGTACAAACCAGGAAGTTATCAGGATTGAGTTTATTAATCACTTGGATTAATCATTCATTTTGACAGCACTAATGTTTATTGTATAGACAGGGGTGCACATAAGTGGTCCGCATGCGCGACCAAAATTAAAAATGCGCTGCGTAAATAAGTTCTGACAGCGCTTTTGCGTACCGACATGGTTGACCATTTTAGATCCACAAACTGTACTGTATAAGATTTCTATCCAAACTGAAAGCATAATCTAGGCTACCTGCTGCCGTTTTCAAAGCAAAACTGTCTGTGACATTTCATCCACTGATGCAATTCCATCAGCAGCGCTAAACCCGGAAGCGCATAATACTTACTTGCCGGTGTAGCAGGTGTTGATTATAATTTGTGTTTTTGTTGTAATTCACTCAAAATCCTTGTTTTTCTTTGGGTAATTAATGTGTGTATATATATGTGTGAGAAAAGGAAAAAAAGTATTTTATTTCTTTATGAGTTCCGTGCGCGCGTCACCGTTGTGACGTCACTGGCGCGTTGCGCGCTCTTGCTTCAGTCCGCGGGAGGTTTGAGCAGAGCGAGGTATGCATTTTGTTCAATCTTGATCAAAAACGTGTTAAAAGGGAAACAATCTCTAATTAATTGATCTGTGTTTTCTTAAAATGTGAAAATGAGTTACCTGAATGCGTTGCCTTTTCTTAGGACCGAGTTTAAAGTCGTTTTACCTGCAAAAGTGTAGTTTTAATCGAGGGAATGTAGTGTGACGTCGTTAGCGTGAAAGTTAGCCTGTGAAGGGTGACTGCTGATTTCTCTTCTTTGTGTGAATGTTTAGCAGGAGCAGGCAAGATTGTACAACGAATAATTAACTGCATGTTCTCTACTTATGCAGGTACAGTTTTATGTGTTTTCATGATTTCTCTCTGTGTTCAAACTTGAATTGGTTTCATGTGTATACAAAATGCTGGAATGTTGAATACATTAAGTGAAGTCTTTAATATAAGACATCTTTTGCATATGTAGTTATGTTGTATTTGAAGTGATCATTAGTTACCGCTATTTTCTTTATATTACTTCTTTATCTTGTGAAATATGAAATTCTCTGTATTGTGAACTCTTGCTTCAGTCCGCGGGAGGTTTGAGCAGAGCGAGCAGGAGCAGGCAAGATTGTACAACGAATAATTAACTGCATGTTCTCTACTTATGCAGATAAAAGAAAGTCTATCGAACCAGCAGACTGACTCCAGTGTTTATTTCACACTACACAACACAACGCAGAGGGGTAGCCAGGCCGTGAGAGTCGAGCCGGCTACACCGGCAACCCGCCAAAATAAAAGCTCGCTGAATTTACGTTTGAAAATGATGAAAATTAAAATTAAAATAATGATAATAATAAAAATATTAACATTTTATTTTTAAGTTTACTATGAAATAATTGCATTTGTATTATCACACTTGATTATTTAGTTAATTTTTTTTTTTAGTTAGTTAATTTATATATATCTAAAAAAAATAAATAAATGAAGTGCAATAATATTATTATCACTATTATTAATTCATTTTTTTTATAGTTATAGTTTATGGGTCACACTACATGCCATGGCCTGTGTGAGGACCAAACCAAATCTCCAGGTTCTCATATGAGAACCAGGCTGAAAAACTTATGTGCACCCCTGTATATAGACAACCATACAAGGGTAATTGTTACTAAGCCTGCCCTGGGTACAGCAATTTTCTTGTCCGTTGCCCTCACAGATTCCTGCAGCTAAGCTTGGGTGTACATTTACATTCCAATAAAGGTTAATGATGACATTCCTCTGAAGTTTTACTTTTTGCACCATTACAATACTTATAGGCAACTAGTCATCATATCTTCTGCTCCATGAAACACGTTAATGCTCAGTAGTACACATATATGGTTCTTTGCATTGTACTAAAATGCGTTAATTTTTAATGGGCATATATGCGGCTGAAACAGGTAGCCTAGTGCAACCCAAATTTTTCAACATTAACATTTTAATATAACATTATAGTCATTATGGCCTTTAGAAAAATGTTTTTTTGAGGAGGTGGGGTAGTGCACAATAGGCCTCTGTGGCGCGGCCTAAGCTTTTGTCCTTAATGGCATTTTTTTCCTTACATTACTTTTACTTTTATACTTTAAGTAGTTTTGAAACCAGTACTTTTACACTTTTACTTGAGTAAAAAGCTTGAGTTGATACTTCAACTTCTACAGAAGTCTTTTTAAACCCTAGTATCTATACTTCTACCTGAGTAATGAATGTGAATACTTTTGACACCAGTGTCCACAAAGCCAAGAAGCATTGGAGAGGTTTCATCAAACTGTATGTGGGCTGCATGTGACGTTGTGCAAGAAAACACTGGATACAGTCCTATGACTTAGTTTTTGGTCATAAGGTTTGTGAACTTTTGGCAGTTAAAAGCTCAGTTAAAAGTTAATATTCGCCAAACAATTTTTTTTCATATGTTGATTCATTTAGTCAGAGAGTGATACAAGCAAGACAGTTGTAAAAAGTAGACGGCGCGTTTGGAATAAATTGGTAAAAGGATTTTTAACTTGTATTGCATTAAGATAAAGTAACGAGAGGAGCGTTGCCCACAGTAACAAAGTAAAAGTACCGTTTTTTAAATATACTCTAAAAAGTACCGTATTGACCCGAATATAAGACAATGTTTTTTTTCTTGGAAATACATCTGAAAAAACGCGGTCGTCTTATATTCAGGGTCTAGACTTTGACATGCCAATAATACACCCACAACAATAGGTGGCGCCAAAAATGCATAAAACAAGTGTACCATGAAATATGTAATGTAATGTGTGTTGTAAAGATCGCGAGTGAAAACAAAAGAAAAAGAAAAGCTTACAGCGCCATGAGTCGTGACTGTCATGTTAGCCTGATGGGAACAAACTTCCTCTGTAAGTGATTTTAAAACGTAAGACAGTACCCAGATTTGAAGACTACAATAAGATTTCACTTCTACTAATAATAACATTTTGGTAGGCTGCTATGAGATGGATAGACTAAATGTTATATAATTCAGATGGGCTACCTGTTATTTCAATGGTATATCAAAAAGTGTATATTTTTCAATGTCATTGTTGGTACATTTTACCAGTATTTACCATACTTTCAAAACAAAAATTAAAATAGAAAAAATATGCAATATGAAAATAATTTAAGAAAAAATGTGTTTTACAGAGAGAAAAAAACAAAAAAAAACAAGATTTGGTTTTCAAAAAGCCTTTTTCCAAAAGGTACATCTGGAAAAAGGGGGGTCGTCTTATAATCAGGGTCGTCTTATATTCGGGACAATACGGTATTAGTTACCCAAAAAATTTACTCAAGTAAATGTAACGAAGTAAATGTAACGAAGTAAATGTAACTCGTTACTACCCACCTCTGGTCCAATGTTAAGAACTTTTGTTTACAGGAGAAGGAGCTGGAGAAAGAGAATTATGAAAGGCTTATTCATTGGTCTTTGTTTTTGCAGGCTTACTCTCTTGATATTCTACATGTCAGAGGATCTGAAAATATTGTTGCTGATGCACTGTCATGTGCTCCTCTGGATAATTGAAGTGTAGTAATTTTTATTTATTATTTATTTATTTTCAGTTTCAGTTGCTGTCTTAGGCACTGAAGTTTTGGGAGAATGTTGTGTGGTAATTTTTGTTTTGTTTATTACAGGGATTCTTGACAGACCCCTGTCTTAAGGGGTGGGGTGGGGTGTGACGACCCATGCTTTATGTGGGTTTTCCCTGGGTTGAGGTTTTGTCTTGTCTTTGTCAGATTGTTTGTTTACTCATGTGTGTGTTTCTGTCTCTTGCAGTTTTCTGGATGTCCTGTTGTTTTTCCGTGCTTTGCAGTCACTGTACCTATTTGCGGTTGACTCCTGGACTTGTCGGACTTCAGCTCTTTCCTAGTTGGAGTTGGATTACCTTCACCCCTTGCAGCTCTGCGCTACCGAGGAACTGACCATTTCTTGCATCCACGATTCCTTCCACCACAGTGGCGGACAATTTTCTACGTGGGACGCCACATCCAAATATTTCAGCATACATCCCGATATGATTTATCCCAGTATAACAAAAAGAAAAGGATTAAGACATGAAACATTTTAAATAAAGAAAATTGTTTTACCAAATTCAAGATTGAGGATGATTCTCACAAAACTATATTTTCTGCAAGCTTGTTTCAAGAAAAATGAAAACATTTTGTTTTTAATCTTAATAATAATTCCAAATTTATGTATACAGTGCAACAGCAAAATCTGTGAGAAAAATAAATACATGTTACATTGCTTTAGACCATATACATACAGGTGCTGGTCATATAATTAGAATATCATCAAAAAGTTGATTTATTTCACTAATTCCATTCAAAAAGTGAAACTTGTATATTATATTCATTCATTACACACAGACTAATATATTTCAAAAGTTTATTTATTTGAATTTTGATGATTATAACTGACAACTAAGGAAAATCCCAAATTCAGTATCTCAGAAAATTAGAATATTGTGAAAAGGTTCAATATTGAAGACACCTGGTGCCACACTCTAATCAGCTAATTAACTCAAAATACCTGCAAAGGCTGTTAAATGGTCTCTCAGTCTAGTTCTGTAGGCTACACAATCATGGGGAAGACTGCTGACTTGACAGTTGTCCAAAAGACGACCATTGACAAGTTGCACAAGGAGAGCAAGACACAAAAGGTCATTGCAAAAGAGGCTTGCTGTTCACAGAGCTCTGTGTCTAAGCACATTAATAGAGAGGCGAAGGGAAGGAAAAGATGTGGTAGAAAAAAGTGTACAAGCAATAGGGATAACCACACCCTGGAGAGGATTGTGAAACAAAAGCCATTCAAAAATGTGGGGGAGATTCACAAAGAGTGGACTGCAGCTGGAGTCAGTGCTTCAAGAAACACTACGCACAGACGTATGCAAGAAATGGGTTTCAGCTGTCGCATTCCTTGTGTCAAGTGACAGTGTCAGAAGCTTCTGGCCTGGGCTAAAGACAAAAAGGACTGGACTGCTGCTGAGTGGTCCAAAGTTATATTCTCTGATGAAAGTAAATTTTGCATTTCCTTTGGAAATCAGGGTCCCAGAGTCTGGAGGAAGAGAGGAGAGGCACACAATCCACTTTGCTTGAGGTCCAGTGTAAAGTTTCCACAGTCAGTGATGGTTTGGGGTGTCATGTCATCAGCTGGTGTTGGTTTCTGAGGTCCAAGGTCAACGCAGCCATATACCAGGAAGTTTTAGAGCACTTCATGCTTCCTGCTGCTGACCAACTTTATGGTGATGCAGATTTCATTTTCCACCAGGACTTGGCACCTGCACACAGTGCCAAAGCAACCAGTATCTGGTTTAAGGACCATGGTATCCCTGTTCTTAATTGGCCAGCAAACTCGCCTGACCTTAACCTTAACTGTGAAGAGGAAGATGCGATATGCCAGACCCAACAATGCAGAAGAGCTGAAGGCCACTATCAGAGCAACCTGGGCTCTCATAACACCTGAGCAGTGCCACAGACTGATCGACTCCATGCCACGCCGCATTGCTGCAGTTATTCAGGCAAAAGGAGCCCCAACTAAGTATTGAGTGCTGTACTTGCTCATACTTTTCATGTTCATACTTTTCAGTTGGCCAAGATTTCTAAAAATCCTTTCTTTGTATTGGTCTTAAAGGGGTCATATAATGCCATTTTTGTACAAGCTAATATGATTCTTTAGGGTCTATATTGAAAGTTTGTAATATACTTTAATTAAAAATTCTCATTAGTATTGTAAGAAAACACTCATTTTACCTGCTCAAAAACAGCTCTGTTTTCAGCACACAGTTTTAGTGCGTGTGTTTTTAAATGCTAATGAGCTTTGCTCGCCCCGCCCCTCTGTTCTGTGGGGCGTTTTTGACACAACACACGTGGAGTGTTGCCTTGACAACAGTTGAGGGTATATTTTGAAGAATGGCAGCGGGAGTCTCTGAGGATACTGTGCAACCGTATCAATTCGAACCGGAGTCGGACCCGGAACAGGATGACGGCCCCGAAGAAGACATCAATTAGAGTATTTACCCAGATAGCAAATAGTAATTGAAACGATGTTAAATCAACATCCCACTGTCAACGATAAAATCATTGAATCAACGTCGAACTCTGATGTTGATTCTTCATCATGTTGCACCCTCTATTATCATTGAAACAACGTTTAAATCATACCTTAAGATCAACAGAATTTCAATGGTATTTCGATTACAATGGATATTGAAACAATGTTGAAATCCCAGCATATCAACAAAACTTCAATGGTGTTTTAGTATACCACAGCTAGTTTAATCTGAAGGTCTGTAATTTTAATATAATATTAAAAACATTATTATTAGGCTATAATCCTGCTTTATCGACAGCCAGGATGGGCTAGCAAAATATAGAAAATAGAAATACCTTTAGGCTATAACCTAGACTAGCACAAATGACACCCCACGCATTCTTTAAAAATTAAACAATCATTTTTATTGTATTATTTCTTTTTTTTGTCTTTTAAAGTGCTAACTCCTGCTGCGTCTGTCTTCCAGCTCCTCCCGCTCGGTCTGGGCGTGGCGCAGCCACTTCAGATGAGGCTTATTATACTAAAGACTTGCTTACTTGAAAACGATGTGGATTAATGATCTGAAAAAAGGACAAAAGTAAATCACAGTGTCAGTAAACAGCAGTTCAATTCAGAATCATCCACTGAAAGGTTTTTCTAAAGACTGAACAATTTTTATTCATGAATAATGGACTCCGTTCACTATATTTAAGTACAAGATACCTATATCACGTCACATCACGTAATTTTCTGTCACATGTGCTATAATGTCTGAATGGAACATATATCCACCTGCCACGCAAAGATTTTACCCCCTCTCTTATCTTGCCATCTCATAGTTAGGTAAATCATTTTATATTTCTGGGTAGAAACGCATTTTTGTTGAGGCTGTATAAGACGGACTACATTCAAAGCACTTTTCAAAACTGCCCAATATGTTCATGGATGTATTCGAATTAAAGGGAGGCAAAGGATTAGCTTGCAGTGACATCTTTCATAAGGACAATTTATGAGGCCAAGTGACTCTAAAAAAAAAAAATCATGTTTATTATTTTATTAAATCAGAACTAATTGTTAACTCAACAAATTAAATATAAATAACTGGATACTTATAACTAATTAAATAGTAAATGTATTGATTAGAGTTATAGACAAAAGATTTTTCTGGTTGACTAAATTGCACATTAATTTCTGCTTAAATACTGGGTGCATGGAGGAATATGCATAAATCTCACCGCAAAAACAGGCTAATAAATTAACGAGGCATTTTAATTGTTTCTAAATGAAGTATGTGGGGCTAAGACGCCAGGCCCGGTTGTCAGGCGCTGTATAACAGCGCTTCCCCGCGCTCAGAAAAGGTGCAGAAGATCATCAAAAATCGTGATATCGCATAAGCACTAGTATGAAACGACTGTTATCATTTCTGAAAACAAACACAATGGAGTTACAAAACTGTATCGCACATCGCAGCCCTGCTCGAGGATTATTCATATTTTGGATTTGTAGGCTACGAGATGGTCTAATCGGCATTTCCAGTTAACATTACAACTCGAGACAGTTCTGCATTGAATAAAGTAAAGGTAAACCATGTCTTTTGTGTAATTCTGGCCCGCCGCTGCTGTGGGTAGAGCACTATGCTAGCGTTGGTTCCGCCGGTGTTCTCCGGAGGTTAGAACAAATAGCGGTGCTGTGTTAATAGATTTCACGACACTAGCAATGGGTACAGACATGTATTTCGAGCTAGCTGTCACAAAAATAGACTGGACCAATGAGGTTTTGCTAACTTTATAACCTAAAAGAGATCAAGTACTTTTGGCAGATTTTGACATATTGGTAGGCTAAAACAAAAATCTATTTCAGTGACTGCAGCACTGCATCGGTTACTACATTAACCATCATGTTAACGATCAACCTAACAGTATTTGATTTGGTACAATTCATTCATATCGAACATTAAGCAAGCTTACCTGTACGCTTGTGCCAAGGTCCAGAAATGATCTGTGTCCGGTGCAGTACGTTGGTGTTGATCTCCCGGTCAACTATATATCGATGCATTTTCAATCATATTTCCCGGTCAACTATATGCCGATGACTCTTCAACAACAGCGTCGTTTCCCGGTCAACTATAAATCAATGACTTTTCAACACATTCAGCGATCGCCCGGTAAACCAAATATCAATGCTTAATCAATCATAAAGATAACTATAGATCAATGTTGTTCCAATATTGTTGCCATCAACATTAATAACATCAGGTTTTCATCGATATGGTAATGGTGATTCAACATTTATTTTGCATTGAAATTTCAACATCAACCATAATGATGATTCAGATGGAAAAACAATGTTTATTCAATATTGGCTTGCTGTCTGGGTATAGTCTTGGATCATATGAATTTGCAGGATGTAAACAGTATTTTGCAGGTATTGTGTTACCATTAATTTTCATGCAGTTATAACTGTTTTTTATTTATATAAATTTTTTACATTACTTCTTAACAGACACCGTTATAAACCATCTACAAAAGTAAGCTTAGTGTAGTGTTATCATGTTAACTTTAATACCTGCGTACACAGTTTGTAATAACACAATAACCATAACGTTTTGTTCATTATAAACGTGGGATTATTAATTATATTGAGAACGTCGTAAATAGAAAACATGCATGTACCCTGAATGTAAACATTAGCCACATACATCGTGAAGCGTGCTAGCGATTTGCAAAGATTAATATAAAGGTTAATTAAACGTTACACTCACTTCTTCTGGAGGTTCAGCAGGAACACGAATAGTTGGTACCGATTCTTTTTTCAGGAGCAGCTTCTTAGCAAAACCAGCTTTATACTGACCTTCATTTATAAAGCAGTCTGGTGAAAATGATTCGCGCAAACATGAAAACATTGACGTTGCTCGTGGGGAATATTCCTTCAAAAGCAAAACTCAGCCACTGTGTCTTCAGCGGTTCGGACTTAGGAACATCAAAATGACTGCTGTGTTCATTATTGCACCGAGAACAGAACACCACAATCGCTAGACGCCATTCTGCTCATAGACAGCTCCAGCGTATATCAACAATGACGCCGCGGACTATGATTGACAGCTCGCTCACGAGCAAGGGCGGGTCTGTGTTGAAACACTGCTGTCAATCAACCATCGTGGGAGGGGCGTCCGACCGTGTGGCGTCACACGGTCGAACGGCTTGATTTGAGACAGGGTAAAACAAATAAGGAGATTAAAAAAAAAACACTGGATGGATTTTTATCATTTTATGATGGTTGTGTACAGGCACTGCTAACACACATTTCAGTACAATCAACTTGTAAAAGTGCATGTACCATTATATGACCCCTTTAAGTAATATTCTAATTTTCTGAGATACTGAATTTGGGATTTTCCTTAGTTGTCAGTTATAATCATCAAAATTAAAATAAATAAACATTTGAAATATATCAGTCTGTGTGTAATGAATGAATATAATATACAAGTTTCACTTTTTGAATGGAATTAGTGAAATAAATCAACTTTTTGATGATGTACTAATTATATGACCAGCACCTGTATGTAAATAACTACAAGTCAAGCTGCAGTACCAAGCAGGACCACACGGAGACGCCAACAGACCACTATCCCAGTTGCCTTAAAGTTATATAAATACAGGATCATTAAACAGAGCAAAACACAAATTAAAAAAGTCAATAAAAACATTATGAATTTGTTGAGTGTGGTGATCTGAAGGTAGCTCAACTTGAATGACCAGTGAACAGTTCCTCCATCACAGTGAATGTTGAATACACTACTGTCAGAGGTGGATAGTAACGAGTTACATTTACTTCGTTACATTTACTTGAGTACATTTTTATTTGTACTTTTACTCTTACTCAAGTACATTTTTAGTGAAAAATCTGTACTTTTACTTCGTTACTGTGGGTGACGCTCCTCTCCTTACTTAATGCAATACAAGTTAAAAATGCTTCAATTTATTCCAAACACGCCGTATATTTTTCTCTGGGCAATGAGCGATGCTCATTCGCGAATGATTCATTCTTTTGAGTCAATTCTGTTCAAAGGCTTGATCAAACCAGTTGGCAAACCAGCTTTCCTGTAGCTCAAATAGTAGAGCATGGCGCTAGCAACACCAAGATCATGGGTTCGATTCCCAGGGAAAGCAAGAGCTGATAAAAATGTAAAAACTGTAACTTGAATGCAATGTAAGTCGCTTTGGATAAAAGCGTCTGCTAAATGCATAAATGTAAATGTAAATGTAAATGTAAACCAGTGAATCGGTTCGCGAATCAATTTGAATGATTCGTTCAGTTCCCTGCCGCACGCGCTGAGTCGTCTGAAGCGGTTCTCACTGAGTTGTAACAGAAAGTTTAAGAACATCAAGAGCGTTGAGCACAGCGGCGCGCGACCTGTTCCAGGAGGAATGCCTTTGCCTAGACACAATTAATATTGATATTTTCACAATATTTATGCTTGCAGAAATGTAGGCTACATTTATTTACATTTTGCAGAACAGACGGAAGAAGATCCGTCAATGTGCATTTGTTTCGTTATTTAGATGTTTGGTAGCGGTCATGTGAGGAGTTTTTAATTCTTCTCCGTGTCAGAGGTTATATAATACATAATTAATATACTTTGAAATATAATTTAATTCAGTGACGCAAATCAGAATTTTCATTAGCTGTTACTCCAGTTTTCAGAGTCATATGAACCTTCAGAAATCATTCTAATATATTGATTTGCATCACTGAAATAAATGACTAAAAAAAACAAACATTAAAAATCTGTACACACACACACACACATTACATACATTTTATCTATATATCTAAATAAAAATAGACTATAGATATACAGTATATGATCCAAAGTAACTAGTAACTAACTACCTGAGTAATTTTTTTTATCCAATACTTTTTTACTCTTACTCAAGTAACTATTCAGACTATTACTTTTACTTTTAGTTGAGTAAATATTTTAATAAGTACTTTTACTTTTACTTGAGTACAGCTTTTGGGTACTCTACCCACTTCTGACCACTGTACATAGCAAACTTCTATAAAAACACACTTATTCAGCGAGTGTCCATTATAAAACACTTGCCAGACATGCGATCATACTGAAATGTGCTCATAAAGCTATCAGAGAGCGCATTCATGTATGTCACTGACTGTAATCGTCATTACCTCCATTACAATCATCATCCATCAAAACCTAACTGGTAAGATACTGGTTTGCTTTATTCAGCCCATACAGACTAGTCCTGACTTCATATTTCTTCTTATTAGCAGAATGTTTGTTTCGACCAGTCGCTGCACAAGTTAAGGTTACGCATGATGACGAAAGCACATTAGTGCTAGCCCTCCCAGAACCCATAGAGATTGCATTGCAGTGCCTGCAGTTTGAAAAAAATAAATAAAATCTTTGTATGGAAGTCTATGGGAAAACTCGGGGCAATTCTCAGTCTGACAGAAATCGTCCAAAAAGGGGCGGTACTACACAGAACGTGACTCAGCGCTGATTGGACTATATTTTCAGAAGCAGAACAAACAGTATAGAAGAGTGAAAGCTAGCGTAACACTGTGATTGAGTGTGAAAGAAAAACAAAATCCCTCCCTTTCGCGCTTGGGTGGTGCGTCGCCCATTCGCCCTAATGGAGAAATTGCCCCTGTTCCACCAGACTTCTCTGTGTGTACTCCTGTCTGCCTAATAAACTGTATTATCTCAAAGTGAGGGTCAATAATCTATATAGGGATAAGTGATGGGTTGCGTTTCCTGAAACCTACTTAACGCTATGTTATTCTTAAGTTGTACCTTAACCTGTACTTTATCGCTTATACACGTTTCCCAAAACCTTCTGTAAGTCATACTTTCATATGGTTGATCTGGACCACTCTTACTTTTGACTGTCACTTACTTATCACTTTTGACTGTTCATAGTTCTTTACATCTCATTCTATATTAATATAGTAGTAGTGAAAAATCAAACATGGCGCCGCCTGCAGAGCCATATAGTGTATGTGCATTAAAACTTTAGAAAAAATTAAAAACATTTCGGGAATGACAGCAAATTCAGACAGTTTTAGATCTTATTGGTTCAATTTTGTTGAGACAAATTCAGCTGCTGGCAGCTCTCCTATTTCTCTCTTGCAAATCTCATCATCTACAGTGCATAACATCATGAAAAGATTCAGAGAAACTGGAGAATTCTCTGTGTGTAAGGGACAAGGCCGAAGACCTTTTTTGGATGCCCATGGTCCTTAGGCCCTCAGTCGACACTGCATCACTCATTGGCATGATTCTGTCATTGACATTATTAAACAGGCTCAGGAATACTTCCAGAAAACACTGTCGGTAAACACAATCCGCCGTGCCATCTGCAGATGCCAACTAAAGCTCTGTCATGCAAAAAGGAAGCCATATCAGAACATGGTCCAGAATCACCATGTGTCCTGTGGGCCAAGGCTCATTTAAAATGCACTGAATGGAAAAATGTTCTATGGTTCTATTCTTGTTGGAAATCACGAACAGCCGTGTTCTCTGGGCTAAAGAGGAGGGAGTCCTTCCAGCGTGTTATCAGCATTCAGTTCAAAAGCCAGCATCTGATGGTATGGGGGATGCATAAGTGCATACAGTATGGGCAGCTTGCATGTTTTGGAAGACACTATAAATGCTGAAATGTATATAAAGGTTTTAGAGCAACATATGCTCCCCTCCAGACAACGCGTATTTCAGGAAAGGCCTTGTGTATTTCAGAAGGACAATGCAAAACCACATACTGCAGCTATTACAATAGCATGACTTCGTAGTAGACGAGTCCGGGTGCTGAATTGGTCTGCCTGCAGTCCAGATCTTTCACCTATAGAGAAAATTTGGTGCATCATTAAACAAAAAATACGTCAAAGATGACCACAAACTCTTCAGCAGCTGGAAACCCATATCAGGCAAGAATGGGACCAAATTCCAACACCAAAATGTTGGAGGTCTGCAACTTCCTGCACTGTGAGCTCACTGATGTGGTCATTGCAATCTTTACAGTTTCTGGGATGCTGCCGACCTGAACTCTTACAGCCAGATCAGAAATGCAGAAACGTTTTATATGACAACCTTACTGAGCAGCACCAAATTCAATATAAGATTAATGATGCCTGACAGTACAGCAGTGTTTAACACAAATGATCACACAGATTTGGTTTCATATCAGGACTCTCTCTGCTAGTCATTAAACACTACAGAATTAATTTAGAATATTATTAATACATCTGATCATCTAATCGTTTCTACACTGCTACAAAACACACCATAAGAGTTCTTAATTATTCCCTCTAGATTGTAATAATAGTACCATGAAATATGTAATACAATGAAACAGTCATTGTTTTTAATTCATTGAACCAGGAAAGGCTATTTTATTGTAGAAAAAAAAAAAATGTATAATGCATATTTATAGCAACACTAATTGAGGATTAAGAAAATTACTGTATGATGCTGCTGACTTATATTATTAAATATGATTCAGTCATTAATGACTGATATACAGTGGGTACGGAAAGTATTCAGACCCCCTTAAATTTCACTCTTTGTTATATTGCAGCCATTTGCTAAAATCATTTGTTCATTTTTTTTTCCTCATTAATGTACACACAGCACCCCATATTGACAGAAAAACACAGAATTTGACATTTTTGCAGATTTATTAAAAAAGAAAAACTGAAATATCACATGGTCCTAAGTATTCAGACCCTTTGCTCAGTATTTAGTAGAAGCACCCTTTTTATCTAATACAGCCATGAGTCTTTTTGGGAAAGATGCAACAATTTTTTCACACCTGGATTTGGGGATCCTCTGCCATTCCTACTTGCAGATCCTCTCCAGTTCTGTCAGGTTGGATGGTAAACGTTATTGGACAGCCATTTTTAGGTCTCTCCAGAGATGCTCAATTGGGTTTAAGTCAGGGCTCTGGCTGGGCCATTCAAGAACAGTCATGGAGTTGTTGTGAAGCCACTCCTTCGTTATTTTAGTTGTGTGCTTAGGGTCATTGTCTTGTTGGAAGGTAAACCTTCAGCCCAGTCTGAGGTCCTGAGCACTCTGGAGAAGGTTTTCGTCCAGGATATCCCTGTACTTGGCCGCATTCATCTTTCCCTCGATTGCAACCAGTCGTCCTGTCCTTGCAGCTGAAAAACACCCCCACAGCATGATGCTGCCACCACCACCATGCTTCACTGTTGGGACTGTATTGGACAGGTGATGAGCAGTGCCTGGTTTTCTCCACACATACAGCTTAGAATTAAGGCCAAAAAGCTTGGTCTCATCAGACCAGAAAATCTTATTTCTCACCATCTTGGAGTCCTCCATGCAGGCTTTCATGTGTCTTGCACTGAGGAGAGGCTTCCGTCGGGCCACTCTGCCATAAAGCCCCGACTGGTGGAGGGCTGCAGTGATGGTTGACTTTCTACAACTTTCTCCCATCTCCCGACTGCATCTCTGGAGCTCAGCCACAGTGATATTTGGGTTCTTCTTTACCTCTCTCACCAAGGCTCTTCTCCCCCGATAGCTCAGTTTGGCTGGATGGCCAGCTCTAGGAAGGGTTCTGGTCGTCCTAAACGTCTTCCATTTAAGGATTATGGAGGCCACTGTGCTCTTAGGAACCTTAAGTGCAGCAGACATTTTTTTGTAAGCCTTGCCACAATTCTGTCTCTGAGCTCTTCAGGCAGTTCCTTTGACCTCATGATTCTCATTTGCTCTGACATGCACTGTGAGCTGTAAGGTCTTATATAGACAGGTGTGTGGCTTTCCTAATCAAGTCCAATCAGTATAATCAAACACAGCTGGACTCAAATGAAGGTGTAGAACCATCTCAAGGATGATCAGAAGAAATGGACAGCACCTGAGCTAAATATATGAGTGTCACAGCAAAGGGTCTGAATACTTAGGACCATGTGATATTTCAGTTTTTCTTTTTTAATAAATCTGCAAAAATGTCAACAATTCTGTTTTTCTGTCAATATGGGGTGCTGTGTGTACATTAATGAGGAAAAAAAATGAACTTAAATGATTTTAGCAAATGGCTGCAATATAACTAAGAGTGAAAAATTTAAGGGGGTCTGAATACTTTCCATACCCACTGTACTTTCTACTACTGTAAGATGTGTTCTGTATTTCTTGTGAAGCTTTCAGCAAGAGTTGCATCATCTTTGATTAAAACATTAAGAGAGAGAGACCCCAGTGTGCTATGTGTCCAAATTTTGATTTATTTGATTTAAACGTTGTTAAAACGTTTTAAACTAGTTAGAGTTTGTTACAAGTTAAATAAAAAGAAGTGAGCGTGTTTGTTTATTTAAAATAAACAAAGCATCTGACACGTTAGTTAAAACAATAGCAAGTTAAATAACATAGAGTTGACTTATCTTACCATCTTATAAAACAAAAAAGCATCAGAAGCGAACGTTAAGTAAGATACTTGTCAACACCTTATAGTCTAACATTACAAATTAAAAGGTAGCTTTTCTCACAAGTTAAAGCAAATAGAACTGACTTATTTTACCCGTCTTCTAAAACAAAAAAAAGCATCTGACACGTTCGTTAAGTAAGCTACTCGTCAAAATCTTGTAACGTTACAAGTTAGAAAAGAAGGGAAAAAATAACTGTGATCTAAAATAAAGAAAGAAAGAAAGAAAAAGATCAGACTATCTTACGCAGCCTCCGTCAGATAACCTCGCACGACCGTGTCAAACTAAGAATGAGCTTACGAAGGCCGAGGTTGGACCACACCTACTGCCAGCCCCTAACAGCGTAAGGAGAGACCGACGATAGGCTAGTTATTCACACTTAATTCACCTATTCCTTTAATCGGTCTTTGATTTTTGTCAAGTTTAAGACTTCAGACGTGTTATATTACCCAGACTTTTTCACTTTTAAAAATTAGGTTACACAACTATTTCTTATAAAAATCACCTCTGAAGCCACAGGACAATGTTGTTTGTCTTGTTTTATTTTATTTTATTTTAGTAGTGTAATACCTTTATTTACTCTTTGATTTTGTCAATCTTTAAACTTTCTAGCCTGCTATAACGGTTAAAACGCATACACGCGCATGTGAGCGGAAACTGGAATGAAAGCAAATGTTTTGGACGTCTTTGGATTTTCAGTTGTAATTAGACGCCTAAACTTTTTACATTATCGCACGAAATGTAAATATTTCGTCTCACGCAGTGCTACGAAATGAGAATGGCACTGTGTGTCTGGATGTATGATTAACGACACGACCGTATCAGATCAAGAGGGTTGTAGTAAAACATCTAAAGGTGTTTCTGGAGATGCAACTCATTTGCAATCTAACGAGTTTTTGAGGGGATCTGGCATCGTAAACTTTGGCGTTGCTGTTCATTTATCAAAGGATGTGTCCTCTTTTGAAGATTTTATATGACACATAGCTGGTTAAGTTAAAAGTTATTAGGTATAGTTTAGGAAGAAAATACTCAAACATAAACAAATAATCCCCTACATTTAAACTTTTATGATGTCTCATACAAACCTTTTACAAACTTTTAGAATCACACCGGGTATCTCTACAAGATGATGAAAAGCAGCACGACTAAACAACGATATAACGATTGTTTTGACAAATACGTTTTTAGATCTTTCAAACCTAAATCATGATGCTCTAAAGCAAGGATTTGAAGCAGTCAAATGAACCTCTGATGAATGCAAGACAGTTACAGAGATTTTCTTTATGGATTAGAGCTAAATCAGACTTAGTTAAAAATTCGACTGGAGAGAATTCAACCCCGCTGCTGTGCTGTACACCTGCACTTCCACGCCAAAGAAATCGTCCTGCAGAGACTCGTCTTTCTAGCACTTCCAGCAGAGAACAACCGTTCGGCTCCGAAGCGAACAGCTAAAGATGCAACGCACCTGCTGCTCATTATATACCCACGCTGCGAGGTGAGCAGCTGCTGCATATGAATGAAAAATTAGTTGTCACAAGGTTGTTTGCAACAAAAGTAATTCCTAAACAAGGTACTACAAATGTCTCACAGAATCTTTACAACAGTATAATGTTTTATTTGATTAAAATAAAAACAACCTGTCTATATAGGTTTATTTGACTAAGATTTGATCAAATAACTGATATAATAAACATGCAAATATTCAATAAGTCCATTTTATCAACCCTGCCTGATGTGTCTGACGGTTTGTCACAAATATCTTACCGATACAGATGTGTTAATATGTTAAGTATGTGTAAAACATGTGCAAAGTTCAATATTACTGTTAAAAATAGTTTAATAAACCACAAACACTCACATGAAAAACAAACAAATACACACACACACACACACACACACACACACACTAAAACAACCCCTGCAGTTAAACATTTCAACTTTTACGATGTCGTATCAATACACTTTTACAAATAAAAACTTTTAGCATCACACAGGGTATCTCTACAAGATGATGGAAAACAGTATGATTAAACAATGATGTAACTTTTGTTTTAACAAATAAGTTAAGGTTTGTAGATTTTAGATCTTTCACACCTAAAACCGTGATGAGGATCAGAAGTTGTCAAATGATTCTCTGATGAATGCAATGCGCTTACAGAGGTTTTTTCTTTTTATATAGACTAAAATTAGCTGTTGTGAGGTTGTTTACAACAAAAGAGTGTCTTAAACAAGGTGTAACAAATATCTCATCTTTACAACAGATTAGACTTTCTTTCTCACTTTTAAAATGGCATTATTAACCATGCTGTTTAAATGCAACATTTATTTTTTCACACTATAATGTTTTATTTTATTAAAATAAAAACAATTGGCTCTTTATAGTTTTATTTCACTAAGATTTGATCAAATAATAGATCAACAACAAAATATTTGATAACTCCATCTTATCACCCGAACTGATGTGTCTTACGGTTTGTGATGACATCAGAATCAGAATAAGAATGAGCTTTATTGTCAGGTATGTTTGCACATACGAGGAATTTGTTATAGCAACAGAAGCTCCACAGTGCAACAGAAAGACAGCAACAGGACAGCACAGATAATAAAAGAATAATATACAAATAGGCAATGTACAAAATAGCAAAAACGCAATATATAATATAGACAATTATGTATGTACAGTTATGATATGTGCAAAATTCAAATGAAAAAATAAGCATGTGTTAAGATGCATGTTACGTGTGTGTAAAATATGTGTAAAGTTCAATATTACTGTTAAAAATAGTTTAAAAGGTCATTTTTAGCTTTCATATAGGTTTAGATTGATTAAAACAACTGAGGTTATGCATTTCTCTTGAATATGTATACAGTAACCAGTGAGTACATGAAACATTATTGTATAAATACACATCCTTGTAAATTCAGCATGATTCTATCATATTAATCAATAAAAAAGAACAACCGGTTTGTTGGAAATAAAAAAAATAATAATAAAAAATAAAAAAAATAAAAAAGTGTTGTGTTTCTAAGTTAGAATGTTTATAGTTTGTAGTAAAATCTTAACTTTAACCTAAAGCATTTTTCTTTCAAACTCTCTCACGCACGCACACGGCTTTCCCACAAACTCCCAACAACATGCATAAGTTTTGTTTTATCATCTAGAAACCCTATAATGGAGTTATGTTTTACATTATTACAACTATAGATGCTGAAAGAGGTCATTAACCTGTTTAACCTGTTTAAAATGTGAACAATATCACTTAAGACTAGTTTGACAAACAACGGTACGATCATAAAAAAGACAGTAGACAACATATACGACCCATAACATCTATCACAGACATAAAGAGTTACAAAATACAGCAATACCAGTGTCTCCACAACTTTGACTGATACCGTGTAGTACTAACCCCTATATTTGATAAACCCACAATAATCTCATTTTCAGAAGCATTAAGCCGACAGATAAAATTATACATAAGATTTTGTAATAGTGTTTTAAAAGTGATTACTCTTGCACTCACAAACATTTCACTTGCACTATGACATCTAGGCCTACGTAGTAAGATTCTCATTGCATCATTATAAACTACTTGCAGCTTCTGTAAACTAGATGCTCTGTAGTTATAAACAGAGCGAAGTGTGAAGAAAGAATAAACAAGGTCTTATAAACTCATCGATTTGGCTTAACAACTTTAAAACATAATCTGCATGAACGATAAAACGTACACTCTTAAAATCGATAGTACACGACGTACGTATAGGAATAGGAATCTCACTAGAGAGGCCAATCTGCTTCGAGTGAAACTAAAACGAGCCAATGCACATTGGCATGCAATCATATGCAGCAGCTGCTCACCTCGCAGCGTGGGTATATAATGAGCAGCAGGTGCGTTGCATCTTTAGCTTTTCGCTTCGGAGCCGAACGGTTGTTCTCTGCTGGAAGTGCTAGAAAGACGAGTCTCTGCAGGACGATCTCTTTGGTGTGGAAGTGCGGGCGTACAGCACAGCAGCGGGGTCGAATTCTCTCCATTTTTTCCTTTTCTTCTCTCTTTTTTTTTGCCTTTTTTTCTGAGCAAAAAGAGCTGAAAAGGCCATTCGCACTGCTGGTAAATGGTGCACTTTAATAGCGCGTAAAAGCCGTCTTTACGGCTGGTATAAGAGCGACTTCAAGGAGAGAGAGAGAGCACACGACAGGCTGCACAATCCTTGTCTCTGTTGCCGCGGCCGTTCCCCTGCGTGCTTCAGCACTAATTAAAAGACCAAAGTCCCTAAAAGAGCTTACACAAGTAGAGCTTGCGTCTTTTTAAAGATGACATTCTACTTGTGTGTTTCTGGATGCGGTCGTTACCTGGCACCGAGGGATGGTCACGAGTGTTGCATCGCGTTTCTGGACTTAGTGCACGCTGAGGACCTGAGGATTACAGTGAGTGCGCTTCCTTCGGGGAACCAACCCCCTGGGAACCCTCACTCCTCCTGCACTCCGCAGCCAGTTGAGCTGCCGGGGGAGCGTGGTGGGCCATCTCAAAGGTGTGTACCATCCGTATCCTTCGACGCTCCTCCCGATGACCAGATGTCGATAGCTGCATCGGAGGGTGAGTCAGACCTTTCTGGGGATGACGCTTCGGCGCAGTTGCCTCCTTCGGGTACGGTAGCTGTGCCCGATACAGATCCGGAAATGATGGCTATGCTTTCCCAGGCCTCCAACAGGGTCGGGCTCGTGTGGAATCCTCCACCGTGTCCCGAGCCCTCAAGGCTGGACGACTGGTTTCTCAGGGTGGCACGAGCTGGTTCTCAGCCACCCACCCTGGTTCCTTTCTTTCCGGAGGTGCATGAAGAGCTCACTGATACGTGGAAGGCACCTTTTACTGCCCGAAACTGTGCAGGTGGGCCCTCCTCCCTCACCACCCTTGATGGCGGTGTGGCTAAGGGTTACACGCGCATCCCCCCTTTGGAGCGGGCCGTTGCTATGCAACTGTGCCCTAACTCCACCTGGCGGGGGGAGCCGTCTCTCCCTTCCCGGGCCTGTAAGCACTCGTCGGACCTTACCGGCGAGGCTTACCAGGCCTGTGGGGAAGCCACTTCCGCCTTACACGCTATGGCGTTGTTGCAGGTCCATCAGTCCAAGGCACTGAAGGACCTGCACGAGGGTGGTCATGATCCGCAAGTTCTTCAGGAACTTCGTGCCGCGACAGACATCGCGCTTCGGGCGACGAAGGTTACGGCGCGGTTAGTGGGTCGTGCGATGTCCACTTTGGTGGTTCAGGAACGCCATCTCTGGCTGTGTCTGGCCGACATGAGGGATACCGACAAGGTCAGGTTCCTTAATTCCCCCGTGTCCCAGACTGGCCTCTTCGGCGACGCGGTCGAGAACTTCACCCAGCAGTTCTCGGCTGTACAGAAGCAGTCTGAGGCTATCAGTCACATCCTGCCACGGCGGTCCGCTGTTGCATCCACCCCGCCGCCGGCAGCACCTCAGCCTGCTCGTCGCCAAGGGCGACCCCCTGTGGCTGCCCCCGCTCCCGCGTCGCAGCAACAGCCTCCACCCAAGCAGCGCCGTGGAGCCAGTCGCAAGCAGGGTCCCCAGCCCGGAGATGGTTGGGACTGCTCTTCAGGAGACGGTGACTGCACCGCTCCTTCCCCCGGAGGAGGGCCGGGTGGTAAATCTTTTGTTTCCTTTTCTTTCTGTTCCGCCACTGGCCCAATGGTCAGCGGTACCCAAATTTTCAATAAAAGAGCAGTTTCTATCATCTCCAGGTCCGAAGAGGGCTCGGAGAGTAGTGGGAGGAGTAAAACCACTCCACTCTCATCCACCTCTTCTGTCGCCAGCGGACAGCAGCGCGCAGTTCGAGAAGGTCACCCAAGCCTCTCCTGCACCCCCTGTCCGACCGTGGAACCAGGTAAATGTTGCACAGCACACTCAGACCGCACTAGGGGCCGCCTCCCAAAGAGAGCCCCCCGAGCCGCGTCCCTGCATTCCACCTCGCTGCCCCACTGCAGGTACGCCTATGGTCCCCTTGGTCCCGCTTGCGCGGTCTCTGCGAGCCTGGTTAGCGCTCCCCAGTCCGTCTCGCTGGCTCATTCGGACCATCAGGCTCAGCTATGCGATTCAGTTCGCCAGGCGTCCCCCCAAGTTCAGAGGTGTCCACTTCACTTCAGTGAAAGCTGTCGATGCCCATGTCTTGCGTGCGGAGATCGTAGTCCTACTGGCGAAGGACACGATAGAGTCGGTCCCTCCAGCCGATATGAGGTCAGGGTTTTACAGCCCTTACTTCATTGTACCCAAGAAGAGCGGTGGGTTACGACCGATCTTGGACCTGCGAGTTTTGAATCGGAGTCTTCACAAGCTACCGTTCAAAATGCTCACGCAGAAACGCATTTTCGAGTGCATCCGTCCCCGAGATTGGTTTGCAGCGATCGACCTGTAGGACGCGTACTTTCATGTCTCGATTCTTCCTCGACACAGGCCGTTTCTGTGCTTTGCGTTCGAGGGTCGAGCATATCAGTACAAGGTCCTGCCCTTCGGGCTGGCCCTGTCTCCCCGCGTCTTCACGAAAGTCGTGGAGGGATCCCTTGTTCCCATAAGAGAACAGGGTGTTCGCATCCTCAACTATCTTGACGACTGGCTCATTCTTGCTCAGTCTCGGGAGCAGTTGTGCGAACACTGGGATTTGGTGTTTGGTCACCTCAGCCAGTTGGGCCTTCAGGTCAACTGGGAAAAGAGCAAACTCGCCCCAGCGGGAGGATCTCTTTTCTCGAACAGTCGAACAGTCAGCACGCCTCACAGAGGAACGTGCTCCGTCGGTGTTGAACTGCCTGAATACATTCAGAGGCAGGACAGCGGTCCCACTGAAACTTTTTCAGAGGCTCCTGGGGCATATGGCAGCCACAGCGGCAGTAACCCCGCTCGGTTTGCTTCATATGAGACCGCTTCAGCACTGGCTTCACGGCCGAGTCCCGAGATGGTCGTGGCAACGCAGCACGTACCGAGTGGCAATCACTCCGGAATGCCGCCAAGCCTTCAGCCCGTGGTCAGACCCCTTGTTTCTTCGGGCAGGAGTGCCCCTAGAGCAGGTGTCCCGGCATGCCGTGGTCTTCACGGATGCCTCTGCCACCGGCTGGGGTGCCACGTACAACGGGCATGCAGTGTCAGGGGTGTGGACGGGCCCCCAACTGCATTGGCATGTCAGCTGCCTCGAGTTGCTAGCAGTACACCTTGCTCTGAGCCGCCTGAAGGGGCCGTTACGGGGCAAACATGTGCTGGTCCGGACGGACAACACTGCGACCGTTGCGTATATCAACCATCAAGGGGATCTGCGCTCCCGTCGCGTGTCGCAACTCACCCGCCATCTCCTCCTTTGGAGTCAGAAGCATCTGAGGTCGCTTCGCGCCATTCATGTCCCTGGTGTGCTCAACCGTGCGGCCGACGAGCTCTCACGAGCTGCGCTGCCGGAAGAGTGGCGACTCCACCCCCAGGTGGTCCAGCTGATTTGGGGAGAGTTCGGCGAAGCTTAGGTAGACCTGTTTGCCTCGCCAGAAACCTCTCACTGCCAGTTGTCAGGGGGGACACTCGGTACAGATGCACTGGCGCACAGCTGGCCCCGGGGCCTTCTCAAATATGCATTTCCCCCAGTGAGCCTACTTGCACAGACCTTGTTCTAGGTGACTTACCCCCTGATGTACTTAACACCATCGCTTCGGCACGTGCACCGTCTACGAGATGTGCTTACGCCTTGAAGTGGAACCTGTTCGTTGAGTGGTGTGTTTCTCGCCGAGAAGACCCCCGAAGATGTTCGATTGGTGTCATGCTTTCCTTCTTGCAGCAAGGGTTGGAGCGTAGGCTGTCTCCCTCCACCCTCAAAGTTCATGCTGCCGCTATTTCCGCATGCCACGACCTCGTCGATGGTAAGTCTGTGGGTAAGCACGAACTGGTTGTCAGGTTCCTTAGGGGGGCGAGACGGTTAAATCCTCCTCGACCCCCCTCCATACCCTCTTGGGACCTTGCTCTGGTGCTTCGAGCACTTCAGATTGCTCCCTTTGAACCTTTGCAGTCAGCAGACTTAAAGATTCTGTCTATGAAGACTTTGTTGCTGGTTGCATTGGCTTCCATCAAGAGGGTAGGGGACCTGCAGGCATTTTCGGTCGACGAATTGTGCCTAGAGTTCGGGTCGGGTGACGGCCACGTGGTACTGAGACCCCGGCCTGGCTATGTGCCCAAGGTTCCTACCACTCCCTTCAGGGATCAGGTAGTGAGCCTGCAAGCGCTGCCCCCGGAGGAGGCAGACCCAGCCCTGGCTTTTCTCTGTCCAGTTCGTGCCTTGCGACTGTACATAGACAGAACTCGAAGCCTCAGGACCTCAGACCAGCTCTTTGTCTGTTACGGAGGCCAGCAGAAGGGAAAGGCTGTCTCCAAGCAGAGGATGGTCCACTGGATAGTGGACACCATCGCCTTGGCTTACCAAGCACAAGGCGTGCCCTGGCCGCTCAGGTTGCATGCCCACTCCACGAGAGGCGTGGCATCCTCCTGGGCGATGGTTCGTGGCGCCTCGCTGACAGATATTTGTAGAGCTGCGGGCTGGGCGACACCTAACACGTTCGCTAGCTTCTATAGCCTTCGTGTTGAGCCGGTCTCCTCCCGTGTTCTCACCTCAGGTCAGAGGCACGGAGAGGTCCCGGCTTAGTGACGGCTTGCTGCGTTACATACACTTATTGCTCCAGAGAGTCCCTACAAGGCAGACCCTGTTGAGTCCTCCGTTCACCCTTCAGCAGCCAGACGTAGCGGAGCGTCTGGCGCCAGGCCTTTACTCCGTTGTATCCTTGAGAACTGGATTTAGACTAGGTTCCATATGTGTGAACCTACGGGGATCCCATATGGGGTATTCCACGGGTTGCTCTGGGAGAACCCACCTTTCGTCAGGTTGGAGTCACCCCAGTACTTCCATATGTAGTACAGCCCTACGGGGTTAGTCCATATGTACTTCTCCACATAACTCCTTCGGGGAAGGATGTGGCTTCCGCAGCGTTCCTTTCCAGTGAAAGAGTACGCTTTCCCAGTGTTATCCAAAAGTCTCACTGAATGGGTTTTGGGAACAGCAGTGATCGACACTCTCTGTGTTTGCCCTGTCCCACCGTCCTTAGGCAAGGGGGTACAGGAGGCTGGCTACAGAGCGCTGGAAGGGGGCAGCTCCTCTGGCGCTTTGGTAGGGATTCCAATTCGTCGGTCAGTCCGACATACGTCGAACGTGACCGACTGAATGGGAACGTCTCGGTTAGATAGGTAACCCTCGTTCCCTGAAGGAGGGAACGGAGATGTACGTCCCGTCGCCACAGTCGCTGGACCCCGCTGATGCTGCCGCCTTACCTGTTCGGCTCCTCAGCGAAAACCTAAAGATGCAACGCACCTGCTGCTCATTATATACCCGCGCTGCGAGGTGAGCAGCTGCTGCATATGATTGCATGCCAATGTGCATTGGCTCGTTTTAGTTTCACTCGAAGCAGATTGGCCTCTCTAGCAAGATTCCTATTCGTCGGTCAGTCCGACCTACGTCTCCGCTCCCTCCTTCAGGGAAAGAGGGTTACCTATGTAACCGAGACGTTATCAAATATTTTGTTGTTGATCTATTATTTGATCAAAACTTAGTGAAATAAAACTATAAAGAACCAATTGTTTTTATTTTAATAAAATAAAACATTATAGTGTGAAAAAATAAATGTTGCATTTAAACAGCATGGTTAATAATGCCATTTTTAAAGTGAGAAAGAAAGTCTAATCTGTTGTAAAGATGAGATATTTGTTACACCTTGTTTAAGACACTCTTTTGTTGTAACCTTACAACAGCTTATTTTAGTCTATTTTAGATCTAATTCATAAAGAAAAAAACTCTGTAAGCGCATTGCATTCATCAGAGGATCATTTGACAACTTCTGATCCTCATCACGGTTTTAGGTGTTTTGACGCGTGTCCCGGGACCTCATCAGCGTCGCCCTGGAAACGGAGGAGAAGCACCTGCACGCCATTAACGCGGACTGGCCGGCCACACCTGAACCTCATTACGAGGCAGATATATAAGCCGCCAAGAGGCGCATTTGGCTGAGACATGACTCCAGTGAAGCATCACTTACTTTTCTCTCCTTATCTCCCCAGAGAGCAGCGTTTAGCCGGCCAGCCCGAAGCACCTGCACCGCACGGACACCAGACACTGGGCACTAACGCACTCGGAGCACTGAAAAGAAGTTGATCCTGGAGCACGAAGACGCAGCATCTGAATTCTACAGCACGCCACTCATTTCACTCAATAAAACGCACCCTTCGAGGCATTTATTGCACTCATTCTGTCGTGTGATTCTTCCACCCGTTACACTGGTGGAGAATGCGGGCATAACACCGGAAGAATCACCGACAAGCACTTTTTTTTTTTTTCGCCGATAACGCACCCCTCTCTCTCTTTTCTTTGTGGATTCACATTCAGGTGGCGTCGACTCCCCAGCCATGGAAGTGCTGCTGAAGCACCTGACGGAGGTGAGCATTCGCCAACAGCAGATCGTGGAGCATATGGCTGCCCGTCAGGGAGAGGTAGAGCGCGAAATCGCCGCCTTCCGGACCGCCTCCGCCCAGCGGGTTCCGCTGCCCGACCCGATTTTGGAGTTGGATTTTGGTGAATTTCACCACATATGGTGCATGACCACCCGTAACTTATTTGACGGGGCCTCCACAGGCTTTCCGTGTACAATGCATTAATAAGTCATAATTCATAAATACAATAATTTTATTCAGTAATACCTGCAGTACAGTGCTCAGGAACCACCGTCCAGCAGTTTCATGTACATCGGAGCTCATAAAGTGCCTTAATTTGCATAAAAATGCACTGTCCACGGAAAACCTGTGGAGGCCTCGTCAAATAAGTTACAGCTGTCACTTGCTGATGTTGGATTTTGGAGTTGGATTTTGGTGAATTTCACCACATATGGTGCATGACCACCCGTAACTTATTTGACGGGGCCTCCACAGGCTTTCCGTGTAGAATGCATTAATAAGTCATAATTCATAAATACAATGATTTTATTCAGTAATACCTGCAGTACAGTGCTCAGGAACCACCGTCCAGCAGTTTCATGTACATCGGAGCTCATAAAGTGGCTTAATTTGCATAAAAATGCACTGTCCACGGAAAACCTGTGGAGGCCTCGTCGAATAAGTTGCACGTGGGCACTTCCTGCGATTTAGCCGAGTCATACAGGAAGTGCCCACGTGCAACTTATTTGACTGGTGCCTTCACAATGAGATAAGTTGCA
The DNA here is from genome assembly GCF_012432095.1 of Onychostoma macrolepis. Classification (NCBI taxonomy): domain Eukaryota; kingdom Metazoa; phylum Chordata; class Actinopteri; order Cypriniformes; family Cyprinidae; genus Onychostoma; species Onychostoma macrolepis. The sequence continues at coordinate 20,902,995 of NC_081169.1, forward strand.
CGTGTCACCAGCTCCCGTTCGGCTCCCGGATGCCTGAGGGGCCTCAAATTTCACAGGAAGTTGCGTCACTTGGCCCAGGAAGCATCTAGGGCCACGAAACTACGTGACCCGTGTCGTGGGGCCCTGACGGTAACCTGTGACGAATCTCGGGGCCCGGTGACCTTTTGACCCCTGCGTTTCCCAACGTTCCACTCGCAACTTATTTCAATGGAAACTTCACAGGTGGTTGTCAAGGGGGTCTTTTTCGGCCAAACAGGCAGATCTGCACACGGAACTCCGCACGCTGTCCCGGGGGACCGTGACGTGACGTATATGTCAATTTCTGTCCGCTGTCCAAGAAACACCTATGGAAACGAATGGAATAAGTTGCACGCGGCAACGGCTCCCGTTCGGCCCCTGGGGGTCCTAGGGTCCCCAAACTTCACGTGCCGGTAGCGTAGGGGCCCCCAAACGACATATCGCGCAGACAAGCGTCTACCCCGTATGCAAAGTTCTGTGCGCACATTTGGCAGAAATCTCTCTCACAGGCCTCTTTGTCATATAGCCCCTAAGATCCTCTTGAATGAACAGAAGTGCCCTGATGTGAAAAGTTTGGTAGAACGATCTAGAACTACGAATCTCGGGACCCCGTGTCGGGGGCCCCCAGACTACCGCCGTACCGAATTTTGGGGCCCTGCGATCTTTTGACCTCTGCCTTTCCCACGTCCCACTCGCAACTTATTTCAATGGAAACTTCACAGGTGGTTCGCGGTCAAGGGGGTCTTTTTCGGCCAATCGGGTAGATGCGGACACGGAACTCTGGACGCTGTCCCGGGGGACCGTGACGTGACGTATATGTAAATTTCGGGGCGATCGGACCTTTCCGCGAAACACCTGAAAACGAATGGGATAAGTTACACGCGTCGTACGCTACTGCGCACAGGAAACACCGTCTGACGAGTTAACGTGCATTACGGCTCGTCGATATTCGTATTTACCTTAAAAAATGTCTTTGCGTGAAAACTGACACCCGTAACTTATTTGACGGGACCTACACAGGCTTTCAGTGGACAATGCATTAATAGGTCATATTTCATAGCTGCGATGATTTTATGGTGTAATACCTACAGTACAGTGCTCAGGAAACACCCTCCAGCAGTTTCGTGTACATCGGAGCTCGTAAAATGACTTAATTTTCATAAAAATGCGCTGTCCACGGAAAGCTTGTGGAGGTCCCGTTGAATAAGTTACAACTGTAACTTGCTGATGTTGGATTTTGGAGTTGGATTTTGGTGAATTTCACCACATATGGTGCATGACCACCCGTAACTTATTTGACGGGGCCTCCACAGGCTTTCCGTGTACAATGCATTAATAAGTCATAATTCATGAATGCAATGAGTTTATTCAGTAATATTTGCAGTACAGTGCTCAGGAACCACCGTCCAGCAGTTTCATGTACATCGGAGCTCATAAAGTGGCTTAATTTGCATAAAAATGCACTGTCCATGGAAAACCTGTGGAGGCCTCGTCAAATAGGTTACAGCTGTCACTTGACCACCCGTAACTTTTTTGACGGGACCTACACAGGCTTTCCGTGTACAATGCATTATTAAGTCATAATTCATAAATACAATGATTTTTTTCAGTAATACCTGCAGTACAGTGCTCAGGAACCACCGTCCAGCAGTTTCATGTACATCGGAGCTCATAAAGTGGCTTAATTTGCATAAAAATGCACTGTCCATGGAAAACCTGTGGAGGCCTCGTCAAATAAGTTACAGCTGTCACTTGACCACCCGTAACTTTTTTGACGGGACCTACACAGGCTTTCCGTGTACAATGCATTATTAAGTCATAATTCATAAATACAATGATTTTTTTCAGTAATACCTGCAGTACAGTGCTCAGGAACCACCGTCCAGCAGCTTCATGTACATCGGAGCTCATAAAGTGGCTTAATTTGCATAAAAATGCACTGTCCACGGAAATCCTGTGGAGGCCTAGTCAAATAAGTTACAGCTGTCACTTGCTGATGTTGGATTTTGGAGTTGGATTTTGGTGAATTTCACCACATATGGTGCATGACCACCTGTAACTTATTTGACGGGGCCTCCACAGGCTTTCCGTGTACAATGCATTAATAGGTCATAATTTCAGTTTTTAATCATTTAATTATGCAAAAAGTACAGTGCTACACTCAGGAAACACCATCTGACAGGTTCATGTACATTACAACTCATCAATATTCATATTTACCCTGAAGAAGGTCTGTCCATGCAAAGCCTGTGTAGGCCGCGTCAAATAAGTTACAGTTGTCACTTGCTGATGTTGGATTTTGGAGTTGGATTTTGGTGAATTTCACCACATATGGTGCATGAACACCCGGAACTTATTTGACGGGGCTTCCACAGGCTTTCCGTGGACAATGCATTAATAGGTCATATTTCATAGCTGCGATGATTTTATGGAGCAATACCTACAATGCAGTGCTCAGGAAACGCCCTCCAGCAGTTTTGTGTACATCGGAGCTCGTAAAATGACTTAATTTTCATTAAAATGCACTGTCCACGGAAAGCTTGTGGAGGCCCCGTCAAATAAGTTGCACGTGGGCACTTCCTGCGATTTAGCCGAGTCATACAGGAAGTGCCCACGTGCAACTTATTTGACGGGTGCCTTCACAATGGGATAAGTTGCACGTGTCAGCGGCTCCCGTTCTCAAATTTCACAGGAAGTTGCGTCACTTAGCCCTCGACAACATCCCGAGAGGGCTAGGTCGGGAGATGCCAAAAAATATATTGCTTTGCTCTTCATACATCTCTCTGTCTTATATAGATCTTTGTGGGGGATGGGCCTGTGCAGCAGCTACTTTCTCAGTGCCTGATTGGCTCAGGAAGCATCTAGGGCCACGAAACTCCGTGACCCGTTTCGTGGGGCCCTAACGGTCCCCTGTGATTCATCTCGGGGCCCTGTGAACTTTGTGATCTTGCGTTTCCGACGTCCCACTTGCAACTTATTTGATGCGTGTCTACACAATGGGCCCCCGTACGGACCGAGAGTGCCCGATGGGCCTCAAATTTCACAGGAAGTTGCGTCACTTGTCCCTCAAAGATATAAAGAGAGGACTAGGTTGGGAGATGACAAAAAATATATTTCTTTGCTCTTCATACATCTCTATGTCTTATATAGATCTTTGTGGGGGATGGGCCTGTGGAGCAGTTTCTTTCTCAGTACCTAATTGGCTAAGGAAGCATCTAGGGCCACGAAACTCAGGAAACTGATTCAGGGGGCCCTGATGGTGCCCTGTGATTCATCTCAGGGCCCTGTGACCTTCGTGACCTTGCGTTTCCGACGTCCCACTTGCAACTTATCAGCGATGGTTCGCGGTCAAGGGGGTCTTTTTTTGGCCGATCGAGGCACGGAACTCGGACACTGTCCCGGGGGACCATGACGTGATATATATATCAATTTCAGGGCGATTGGACCTTTCTGTCTCTCCGTCCGCAAAACACCTGAAAAATAATGGGATAAGTTACATGCGTCAACGGCTCCCGTTCGGCCCCTGGGGGTCCTAGGGGCCCCAAATTTCACGTGGTGGTAACCAAAGGGTCCCCAAATATCATATTGAGCGGACAAGCATCTACCCCGAACGCAAAGTTGTTTTTGCACATTTGGCAAAAATCTCTCTCACAGGCCCCTTCCTCACATATCGCCTAAAACCCTTTTGATTTAACTCAAGTGCCCTGGTGTGAAAAGTTTTGTAAACTGCAGAAAAGCATGTTTAGAAGTTATCTATATTTCTAAAACTCTGGCCCCCGAGTCGGGGGCCCCTAGGCTACCACCGTACCGAATTTCGGGGCCATGCAACCTTTTGACCCCTGCGTTTCCCATGTCCCACTCGCAACTTATTTCAATGGAAACTTCACAGGTGGTTCTCGGGCAAGGGGTCTTTTCGCCAATTAAGTAGATATGGACACGGAACTCGGACACTGTCCCGGGGGGCCGTGACGTGATGTATATGTCAATTTCAGGGCGATTGGACCTTTCTGTCTCTCTGTCCGCAAAACACCTGAAAATGAATGGTATAAGTTACACGCGTCAATGGCTCCCGTTCAGCCCCTGGGGGTCCTAGGGGCTCCAATCTTCACGTGGCGGTAACCAAAGGGCCCCCGAATATCATATTGAGCGGACAAGAGTCTACCCCGAATGCAAAGTAGTTTTTGCACCTTTGGCAAAAATCTCTCACGTAGGCCCCTTCCTCACATATCACCTAAAACCCTTTTGATTTAACTCAAGTGCCCTGGTGTGAAAAGTTTTGTAAACTGCAGAAAAGCATGTTTAGAAGTGATCTATATTTCCGAAACTCTGGCCCCCGAGTCAGGGGCCCCTAGGCTACCACCGTACCGTATTTCGGGGCCATGCAACCTTTTGACCCCTGCGTTTCCCCCGTCCCACTCGCAACTTATTTAAATGGAAACTTCACAGGTGGTTCTCGGTCAAGGGGGTCTTTTTTGGCCAATTAAGTAGATACGGACACGGAACTCCGGAACCTGTCCCGGGGGACCGTGACGTGAGGTATATATCAATTTCGGGGCGATCGGCCACTGTCGAATTTTTAGGAACTACGTAGAAACTCGAAACTTTGAACATCACATCGGGGCCCCCTCGGCTACTCTCATATAGAATCTCGAGGTCCTGTGACCTTTTGAAGCCAAGTTATAGATACATCCTGCTTTGACAAAAAACAGGTGGTTAGGGGTCAAAATAGGCACTCCGTGGCACTGAGGAAGACTATGGTGAAGTTTAGGTGGTTAGTGGTCAAAATAGGCACTGCGTGGTCATTTAGGTGGTTAGGGGTCAAAATAGGCGTTCCTTGGCACTGAGGAAGACTATGGTGACGTTTAGGTGGTTAGTGGTCAAAATAGGCACTGCGCGGTCATTTAGGTGGTTAGGGGTCAAAATAGGCGTTCCGTGGCACTGAGGAAGACTATGGTGAAGTTTAAGTGGTTAGTGGTCAAAATAGGCACTTCGCGGTCATTTAGGTGGTTAGGGGTCAAAATAGGCTTTCCGTGGCACTGAGGAAGACTATGGTGAAGTTTAGGTGGTTAGGGGTCAGAATAGGCGTTCCGTGGCACTGAGGAAGACTATGGTGAAGTTTAGGTGGTTAGTGGTCAAAATAGGCACTTCGCGGTCATTTAGGTGGTTAGGGGTCAAAATAGGCTTTCCGTGGCACTGAGGAAGACTATGGTGAAGTTTAGGTGGTTAGGGGTCAGAATAGGCTTTCCGTGGCACTGAGGAAGACTATGGTGAAGTTTAGGTGGTTAGGGGTCAAAATAGGCGTTCCGTGGCACTGAGGAAGACTATGGTGAAGTTTAGGTGGTAAGGGGTCACAATAGGCACTTCTTGGTCATTTAGGTGGTTAGTGGTCAAAATAGGCATTCCGTGGCACTGAGGAAGACTACGATGAAGAATAAGTGGCCACGCAGTGCGAGGGCGCCCCCAGAGGCGTCCGTACGGAGCCTATGGCTGATTTCGCAGCCTTAACCGCTTTTTCGTAAAACGTCCACGTCACCATTAGAATAAGTGGCTCGTGTCGTCCACAAAGTGAGCGCGAGCCCTCGCACCAACTATGTGTCAAATGGCAACTTAAATTTAAAAATTCCCACCAAACACCTGAGTTCCCTTACGCAGGGCCGGGCTGACCGCCAATCCCCGAAAATGTCACCTGGCCCTCGACGAAGCAAAGTACCTGGGGTTCCGGGTGGGCCGAGGACTCATAAAACCCCAGGAGAACAAGGTGGCAGCTATTCTCTCGGCCCCACGGCCCACCTCCAAAACCCAGGTACGGGCCAAAACCCGGGGATTGGCGGGTTACTATTGTTGTTTTATCCCTGACTTCTCCTCCTTAGCCGCGCCCCTGACAGACCTGACCAGGAAGGGGCAACCGGAGAAGGTTTCCTGGGGACCCGCCGAGGCCGAAGCATTTCAGAGGGTGAAGGAGGCTCTCACCGCCGAGCCGGTGCTCCGAGCCCCGGACTTCAACTGCCCCTTCCTGCTGCAAACGGACGCCTCTGACACCGGGTTGGGAGCTGTCCTCTCCCAGGTTCAGGACGGTGAGGAACACCCGGTGCTCTACATCAGCCGCAAGCTGACCCCCACGGAACAACGCTACGCCGCTGTAGAGAAGGAAGCGTTGGCCGTCAAGTGGGCAGGTATCCTGGAGCTCAGGTATTACCTCCTCGGTAGAAAATTTACATTGTTTACAGACCATGCCCCCCTGCAGTGGATGGCGAAGGCCAAGGAGACCAATGCAAGGGTCACCCGCTGGTTCCTGGCGCTCCAGGACTTCCACTTCGTCGTGAAACACCGGGCGGGGATGGCCAACGCCGATGGGCTCTCGCGGATCTGGTCAGCTTTCGCAGGTCTGTCAGGTTTCTCTCCCCACCCACCCCCAGTTTCCCCTCTCGCCCACAGGAACAGGACGACGCTTAGGGGGGGGGGGGAGTGTGACGCGTGTCCCGGGACCTCATCAGTGTCGCCCTGGAAACGGAGGAGAAGCACCTGCACGCCATTAACGCGGGCTGGCCGGTCACACCTGCACCGCACGGACACCGGACACTGGGCACTAACGCACTCGGAGCACTGAAAAGAAGTTGATCCTGGAGCACAAAGACGCAGCATCTGAATTCTACGGCACGCCACTCATTTCACTCAATAAAACGCACCCTTCGGGGCATTTATTGCACTCATTCTGTCGTGTGATTCTTCCACCCGTTACAGTGTGAAAGATCTAAAATCTACAAACCTTAACTTATTTGTTAAAACAAAAGTTACATCATTGTTTAATCATACTGTTTTCCATCATCTTGTACTGATACCCTGTGTGATGCTAAAAGTTTTTATTTGTAAAAGTGTATTTATACGACATTGTAAAAGTTGAAATGTTTAACTGCAGGGGTTGTTTTAGTGTGTGTGTGTGTGTGTGTGTTTGTTTGTTTTTCATGTGAGTGTTTGTGGTTTATTAAACTATTGTTAACAGTAATATTGAACTTTGCACATGTTTTACACATAGATGAACAGCAACGCCAAAGTTTACGATGCCAGATTCCCTCAAAAACTCGTTAGATTGCAAATGAGTTGCATCTCCAGAAACACCTTTAGATGTTTTACAACAACCCTCTTGATCTGATACGGTCGTGTCGTTAATCATACATCCAGACACACAGTGCCATTCTCATTTCGTAGCACTGCGTGAGACAAAATATTTACATTTCGTGCGATAATGTAAAAAATGTAGGCGTCTAATTACAACTGAAAATCCAAAGACGTCCAAAACATTTGCTTTCATTCCGGTTTCTGCTCACATGCGCGTGTATGCATTTTAACCGTTATAGCAGGCTAGAAAGTTTAAAGATTGACAAAATCAAAGAGTAAATAAAGGTATTATACTACTAAAATAAAATAAAACAAGACAAACAACATTGTCCTGTGGCTTCACAGGTGATTTTTATAAAAAAAAGTTGTGTAACCTAATTTTTAAAAGTGAAAAAGTCTGGGTAATATAACACATCTGAAGTCTTAAACTTGACAAAAATCAAAGACCGATTAAAGGAATAGGTGAATTAAGTGTGAATAACTAGCCTGTGCCTTAGACATGATTGTTTAGAAGAACATTTGTATGGGCTAACCTATTTTTTAAAGTGAAAAGTTTTAGGGTGAATGCTGAATGGTTTCATTAATTAAGAACTGTAAAAGATTTATTAAAAATAAGTCTTTGCGGTCTATCCTCTGGTGTAGGGGGCGGTTGTAAGTGTTGTTTGACTGGGCCCGGATGTTACCATTCTGAGTCATCTTGATATTGTAACTATGGTGTATTTTATGAGGGGCAATAAATCAAAATTTGGACACATAGCACACTGGGGTCTCTCTTAAGAGTGTTTACATCTCAGAATAAATTTCAGTTGTTAATTAGCAGCACTCATAATAGATTACAAATTATGTGTTGAAGCACAGGAGACCATATACAAAAAGCTCTGACACCTGGGAGAATCCTGTCTCCCATCACCTTAAGTACTGTAGTTCAAAACATCATTAAAAAGTTTTATTTAGAAGAGCAGTGACATTGTGACCTTACAAAACTATTTTATTAAAACATATTATTTTCCGCTTTTGTCTTTTGGTATAATACATTGCATATTAAAACCAGAGGAGCTCAACACCAATGCATACAAACATGGGTCCATCCTGGGTGTGCATCCTGAAATTATTCTTTTCTTTTTAAATAGATCATCAAAATGTCACATTTTTAATCTACTTTGCTAAGAATTAATATAATTCACATGATTACTTTGTCTTCCTTTAGATAAAATCATATATATTCTTTTTGTATTAACTATGCAATCTGATGAGAATGGAATGACTTAAACCATTGTTTGGGCCTGTCCAAATACCCACACTTGCAGTTTTGGCTACTTGAGAGAACGTGAACACAACAGGAAGCGTGAGGAGGGTCAGAGCCAGTGTCCCTGTTTATGTTCTTTATGTCTTATTGATTTTTGTTCATAAAATGTAAGCAATGTTTTGGAGTCAATGAATCTTTTATATTGATTGCGAACAGCATCTGCCGCCTTTCAATCTTGTCATGTCCCCACATGCATGTTTTATTGGTGCAAAGATGAGTGTATGTATTTTGTACAATATTTGCAATTGCTTTTTATTACTTAATTAGAAGCATCACAATAACTAAATTGTGTCGTCTATTATAGTGACTACTGAACAGACATTTAGAAGTTTATTTTAAAATAAAAAGAACTGAAACTTAAAAAGCTCTTTAATAGAATTATAAATGTGTTCCATCAGGTAATCAAAAGTTCTACACACAGGGGATGATGTGACCCTTCGGCGGCAATGCACGCATAGTCCTTCGCTCTGCTCACTTTGTCAGAAATTTTATATATCATGTCAGCAAATTTTGAACCACTCTTTATTTAGCTCACTATGAGTACCCCAGCAGTCAAGGACAGCCGGAAAAGAGAGAGTGAACAATCACCAATGTGAAGAAGTGACCTTGTGCAGGCGCAATGGACAGGGACCCGGTGAAACCATGTCCTGTCTTCATGTGGGGATATCAGAGTTCTAACCTACAAAAGGAGGTAGATTGTGTTATTGATATTGGTTTTATTATGGTTATATTTAATACAATGTGTTTGTATTTCTTTTCAAGGTTATATTATTATAAAGTAGTTTAATGTAGAAGACAATGTACCTGTTAAAACATACCTTTTTATGGTGTGCCCAAAAAGGTGGCGGAGTCTGGCCTTTATAAGCCTCACCCAGGCTCCAGTTGGGGGCTTTTTCACCAAGTCAAAGCAAGCGTGCTACTGCGGTGCCGTGAGCTGAAAACCCTATTTAGTATAGTGTGGATAATTTTGTATATATTTGGATACTTATATATTTTTTATTTATTTTGTTTATTTTTATTTTATTTTTTTGTTGTTGGGACTGTTCACTGGTAAATGATTCTCCATGGTTGGACTATTAGACTTTCGATGCACCTGTAAATAAACATTCATGCGGGTTAAGCCATCCTTTTTTTTTTTCCTTTTTGGGCCTTAACACGTCCGCAGTAGACCCTGCCAAAAATCTACTGCATCACAGCCAATAAAGAAAAAATTCAAAGATTCCACCATCTCCAGAGAGTATCTCGACACTGCTATAGCTAACGGTATCAAGCTAGCGCTTAAATGTGCCATAGAATGAAAAACTGTCTTTACCTTGGCATAGTTAATAACAGTTCTGTTCATGGAAATGACTTACAGTGAGCCTCAAACACCATAGTTTCCTCCTTCATATGTAAATCTCGTGATTTAAAAAAAGACCACTGAAAAACAGGAGAATCCTAACATAACACCGACTGTTATGCAACAGTCGGGATCACAACGCCCCCAACATTTCAGCTCAACATTGAGCAGCACTGTGAAACAGCCAATCAGAGCAGAGCTCATTATTATTCATGACACTGCCAAATAAGCCAATAACAGACCGTTTCATTCTAGGGAGAAATATTAGGGTTGTAAATGGACATGTAAAATTGTTTCCGGATATTTTTTGCCCTTACCTAAGCCACTGTCACGGATCAGCCAGGCCCAACTCTCCACCAATCACAACATTCCACCTCACCAGAGTACTAATCACGTCCACCTGCACCTCATCCGCTCATCACCATCACTGAAGATAAAAACCCCATCACCAGTCACACACACCGTCCGATCTTGTCAGCTAGACGTGGACTCTTCACCCAGCAACCTGCTGAAACAAAGAACGATATCCTTTACGAATTATACTTACCTCAAAAAGCCTTACCTTCTGTTTCTGCTCCTTGTGTTCCTCTCCTCCTCCTAGATCGTCAAACCCCGGATCCGTGCACCCTGCAAAGAATCCCTCTCCTCGTCCCTGGAAAAGAGTTCAGTGTGTGTGTCAGCGCCAGCCTCCGTTTCTACTCCATATCATTGCCATTCATCTCTCTCTCAAAAAACATTGTGTTATCACTCACCTTGTGTCCGGCCCATACTGTGACAGCCACATACCTTCTATGTAGATATCAGAGAACAATTTAAAATACTGTATCAATGCATTCTATGGCACCTTTAAAGAACAACAAAGTACTCTCGATTCGGTAGTGGCTTTGACTGTAAGAGAAGCGATAGACCATGTACTGACCCCAGCACTCCGTGATCTAGATTTGAATATACAAACGACCAAAGATTCTGTATTCAACATTCAAGCAGCTGCACGTGAGGAGGACAGTAACAAACTTAAGAAATCAGCTGGAACAACTCACCAAAAAAATGACGGATACTGAAGACAGGAGCAATAACATACGACTGGTGGGGTTGCCGGAGGGGGCCCATCGCGTGTGTGATGGAAGGAAAAACTCCAATCGGCCGTTTACTCTTATCTTCCATGTACTAAGATGGCATGACAGAACGGCGATCCTGAAGGGTGCTCGTCAGGCATATCCGGTGAAATATACGCAGGACAATGTCACGCTACTATTTTTTCCCAACTTTAGTCCAGCCACAACTACCAAGAGAAAGAGCTTTAATCCAGTCTTGAAGAAGATGACAGCACTTGGGGCCTCATTTATAAAGCGTGCGTACACTCAGATTTTATCTTAGAGTGTGCGTACGCTTAAATCCATGCCAGCGCTCATATTTATAAAAACGGTCTTTGACGTGGAAAAGTGCTTAGCGTCACGTCAGGGTCAGAGCAGATGTACGCACTTTTTATTGTCGGAGTATTGCAGGTTTTTGAAAATGTAAGCTGTTCTTGCAGCTCGCTGTTCTAAATTATGATGATTGGTGATATTTTATGTGTTAATGACATTAACTAGGAGTCGTTTACAAGGCAGAGAGTTGAAACCATTCAATTGTGCGCAAGTTTAAGATCATTTGCGATTCATAGATTTCACATCTGAAAGAAAGGCGTATGTGCGATTTCTGTTCGTACATCCATTCTATGAATCGCTCGTACGCAAATCTAAGAAATTATCGTAAGATCAAATTTAGGATGGTTTCTGCGCAACATTTTATAAATGAGGCCCCTGGTCTCCAGCCCTTCCTCACCTATCCGGCGGTAATTAAACTACGGCACAAAGGTGAGCAGATGATGTTCGACTCTCCTCAAAAGGCGGAGGATATTGTTACTTCATTGTCACTGAAGATGTATTCTGCAGCGCTACAAAGCAGCGGGAAGGCGTCGGCTACCGTCTCCATCCTCTCAGCTCAACGAGGGAAAATGAATGAGGAGGTCTGTGGTGATCCTAACTGCCCTGAAGAGGACAATAACAAGGTGGCCATGGAGACTTGTTAATTTCTTTTTGGAATCTTGCCCCTGCCCTGTACGTTCGTCCGGTGATTGGTAAATAATAATGATTTATTTTCTTTATTTTTCTTTATTATTATTATTCTTCTTCGGGCTGATGAAGAGCAGGTTCAATTACTATGCTTTTGGCTCAGTGGGCCTTTTGGGGACATGTCTTGTGTTGAAGTGGACTGGTCACGCATTGACATTTGTTTCTGTTGTTTATGCGGACCTACACTCCCGGTAATGTGCGGTCTGCTTTGGTTTTTATACACAGTTGTTTATCGTTCCTTGTTCTTGTTTTTTTTTTTCTATGCCCTTCAACAGACATCAATACTTTTATTTATTCTGCTTTTCCTTTAAAAGGACTATGTATCTAGATGAATTGGTATCCAGGATGCATAATAATGTTTACATGTCACTGGCAGTATAGCATTGCTTTTGTTTCTCTTCACTTAGACAGAATCTTGGCATTGCGAGCACACAATGCATGTTCTGAATATTTTATCATTGAATGTGAATGGCCTAAATTACCCTATTAAGCGTACCCGGAAATTAGAATATTTGCACCGTAAATCGATTTCCTGTGCCCTGATACAAGAGTCTCCTTTAAAACAATGCGATGTGGCATGTTTTCAAAACAAGTACTACAAACTGGCAGCCTTCTCTATAAAACTAATAAAACTAAGGGGTGCTTATCTTAGTCGATAGGAAGTTCCATTTAACTATTGAACATACCGGGAATGATGATGAAAGTAGATTTGTTTTTATACGCTGTAAAATACATAATAACAGGTTAGCACTGGTCTCCATTTACTGCCTGAATGAGGCAGACAGTGCATTTTTCACAAATATTTCCAATATACTACTTGAGCAGACCGATTGTCCTTTAGTGATGGGTGGTGGTTTTAATGCTGTTTTAAATCCTGCACTGGATAAATCTCACCCTGATACTACAGCTGACCCATCCTCTAAGTTATAGAATACATTTTTCACTGAACGTAATGTAATCGATCTTTGGAGAATCCAGAATACTACATCTAAGTACATCACTTTTTTTTCTAAAAAGGGTGGAACGTCTGATGGGAGGACCTTTCAAATTTTGTAACACACCCTTATGGCACAACTTAAATTTTTGTATGTTGAAAACGCCCATTTGTCCAGCCCTCTTGGCCTACATTGGGCAGAAACACATGCAGTGACTTATATGATAACCAGGGACTCTGCTCTCTTCAAGAACTAAGAACTAAGTTTTGTTTACCAGCATCATCATATTTTGTCTTTTTTTCAGTTACGTTCTGCTCTCAAGGCCAATGGAGTTCCCTGGGCATCCCTTATTTCCTCTTATCCTATATGGGATTGGATTGCACCACCCTCTGGTCAGCCATCTGTTTCTTTAATATACAGGTGCTGGTCATATAATTAGAATATAATATCATCAAAAAGTTGATTTATTTCACTAATTCCATTCAAAAAGTGAAACTTATATATTATATTCATTCATTACACACAGACTGATATATTTAAAATGTTTATTTCTTTTAATTTTGATGATTAGAGCTTACAGCTCATGAAAGTCAAAAATCAGTATCTCAAAATATTAGAATATTACTTAAGACTAATACAAAGAAAGGATTTTTAGAAATCTTGGCCAACTGAAAAGTATGAAAATGAAAAGTATGAGCATGTACAGCACTCAATACTTAGTTGGGGCTCCTTTTGCTTGAATTACTGCAGCAATGCGACGTGGCATGGAGTCGATCAGTCTGTGGCACTGCTCAGGTGTTATGAGAGCCCAGGTTGCTCTGATAGTGGCCTTCAGCTCATCTGCATTGTTGGGTCTGGTGTCTCTCATCTTCCTCTTGACAATACCCCATAGATTGTCTATGGGGTTCAGGTCAGGCGAGTTTGCTGGCCAATCAAGCACAGTAACACTATGGTCATTGAACCAGCTTTTGGTACCTTTGGCAGTGTGGGCAGGTGCCAAGTCCTGCTGGAAAATGAAATCAGCATCTCCATAAAACTTGTCAACAGAAGGAAGCATGAAGTGCTCTAAAATTTCCTGGTAGATAGCTGCGTTGACTGTGGACTTCAGAAAACACAGTGGACCAACACCAGCAGATGACACGGCAGCCCAAATCATCACTGACTGTGGAAACTTCACACTGGACTTCAGGCAACATGGATTCTGTGCCTCTCCACTCTTCCTTCAGACTCTGGGACCTTGATTTCCAAATGAAATGTAAAATTTACTTTCATCTGAAAAGAGGACTTTGGACCACTGAGCAAAAGTCCAGTTCTTTTTCTCCACAGCCCAGGTAAGATGCTTCTGACGTTGTCTCTGGTTCAGAAGTGGCTTGGTAGCCCTTTTCCTGAAGACGTCTGAGCGTGGTGACTCTTGATGCACTGACTCCAGCTTTAGTTCTCTCCTTGTGAAGCTCTCACAAGTGTTTGAATCGGCTTTGCTTGACTGTATTCTCAAGTTTGCGGTCATCCCTGTTGCTTGTGCACCTTTTCCTACCCAAATTCTTCCTTCCAGTCAACTTTGCATTTAATATGCTTTGATACAGCACTCTGTAAACAGCCACACCTTTCAGTAATGACCTTCTGTGACTTACCCTCTTTGTGGAGGGTGTCAATGTTCGTCTTCTGGATCATTGCCAAGTCAGCAGTCTTCCCCATTATTGTGGTTTCAAAGAACAAGAGATACCCAGAATGTATACTGTAGGGATGGTCATTTATTCAAACGCAAATGTAAATATTCTAATATTTTGAGATACTGATTTTTGACTTTCATGAGCTGTGTAGAACCTGGTCGAAAAGAACGCACCCACACATGTGTAACTTAAAAAAACACATTCCACTGGAAACTAATCTAACTTCATCAGCTCGTAAAATGAGCAAATGACCAACACAACACTAGCGTCCGGCCATACTCCCCTTTTCACCTCGAGAGACTCGTAAAACATGATAAGGTGAGGATGAAGGCCCGCGCTACATCTGTTCGGAGTTTAACAACCCATAATTACTCCTTTGGAGAAGCTCCAGAACCGAGCGTTCGCGATACGGCGACCCCGCTAACATAAAATACCTTTCCGATAAACAAAATCTGACTGACTTACGACTTCGTCTCAGCAAAGAAGATCACCAGAGACAGCAACGTGAGACTCCTCATGACCTCACGACCTCAGCTCTGGTTTCCTGCCTTCCAAAGGAATGTGCCTTTCTCTTCTTCTTTCCAAAAGGGAAAGAACACCCAACATTGTATGAACAAAGGATCTTCCAGACAGGACTTCTGCTATTAAAAGCAATATACTCAAGAGACGATATTTGTATATGAATGTGGTATTTTGTTTCATATATCTGACTGTAGTTATCAGAACTCAGTATATTTTAATCTGTGACTTAAACCATTTGGTAGGTAAAATTATAGGTATTCAATATATAATTATCTCATGTTTGGTATTAAATTTCACGCTATGAGGAGTCCAGTACATTGAAATAGATGAATGTTGACTTTTATCCTCATAAGGTATGATTATAACACTTTGTAGAAATCTGCTAGGATATTGTGGCTTAGGTGACATATTTATGAGCAGATAATGTATGCACGAAGTTTATGTCGTGTGGGGCGGGGCTCCACCCTACACAGACCTTATGATTGGGTCAGACAGTGACTAGGATGGACTTAATTCTGTCCGATAAAACAGACACCCCAACTTTGAACCAGGAGCTCAGACCAAAACAAAGAACGGGGTGAAACAACTGGTGATTGCAAGAGACTTGGCTGAAAGTCTGGGCGTTGCCCCTCGATCATGCTGTGAACATCTAGCTGGTCATCAAGAGACTTCAACCACTTGCCACGTCTGACCACCAAAGGGAACTTGCAAGCGGCCGCATAAGAGAACTTCAAAACTCGCTATTCGCGCGCTGCCAGAGAGTCATCAAATCCGAAGGAGGAATCCCGAGTGACGTCACGCGACAACAACACGTCAGCAGGAAAAGTCCTGGGTCCCCTTTCAGCAACCCTTCAAGAAGTACAGCCTTCAATTCAACGCACGCTAAGTAAACAAACAAATCTCTTATTCGCTGAAGCTGGTTGAATTGAATGAATCGTTAAAAGATAACAATAACTGAGTCTTCCGTTTGTGACGTCCCCATAAGGTCGTCTTTATTTCTCAAGAAAAGAGAATATTTAACTTCCTTCAAACTGCTTTGATCTTGCCATAATATGTGTATGTGTGTGTATGTGTTTTGGTTACTTGTATTGTGCCTTAGAATAGTAAATAAACGCTTGATTCATTTTTAATGAATAGTCTGGTGCCTTGATTTTTCAAATCGTTAAACTATTTGCCATAGATCGTGTTACCTGTTGCTCAGGCAAATTTCCCAATAAATTCTGTATTCTTATCAGTAATAAGAAGCATTGCTGAATGTATACTTTATTAATACTCGCTGGACGAGTTGTTAATAAGGTATAAATTATACAGTTTTGATTAATATCAATTAATCAGATCAAAACCGAATTTCTAAGATTTGGTTCCCTAAAGCTAAAATTTATAAATGAAGGATAAAACCTTTCATAACGTTACAGCTGTAAGCTCTAATCATCAAAATTAAAAGAAATAAACAATTGAAATATATCAGTCTGTGTGTAATGAATGAATATAATATACAAGTTTCACTTTTTGAATGGAATTAGTGAAATAAATCAACTTTTTGATGATATTCTAATTATATGACCAGCACCTGTATAGTAAACTTAATGATCACACTGCAAAGTCTCTTTCTATTAAATCTATCTGGAATCGTGAATTAAGAGATTTTGATTTATTGGTCGACTGGGAGAGGGTGTGGTCTAATCTAATCTTAACTTCTAAAAACTTGGCTCATCGTCTTATCCATTTCAAAGTCATCGACAGAGCATACATGAGTCCTTACAAGAGGTTTAAAATGAAACTGCAATCGACCTATAACTGTCATATCTGTCATATTTTTGGGAATGTCCAATTGTTGTGAATCTATGGACTCATGTGAATTCTGTTTTGTCCTTTTTACTACAAATTGAAATTGTTGATGTTGTGTCTGTTGCTCCCCCCTCCCTGTTGTTTGTTTGAGTGGATGTTGTTTTGTTGATTTGAAGAAAATAAAAAGTTGATCACAAAACAAAAAAGTTCACATCCACTGGAACACATAGGCCAGTTATAAGAAATTCATCATCTGAGTAGTGGTCATGTGCAAAGGCCACAGGTGTGGGTATTTGGAAAGGTCCTTCGACTCTCTTTCCTCTGGAACTGATCACTCACAGATAGCTGATTCGCTGCAGAACTATCAATCAATATGCATGCTCATAATTCCCATTTCCGAACCTCAGTAAACTTCTGCATTCTATCTCTGTATCAAATCCGAAATCACATAGCCGACTATTTTGAGTAAGTACTTTTTTTGAAAAACCTTTTTCACACTTCCGTGTTTCTGGCTTCTGGATTGGCACTTGAAGGGTAAACACAACTGCTAATACTAATAAGAATAAGTTAGAGAAGTTTTTTTTTTTTTTTTACAAATTAGATATTATGAAAATGCTTGAACTGCCGGTACTTTTGTCAGGAAATAGGCTGGATTCAGATGCGGGAACAACAAAGGCTTTATTGAGCAGGCAATAACAATAAGAGACGAGGAGCGCTCCCGCAGACGGCTTGCGTGGATATGGGATCTCCTACCACACAGATGGGTGGATGGTAGCGGCTGGAGCAAGCCACAACAGCGGCAGTGGAGACGAAGCTGGCAAGGCTGCTCGCTAATCCGAGCGAGAGGTAGAGCGATCCACTAACGAGTCTGCAGAGACCCAGGAACGGCGGAAGCCAAAGGGAGCCCACAGGTATCTGAGCGCACAGAGAGGTACAGGATAACAAACTAGCAGCAACGAGCACTGGAGCCTGAACAGAGCAAGACATGACAGGACAGGACAGGTAAGCGATACAAACTCGAGACAGTCAGAGCAATGGAAATAATCAAAACAGTCTGAGAAAAGACAGAGTAACACAGGGAGCTATAAAGGGAACTCTAATGAGATGACTAGAACCCGGTGTGAAACAAGATGAGCTAACAAGCAGAGAAACAAGGAGGGCGGGGAAACAATCACGCTGACAATGCGCACATGGCGAGCTGTCAAAACAAAGCCACGTACACAACACCTGAACACAGAGACAGCAAACCCAGGTGATCAGACCCGAGACCCGACAACTTTACTCTATAAAGCGCAAACATTTCACAATTAACTTTTTGCATCAGCTCAGGTCATCACAAATACATGTTTGTTTATTTCTAAATGGTGGCAGTTATAATTCAATTAGATTTGCCGTTCTGTCCGTTTGGTGCTGGCTGTGCATTATAACTCTCCTTTTTTTCGCTATTATTATTGGGTAACACTTTATAATAACTTTCATTAATAGAACATTAACAAACATTATATATTGTTTAACTAATCATGACCTAATATATATTCACCATATTAAATATATATTATTAAATATGCTTCAACCATACTCAGAATTGTTTAATATATTCTTGGAAAAATGTGCGCATGGACATAAATGTTGTCATTTTTAAGTAATTTATCATGATGTGGTAATTCGAGGGAAATGGCATAAGGAATTGAGATAATAAACAGGGGTGCACATAAGTGGTCCGCAGGTCCGCATGCACGACCAAAATTAAAAATGCGCTGTGTAAATAAGTTCTGACATGGTACATTGCGTACCAACATGGTTGACAGCTGTTAATGCACAATTACCATTTTAGATCGACAAACTGTACTGTATAAGATTTCTATTCAAACTGAAAGCATAATCTAGGCTACCGCTGCAGTTTCAAAGCAAAACTGTGACATTCCATTCACTGAAGCTCTTCCATCAGCAGCGCTAAAGCAGCGCTAAACCCGGAAGCGCATAATACTTACTTGCCGACAACCCGCCAAAATAAAAGACTTTCAAATCACATGAGCCAATATTTTAGTCACAATAGACCATAGAGAACATACCAAATGTTTAAACAGAGAAATTTTACACTTTTATCCACTAAATGAGCTCATTTCCTGCTACAGGTTTCAAAAAAGTTGGCACGGGGCACTAAAGGGGGCACTGAAAAAGCAAGTAATTTTGAAAAGATTCAGCTGGGAGAACATCTAACAATTAATTAAGTTAATTGACATCAGGTCTGTAACATGATTAGCTATAAAAGGATGTCTTAGAGAGGCAGAGTCTCTCAGAAGTAAAGTAAAGATGAACAGAAGCTCTCCAATCTGTGAAAGAGTGCGTAAAAAGATTGTGGAATACATCATATTGCAATGGCTTTGCAAATCTCATCATCTACAGTGCATAACATCGTCAAAAGATTCAGAGAAACTGGAGAAATCTCTGTGGGTAAGGGACAAGGCCTTTGTTGGATGCCCATAGTCTTCGGGCCCTGCATCTCTCATCGGCATGATTCTGTCATTGACATTACTAAATGGGCCCAGGAATACTTCCAGAAACCACTGTCGGTAAACACAATCTGTGTGCCATCTGCAGATGCCAAATAAAGCTCTATTATGCAAAGAGGAAGCCATATGTTAACATGGTCCAGAAGTGCCGTCATGTGGGCCAAGGCTCATTTAAAATGGACTGTATCAAAGTGGAAAAGTGTTCTACGGTCAGACGAGTCCAAATTTGACATTCTTGTTGGAAATCACAGACGCCATGTCCTCCGGGCTAAAGAGGAGGGAGACCGTCCAGCGTGTCATCAGCGTTCAGTTCAAAAGCCAGCATCTCTGATGGTATGGGGGTGCATAAGTGCACACGGTATGGGCAGCTTGCATGTTTTGGAAGGCACTATGAATGCTGAAAAGTATATAAAGGTTTTAGAGCAACATATGCTCCCCTCCAGACGATGTGTATTTCAGCAGAAAAATGCAAAACCACACACACAAGTTATCACAACAGCATGGCTTCATAGTAGAGGAGTCCGGGTGCTGAATTGGCCAGCCTGCAGTCCAGATCTTTCACCTATAGAGAACATTTGGCACATCATTAAATTAAAAATACATCAAAGACGACAGCAAATTCTTCAGCAGCTGGAAAACTATATCAGGCAAGAATGGGACCAAATTCCAACACCAAAACTCCAGAAACTCATAACCTCGATGCCCAGATGTCTTCAAACTCTTTTGAAACGAAAAGGAGATGCTACACCATGGTAAACATGCCCCCGTTCCAACTATTTTGAGACTGTAGCAGGCTTCGAATTTGAAATGAGCTCATTTTGTGCATAAAATTGAATAAAATTTATCAGTTTAAATATTTGTTATGTTATCTATGTTCTATTTTGAATAAAATATTGGCTAATGAGATTTGGAAGTCTTTCAGTTTTCATTTTATTCAAATTTAAAAACTGTCCCAACATTTCCGGAATTTAGCTGTAAGTTACAAACAAGTAATGTATGAATGCAATCCAGACATACTATATTCACCCATGTTGTCATTATAACGTGACCTACCAGCATCAGTTATGTCACTTATTCACTTCCATTCACATATCCTCTCCCATGGCCTCATGGGATGGTAAATTGTCCATTGTTTTCTGTTTATAAAGATGTTTCTAAATTCAGGCACTGCATTCTCAGAAAGGGTTGTACTCCTGTGATGCATTTGGCCTTGGAAGGATCAAAGGATGCAAATACTTAATTGGGACACAAGTATGGTGCTACTGAGACAGAACGCAGACTGTCATAAATTATTCATCCTCTAGATAGGGAGGGAATAATGATCATGTGATACGAGTGTATATGCAGCCAATCATCTTCATAACAGCAATCTCGGACGTGAAATCACAGGGAGATTTCACAGAGGGAGGTCTGAAAACCACTAATGGCCATCAGATGACATCATTTAGTGGAAAATAAATATAGGGTCACACTTTATATTAGGTGGCCTTAACTACTATGTACTTACACCAAAGAATAAGTACAATGTACTTTTTGTGTTCATACTGTATTGCAAAACACATTTGTTGCTAATGAGGTGGGATATGGGTAAGGTTAGGGACAGGTTAAGTGGTATGGGTAGGTTTAAGAGTGGGTTAAGGTGTAAGGGATGGGTCAACAGTGTAATTATAAATGTAAGAACAAAAATTAGTTACAGATGTAATTACATATAGCTATTTTTAAAAATATAAGTACAATGTAAAAACATGTATGTACACAATAAGTGCATTGTACCAAATTATTAATTTAAATTTAAGTACATGTTAGTTAAGGCCACCTAATATAAAGTGGGACCAAATATAGATAATGACTCTGACTTCTAAATATGATGTAATCATGTAAACATACCTTGACAGTCACAAAGAGGCGTACATGTGAAGTCAGAATTTTGGGAAGAAAAGGACACAATTAGGCCTACCAGTTTTGTGGGGTGTAGTGGCAAAGTAAAAGTGTACTGATCACTCCCTGCCAGTAGTACATTTTTTGAAGCAATAATAATTTTTGAAAAGAGTAATGAGTATTATATTATATTTCTTACTAATGAGCCCAACACTGGTTGTTATATAGGGGTATGCATATTTGAATTGATGCAACGTGGGTTTTGGGGTTTTGTTTGATGTTCATGTTTTCATGTGTTTTATTTTGGAGTTTAGTCATGGTCCCTGTTTGTGTCATGCTTCCCTTGCCATCATGTATTCATGCTATTGGTTCTCTTGTTCATTGTGTCATGTTCTGATTGGTAGTCTTAGTTATGTGTCCTGTCTCTCATTGATTGGTTCTTGTCATGTGACCTGTATTGTTTGCTATAAGTAGCCATCATGTTGCCACTAGGCTTGTTCGACTTCATGTGGTTCTGCAAAGTTCGGCTGCCGCCTGACAAAAGCAATGCATACTGGTTAGAATATTTGTCCGACTTTGATCGGCACTGCATCTGCCTTACGATCACATGTTCCATCAAAGTACCACGAGAGCAAAACGAGACCAGCTGCCTAGGTCAGGCGCTGCAGTTTCTCAAAATCGGCTGCGAAAGGGTTAAGGCTAGAAGGCATACGTATGGCACTACTGGGCATGAGCACATCAATACAGCGTAATTTTTGTCACACTGTACAACAATAATTACTATTTTTCATTATTGTAAGAGGTAGATTTAGGGTTGGGGTAGGTGTAGATGTTAATAAAACACAATCTAATAGGTATAAAATTAATTTCATTGTTCGTTTCCAGTCGGAGCTGTATCCCTTCTAACCTCAACCCTGCTAGAGCCTTGATGACGACACACTTTATTCTCATTGGTCAGATTCTGTAATGAAAAGCACGATGTGTGTTGAGTGTTTATTTTAACTTTTCAATTCCAATAATGCTCACAAATCTGTGCTTTATAGCAGTAAAGCTTTTTTACTGTAGTCACAGTGTTATTGAGTCATGTTTATCAAAAAAAAAAAAAAAAAAAACACTGATAAAAGCATATATACCCCCACTTTATTGGTATTTAAATAGTAGTATTTGTTTATGTCGAACTTTATTCATAAACAGATGATGCTGTATCAAGTAGTATATAAAAAGTGTTTCTGTTGCTCATGATAAGGTGTCTAAAACGTTTGTGTATTTGACAAATATTGAATTTATTTAACTTCCTGTGATAGAGTGTGCAAACACCGTGCGAGCGTCACTACCGTGAGCAGAAAGTGTCCGCCCCGACTGCAAGCGGCTACTCTCACCAGCCGGTGGCAGGCTAGTGTAGTTCATCTCGAACAGAGCTATTGTCTATTGTTTCTCGTCGTGTATTGATGTTGCAACCTGCTGTCGGTGAGTCTAGTCTGGTCATGCCAAGTCAAGTCTGTTCAAGTCAAGTCTTCGTTTGTATGTTTGGATTTCACTCTGTTAAATAAAACTGAACTTAGGTTCTCACTACGCTTGCCTCCAGTAGACTGATCATTACAATTGACCCCTCAGAGGATCTCAGACATTTCCACCACTTGCTGTAAGGCCCAATGCGTGGACAAACTAGTATTGTATTGACCCGAATATAAGACAATGTTTTTTTTTTTTCTTGGAAATGCATCTAAAAAAACGTGGTCATCTTATATTCAAGGTCTAGACTTTGACATGTCAATAATACACAAATACGCGTAAAACGAGTGTGCCAAGAAATACATGAAGTACTGTGTGTGTATTGTAATGTTAGAAGATCGCGAGTGAAAACAAAACAAAAAGAAAAGTTTGCAGTGGCATGAGTCGTGATTGTCATGTTATCCTGATGGTAACGAACTTCCTCTGTAAGTGATTTTAAAATGTAAGACAGTACGCAAATTTGAAGACTACAATAAGATTTCACTTCTACTGTTAATGGCATTTTGCAAGGCTACTATGAGATGGATAGCCTAATTGTTATATAACTCTGATGAGCTACCTGTTATTTTTATGGTTTATCAAAAAGTGTATATTTTTAACTGTGATTGGTGGTACATTTTACCAATATTCACCATACTTTCAAAACAAAAATATAAATAGTAAAAATATGCAATTTGAAAATAATTTAAGAAAAATATTTGGGACAATACCATAAGTTGTACTGCAGTTGCTAGTGTCACATTACAGACTTAACATTAACTATATCCTTGAGTTACTGTAATATAATGTTCATTAATGAGAACACAAAGGGCAATACTGTGGCCTGTTTGCAGACTAGTGAAAAAAAAAAAAAAAACTATCAAAACTAAAGCAGTGGCCAGAACATTTACTTCAGCATAGTATTACATCATTGTGTTGTCTGAAATCTCTCAAGAGATGAATCAGAAGATATATTTGGATTCAATGATGCAAATATCCAATGATCTTTGTAACATAAGAGAATAAGGAAAAGCATTTACAGCTGAGTACTATTCAAAGCAGCTCATAAGTGTTCAGACTTTCACAGTCATTGTGTGCTCTGGCTCTAAAACTTCATGTATACAGGTTTGCGAATGAAATATTATGCAAAAACTTTACATATGTATACTTTCAACATTTGAAAATATCTGTTAGAAAAGTAAGATGACAATTTTGTGAATTCCCTAAATTTTGTTCACATCTTTATGGTAATTTCTATTTTCAGCTTGTTCAAAACATCAAGCACAAAGCTGCCATGAGTTCTTTAAATGCAAGTTTTGTCCAGAATGTGTCCATTGTTCGTCCAGAATACTTTTTCATCACTGGACTTTCAGGTATACCATACAGCAGTTATTACTATATTTTTTTATGTGTCACATATTTTATTACTGTAATTGGGAACTCTGCAGTCCTCCTCCTTATTGCTCTGGAACGAAGTCTGCACAGTCCAAAATACATTGGTGTGTTTAACTTGGCCTTGGCTGACCTTGGTGAAACTAATGCATGGATTCCTAACACGATGAAGATTTTTTTTTCTGACTCACAGTACATGTCCTACAATGCTTGCTTGGCTAACATGTTTTTTGTGAACCTCTTTGTTACTCTGCAAAGTGCCACTCTTGTTGTTCTGGCACTTGATCGCTACATTGCAATTTGTTTGCCATTAAGATATCATGCCATAGTGAATAATACTGTCATGTCTTTAGTGTTTGTAGTAATATGGGCATTTAACACTTCTCTGGTGGCCCTGGCAGCGTCTTTGATGACCCGACTTTCGTTCTGTAAATCTAATGTGGTAGAGAGTTATTTTTGTGATTATGGACCAGTGTTGGGGATGGCATGCAACGACAGCAGCATTAATATCTTCATAACAAACGTCATCGTAGCTTTGTTCCTTGTTGCACCATTGTTCATTATAGTCCTGTCATATTTGGGCATTGTTTTTGCCTTAAGTAAAATTACAACTTGGGAAGCACGTTTAAAAGCACTCAAGACCTGTGTTTCTCACCTTTTGTTGGTCGTATCTTTCTTTCTTCCTGTCACATGCATTTCCATTGCTTCATTAATTACTTCTCTCACTCTCAATGCCAGAATCATCAGTGCATCTCTTTCATTGTCTCTTCCACCAATGTTAAATCCCATTATTTATGTTTTAAACACAGCTGAAATCAGAATCTTAATTAAAAAACTGCTTAAAAACAGAATTGTGCCAATTAGAAAGAACATTTCAAAATGACAGTAATGATTGTTTGTGTTCTTCCATCATTGGGAATTAAATTACCTATATCAAAAATTTTATATATTTTTTCATAAATGTTTTTAGATTTATTATATGGAAAATAAAACTGCATAGAAAATAGTTAAATTCACTCTGCTACATTCCTAACATTTGGGCATTTGAAGCTTAATGTGTGTTGGTGAACATTAGTGATATGCAGTTTGTACTGTATTCTTAATCACTGACCCCAAGACAAACAAATACACTGAAACAAAATAAACAAAATAGACTGAAAATTGTAAAAGCTATTTGAATTAATTTTTGTGAGCAGTGTGTATTATGCTAACATATTTCATGTTACCCAAGGTTTCACCCACCCAGATGCTGTTAACTGTTATGTTTGTTCATATGTTCATATCATTCATATAATGCAAACCAAGGATTCATTTTCACATAAGTATGTCTGAGATTTCCTGTAAAGTTATTTTTATTGTCTCTTTGTTTTGCGATGTCTCAACTTTTTGTTATTTCTGTATTTGCTGTACAATAAATAAAAGCTGAACTAAGATATCAATTTATTGATGTAAGCTTAAGGTAATCCTGTTTATTGATAAAGAAGGTCTACATATATAAAATCTTAATTTTTGTTATTATCTCATTTATTTTGGGGGAACCTCTCTAAAAGTAGCACTGAAAAGTATCAGTTTTACTAGATAAATTGATACATGAATAAGAAAATAAGTTGCAAATAACACAATGACATTGAGCTGGGTTATTTTTAGGGTGAGACTGTTGGAATAACAACAGGACCACTCCAAATGTCATGATTCATCATTAACAATACTGTATCATGCATTGCTATTCAGCTAGGCCCCTATAGCCTAAATAGGCATTGTCATGTTTCAACTAAACTTGTTTTTTTTTTTTTACAGTGTCATAAGGAAAACCATTACTAGCATAACAGATCCAATGGACAAAAGAATCCAAAAATAGCATTCAAGATCAAGTTGTTGTGGCATTGTTGTAGGCCCCTCTAAGCCTATGGGCCCTATGCACTTTTGCCCCCGTTGTGATGCTCCTGGTGTCAACCCCAACTGATTAGAAAACTAACAATCCAATCATCCAATCAATACACGCATGTGGTATCACTATTGCAGAAAGCCTGCTTTGAAGTTGGAAAAGTCAAAGGAAATTGTAGCTTTACTCTATTCAGGCATTACAAAGCTTGCCCACACATATAGCTGCATAGACTGAGAGTGAACTAACTCCAGGGTAAGGCTAAAAGTAAGCTAATATTAGTGTGATCTATTACTACACACATCATAAACCTGTCTTTTTAGGCAATTACCTGATATGGCTGTCATAGAATATTTACTGAATTTAAATATTATGGAAAAGGATTAGGGCCAAGCAATAATAATAAAAAAAAAAAAAAAAACCTTGAGATTAAAGTCATTACAATGCGAGATTAAACTTGTTAAATTTCACCAAACATTTTGAAATAAAATGTTGAAAATAACCTAATTAAATTTCAAGAATAAAGTTGATGTGTTTCTAGAAAAAAAAAAAAATAGCCCAAAATTTCAAAATAAATTGCTGAGAATAAACTCATTAAATTTAAAAAATAAAGTCATTGTGTTTCAACCCAGCAGGCACAAAACAGGCACACAACGTCATAAGACGTTGATATTTGGTTCAATTTCGGTTGCGACGTCGGGTGACCAAAATTCAATGTAAATTCAACGTCTAATGTCAGAGTTAAATTAATTTCCAATACGGACGTCAGCTGACTTTGAGATTTTGTTGTTTTTAAGTTGTGCAACTAAAATCCAACATTAAGTCAACATCAAATTGACGTCAAATATTGACGTCAACCTGATTTTCATTTTCAACCAAAATGCAACGTCTGTACGACATCATGTCCAACATCAACCTGACGTTACATAGACATCTGGTGCCTGCTGAGAATCATCATACAGTAATGACAAATATCATTAAAGTCCAAGTAGTCCAAGGTAATGTGAAACAGTCTGTGTGGTGTGAGAGTCAATATGATGTAAGGGTGACCTCTGATGGCAATCAGACAGAAGACCATGGACCGGATTCGTGACAGAGCCCCCCACCAAGGAGCGGCTTCCAGACGCTCCTAGAGCAATACCATCCAGGAGGGTGGTGGAGCGGAGGCGGAACAGGGGGAGGGACGGAGGGCCAGGTCCACATGGAAGTGGAAAGACCGGGTACTGAGGCAGAGCAGAGCACCAAGGCGGAACAGGAAGCCAGGGCACAGCCAGCGGAATCGAAGACCAGGCCGGAACAGAAGACCACCACGGCGGAGCAGAAGACCACCAGTCCGGAGCAGACAGAGCAGAAGACCACCACTGCGGAGCAGACGAGATTGTAGCCTACCAGGGCGGAGCAGACAGAGCAGAAGACCACCACTGCGGAGCAGACGAGACTGGAGCCAACCAGGGCGGAGCAGTGACCCCTGGCAGAGCCTTGATGACGACACACTTTATTCTCATTGGTCAGATTCTGTAATGAAAAGCACGATGTGTGTTGAGTGTTTATTTTAACTTTTCAATTCCAATAATGCTCACAAATCTGTGCTTTATAGCAGTAAAGCTTTTTTACTGTAGTCACAGTGTTATTGAGTCACGTTTATCAAAAAAAAAAATTTTAAAAAACACTGATAAAAGCATATATACCCCCACTTTATTGGTATTTAAATAGTAGTATTTGTTTATGTCGAACTTTATTCATAAACAGATGATGCTGTATCAAGCAGTATATAAAAAGTGTTTCTGTTGCTCATGATAAGGTGTCTAAAACGTTTGTGTATTTGACAAATATTGAATTTATTTAACTTCCTGTAATAGAGTGTGCAAACACCATGCGAGCGTCACTACCGTGAGCAGAAAGTGTCCGCCCCGACTGCAAGCGCCTACTCTCACCAGCCGGTGGCAGGCTAGTGTAGTTCATCTCGAACAGAGCTATTGTCTATTGTTTCTCGTCGTGTATTGATGTTGCAACCTGCTGTCGGTGAGTCTAGTCTGGTCATTCCAAGTCAAGTCTGTTCAAGTCAAGTCTTAATTTGTATGTTTGGATTTCACTCTGTTAAATAAAACTGAACTTAGGTTCTCACTACGCTTGCCTCCAGTGGACTGATCATTACAATTGACCCCTCAGAGGATCTCAGCCATTTCCACCACTTGCTGTAAGGCCCAATGCGTGGACAAACTAGTATTGTATTGACCCGAATATAAGACAATGTTTTTTTTTTTTCTTGGAAATGCATCTAAAAAAACGTGGTCATCTTATATTCAAGGTCTAGACTTTGACATGTCAATAATACACAAATACGCGTAAAACGAGTGTGCCAAGAAATACATAAAGTACTGTGTGTGTATTGTAATGTTAGAAGATCGCAAGTGAAAACAAAACAAAAAGAAAAGTTTGCAGTGGCATGAGTCGTGATTGTCATGTTATCCTCATGGTACCAAACTTCCTCTGTAAGTGAATTTAAAATGTAAGACAGTACGCAGATTTGAAGACTACAATAAAATTTCACTTCTACTGTTAATGACATTTTGCAAGGCTACTATGAGATGGATAGCCTAATTGTTATATAACTCAGATGAGCTACCTGTTATTTTTATGGTTTATCAAAAAGTGTGTATTTTTAACTGTGATTGGTGGTACATTTTACCAATATTCACCATACTTTCAAAACAAAAATATAAATAGTAAAAATATGCAATTTGAAAATAATTTAAGAAAAATATTTGGGACAATACCATAAGTTGTACTGCAGTTGCTAGTGTCACATTACAGACTTAACATTAACTATATCCTTGAGTTACTGTAATATAATGTTCATTAATGAGAACACAAAGGGCAATACTGTGGCCTGTTTGCAGACTAGTGGAAAAAAAATCTATCAAAACTAAAGCAGTGGCCAGAACATTTACTTCAGCATAGTATTACATCATTGTGTTGTCTGAAATCTCTCAAGAGATGAATCAGAAGATATATTTGCATTCAGTGATGCAAATGTCCAATCATCTTTGTAACATAAGAGAATAAGGACGAGCTTTTACAGCTGAGTACTATTCAAAGCAGCTCATAAGTGTTCAGACTTTCACACTCATTGTGCGCTCTGGCTCTAAAACTTCATGTATACAGGTTTGCGAATGAAATATTATGCAGAAACTTTACATATGTATACTTTCAACATTTGAAAATATCTGTTAGAAAAGTAAGATGACAATTTTGTGAATTCCCTAAATTCTGTTCTCGTCTTTATGGTAATTTATATTTTCAGCTTGTTCAAAACATCAAGCACAAAGCTGCCATGAGTTCTTTAAATGCAAGTTTTGTCCAGAATGTGTCCATTGTTCATCCAGAATACTTTTCCATCACTGGACTTTCAGGTATACCATACAGCAGTTATTACTATATTTTTTTATGTGTCACATATTTTATTACTGTTATTGGGAACTCTGCAGTCCTCCTCCTTATTGCTCTGGAACGAAGTCTGCACAGTCCAAAATACATTGGTGTGTTTAACTTGGCCTTGGCTGACCTTGGTGAAACTAATGCATGGATTCCTAACACGATGAAGATTTTTTTTTCTGACTCACAGTACATGTCCTACAATGCTTGCTTGGCAAATATGTTTTTTGTGAACCTATTTGTTACTCTGCAAAGTGCCACTCTTGCTGTTCTGGCACTTGATCGCTACATTGCAATTTGTTTGCCATTAAGATATCATGCCATAGTGAATAATACGGTCATGTCTTTAGTGTTTGTAGTAATATGGGCATTTATCACTTCTCTGGTGGCCCTGGCAGCGTCTTTGATGACCCGACTTTCGTTCTGTAAAACTAATGTGGTACAGAGTTATTTTTGTGATTATGGACCATTGTTGCAGATGGCATGCAACGACAACAGCATTAATATCTTCATAACAAACGTCATCGTAGCTTTGTTCTTTGTTGCACCATTGTTCCTTATAGTCCTGTCATATTTGGGCATTGTTTTTGCCTTAAGTAAAATTACAACTTGGGAAGCACGTTTAAAAGCACTGAAGACCTGTGTTTCTCACCTTTTGTTGGTCGTATCTTTCTTTCTTCCTGTCATATGCATTTACATTGCTTCATTAATTACTTCTCTCACTCTCAATGCCAGAATCATCAGTGCATCTCTTTCATTGTCTCTTCCACCAATGTTAAATCCCATTATTTATGTTTTAAACACAGCTGAAATCAGAATTTTAATTAAAAAACTGCTTGAAAACAGAATTGTGCCAATTAGAAAGAACATTTCAAAATGACAGTAATGATTGTTTGTGTTCTTCCATCATTAGGAATTAAATTACCTATATGAAAAATTTAATATATTTTTTCATAAATGTTTTTAGATTTATTATATGGAAAATAAAACTGCATAGAAAATAGTTAAATTCACTCTGCTACATTCCTAACATTTGGGCATTTGAAGCTTAATGTGTGTTGGTGAACATTAGTGATATGCAGTTTGTACTGTATTCTTAATCACTGACCCCAAGACAAACAAATACACTGAAACAAAATAAACAAAATAGACTGAAAATTGTAAAAGCTATTTGAATTAATTTTTGTGAGCAGTGTGTATTATGCTAACATATTTCATGTTACCCAAGGTTTCACCCACCCAGATGCTGTTAACTGTCATGTTTTTTCATATGTTCATATCATTCATATAATGCAAACCAAGGATTCATTTTCACATAAGTATGTCTGAGATTTCCTGTAAAGTTATTTTTATTGTATCTTTGTTTTGCGATGTCTCAACTTTTTGTTATTTCTGTATTTGCTGTACAATAAATAAAAGCTGAACTAAGATATCAATTTATTGATGTAAGCTTAAGGTAATCCTGTTTATTGATAAAGAAGGTCTACATATATAAAATCTTAATTTTGTTATTATCTCATTTATTTTGGGGAACCTCTCTAAAAGTAGCACTGAAAAGTATCAGTTTTACTAGATAAATTGATACATGAATAAGAAAATAATTTGCAAATAACACAATGACATTGAGCTGGGTTATTTTTAGGAGAGACTGTTGGAATAACAACAGGACCACTCCAAATGTCATGATTCATCATTAACAATACTGTATCATGCATTGCTATTCAGCTAGGCCCTATAGCCTAAATAGGCATTGTCATGTTTTAACTCAACTTGTTTTTTTTTTTTTTACAGTGTCATAAGGAAAACCATTACTAGCATAACAGATCCAATGGACAAAAGAATCCAAAAATAGCATTCAAGATCAAGTTGTTGTGGCATTGTTGTAGGCCCTCTAAGCCTATGGGCCCTATGCACTTTGCCCCGTTGTGATGCTCCTGGTGTCAACCCCAACTGATTAGAAAACTAACAATCCAATCAATACACGCATGTGGTATCACTATTGCAGAAAGCCTGCTTTGAAGCTGGAAAAGTCAAAGGAAATTGTAGCTTTACTCTATTCAGGCATTACAAAGCTTGCCCACACATATAGCTGCATAGACTGAGAGTGAACTAACTCCAGGGTAAGGCTAAAAGTAAGCTAATATTAGTGTGATCTATTACTACACACATCATAAACCTGTCTTTTAGGCAATTACCTGATATGGCTGCCATAGAATATTTACTGAATTTAAATATTATGGAAAAGGATTAGGGCCAAGCAATAATAATAAAAAATAAAAAAAACCTTGAGATTAAAGTCATTACAATGCGAGATTAAACTTGTTAAATTTCACCAAACATTTTGAAATAAAATGTTGAAAATAACCTAATTAAATTTCAAGAATAAAGTTGATGTGTTTCTAGAAAAAAAAATAGCCCAAAATTTCAAAATAAATTGCTGAGAATAAACTCATTAAATTTAAAAATAAAGTCATTGTGTTTCAACCCAGCAGGCACAAAACAGGCACATATTTGGTTCAATTTCGGTTGCGGACGTCGGGTGACCAAAATTCAATGTAAATTCAACATCTAATGTCAGAGTTAAATTAATGTCCAATACGGACGTCAGCTGACGTTGAGATTTTGTTGTTTTAAGTTGTGCAACTAAAATCCAACATTAAATCAACGTCAAATTGACGTCAAATATTGACGTCAACCCGATTTTCATTTTCAACCAAAATGCAACGTCTGTCCGACATCATGTCCAACATCAACCTGACGTTACATAGACGTCTGGTGCCTGCTGGGAATCATCATACAGAAATGACAAATATCATTAAAGTCCAAGTAGTCCAAGGTAATGTGAAACAGTCTGTGTGGTGTGAGAGTCAATATGATGTAAGGGTGACCTCTGATGGCAATCAGACAGAAGACCATGGACCGGATTCGTGACAGAGCCCCCCACCAAGGAGCGGCTTCCAGACGCTCCTAGAGCAATACCATCCAGGAGGGTGGTGGAGCGGAGGCGGAACAGGGGGAGGGACGGAGGGCCAGGTCCACATGGAAGTGGAAAGACCGGGTACTGAGGCAGAGCAGAGCACCAAGGCGGAACAGGAAGCCAGGGCACAGCCAGCGGAATCGAAGACCAGGCCGGAGCAGAAGACCACCACAGCGAAGCAGAAGACCACCAGTCCGGAGCAGACAGAGCAGAAGACCACCACTGCGGAGCAGACGAGACTGGAGCCAACCAGGGCGGAGCAGTGACCCCTGGCAGAGCCTTGATGACGACACACTTTATTCTCATTGGTCAGATTCTGTAATGAAAAGCACGATGTGTGTTGAGTGTTTATTTTAACTTTTCAATTCCAATAATGCTCACAAATCTGTGCTTTATAGCAGTAAAGCATTTTTACTGTAGTCACAGTGTTATTGAGTCACGTTTATCAAAAAAAAAAATTAAAAAACACTGATAAAAGCATATATACCCCCACTTTATTGGTATTTAAATAGTAGTATTTGTTTATGTCGAACTTTATTCATAAACAGATGATGCTGTATCAAGTAGTATATAAAAAGTGTTTCTGTTGCTCATGATAAGGTGTCTAAAACGTTTGTGTATTTGACAAATATTGAATTTATTTAACTTCCTGTGATAGAGTGTGCAAACACCGTGCGGCGTCACTACCGTGAGCAGAAAGTGTCCGCCCGACTGCAAGCGCCTACTCTCACCAGCCGGTGGCAGGCTAGTGTAGTTCATCTCGAACAGAGCTATTGTCTATTGTTTCTCGTCGTGTATTGATGTTGCAACCTGCTGTCGGTGAGTCTAGTCTGGTCATGCCAAGTCAAGTCTGTTCAAGTCAAGTCTTAATTTTTATGTTTGGATTTCACTCTGTTAAATAAAACTGAACTTAGGTTCTCACTACGCTTGCCTCCAGTGGACTGATCATTACAATTGACCCCTCAGAGGATCTCAGACATTTCCACCACTTGCTGTAAGGCCCAATGCGTGGACAAACTAGTATTGTATTGACCGAATATAAGACAATGTTTTTTTTTTCTTGGAAATGCATCTAAAAAACGTGGTCATCTTATATTCAAGGTCTAGACTTTGACATGTCAATAATACACAAATACGCGTAAACGAGTGTGCCAAGAAATACATGAAGTACTGTGTGTGTATTGTAATGTTAGAAGATCGCAAGTGAAAACAAAACAAAAGAAAAGTTTGCAGTGGCATGAGTCGTGATTGTCATGTTATCCTGATGGTACCGAACTTCCTCTGTAAGTGATTTTAAAATGTAAGACAGTACGCAAATTTGAAGACTACAATAAGATTTCACTTCTACTGTTAATGGCATTTTGCAAGGCTACTATGAGATGGATAGCCTAATTGTTATATAACTCAGATGAGCTACCTGTTATTTTTATGGTTTATCAAAAGTGTATATTTTTAACTGTGATTGGTGGTACATTTTACCAATATTCACCATACTTTCAAAACAAAAATATAAATAGTAAAATATGCAATTTGAAAATAATTTAAGAAAAATATTTGGGACAATACCATAAGTTGTACTGCAGTTGCTAGTGTCACATTACAGACTTAACATTAACTATATCCTTGAGTTACTGTAATATAATGTTCATTAATGAGAACACAAAGGGCAATACTGTGGCCTGTTTGAAGTGGAAAAAAAATCTATCAAAACTAAAGCAGTGGCCAGAACATTTACTTCAGCATAGTATTACATCATTGTGTTGTCTGAAATCTCTCAAGAGATGAATCAGAAGATATATTTGGATTCAATGATGCAAATGTCCAATGATCTTTGTAACATAAGAGAATAAGGACGAGCATTTACAGCTGAGTACTATTCAAAGCAGCTCATAAGTGTTCAGACTTTCACACTCATTGTGTGCTCTGGCTCTAAAACTTCATGTATACAGGTTTGCGAATGAAATATTATGCAGAAACTTTACATATGTATACTTTCAACATTTGAAAATATCTGTTAGAAAAGTAAGATGACAATTTTGTGAATTCCTAAATTCTGTTCTCGTCTTTATGGTAATTTCTATTTTCAGCTTGTTCAAAACATCAAGCACAAAGCTGCCATGAGTTCTTTAAATGCAAGTTTTGTCCAGAATGTGTCCATTGTTCATCCAGAATACTTTTTCATCACTGGACTTTCAGGTATACCATACAGCAGTTATTACTATATTTTTTATGTGTCACATATTTTATTACTGTAATTGGGAACTCTGCAGTCCTCCTCCTTATTGCTCTGGAACGAAGTCTGCACAGTCCAAAATACATTGGTGTGTTTAACTTGGCCTTGGCTGACCTTGGTGAAACTAATGCATGGATTCCTAACACGATGAAGATTTTTTTTCTGACTCACAGTACATGTCCTACAATGCTTGCTTGGCAAATATGTTTTTGTGAACCTCTTTGTTACTCTGCAAAGTGCCACTCTTGTTGTTCTGGCACTTGATCGCTACATTGCAATTTGTTTGCCATTAAGATATCATGCCATAGTGAATAATACTGTCATGTCTTTAGTGTTTGTAGTAATATGGGCATTTAACACTTCTCTGGTGGCCCTGGCAGCGTCTTTGATGACCCGACTTTCGTTCTGTAAATCTAATGTGGTACAGAGTTATTTTTGTGATTATGGACCAGTGTTGGGGATGGCATGCAACGACAGCAGCATTAATATCTTCATAACAAACGTCATCGTAGCTTTGTTCCTTGTTGCACCATTGTTCATTATAGTCCTGTCATATTTGGGCATTGTTTTTGCCTTAAGTAAAATTACAACTTGGGAAGCACGTTTAAAAGCACTGAAGACCTGTGTTTCTCACCTTTTGTTGGTCGTATCTTTCTTTCTTCCTGTCATATGCATTCACATTGCTTCATTAATTACTTCTCTCACTCTCAATGCCAGAATCATCAGTGCATCTCTTTCATTGTCTCTTCCACCAATGTTAAATCCCATTATTTATGTTTTAAACACAGCTGAAATCAGAATCTTAATTAAAAACTGCTTAAAAACAGAATTGTGCCAATTAGAAAGAACATTTCAAAATGACAGTAATGATTGTTTGTGTTCTTCCATCATTAGAATTAAATTACCTATATGAAAAATTTAATATATTTTTCATAAATGTTTTTAGATTTATTATATGGAAAATAAAACTGCATAGAAAATAGTTAAATTCACTCTGCTACATTCCTAACATTTGGGCATTTGAAGCTTAATGTGTGTTGGTGAACATTAGTGATATGCAGTTTGTACTGTATTCTTAATCACTGACCCCAAGACAAACAAATACACTGAAACAAAATAAACAAAATAGACTGAAAATTGTAAAAGCTATTTGAATTAATTTTTGTGAGCAGTGTGTATTATGCTAACATATTTCATGTTACCCAAGGTTTCACCCACCCAGATGCTGTTAACTGTCATGTTTGTTCATATGTTCATATCATTCATATAATGCAAACCAAGGATTCATTTTCACATAAGTATGTCTGAGATTTCCTGTAAAGTTATTTTTATTGTCTCTTTGTTTTGCGATGTCTCAACTTTTTGTTATTTCTGTATTTGCTGTACAATAAATAAAAGCTGAACTAAGATATCAATTTATTGATGTAAGCTTAAGGTAATCCTGTTTATTGATAAAGAAGGTCTACATATATAAAATCTTAATTTTGTTATTATCTCATTTATTTTGGGGAACCTCTCTAAAAGTAGCACTGAAAAGTATCAGTTTTACTAGATAAATTGATACATGAATAAGAAAATAAGTTGCAAATAACACAATGACATTGAGCTGGGTTATTTTTAGGGTGAGACTGTTGGAATAACAACAGGACCACTCCAAATGTCATGATTCATCATTAACAATACTGTATCATGCATTGCTATTCAGCTAGGCCCCTATAGCCTAAATAGGCATTGTCATGTTTCAACTAAACTTGTTTTTTTTTTTTTTACAGTGTCATAAGGAAAACCATTACTAGCATAACAGATCCAATGGACAAAAGAATCCAAAAATAGCATTCAAGATCAAGTTGTTGTGGCATTGTTGTAGGCCCCTCTAAGCCTATGGGCCCTATGCACTTTTGCCCCCGTTGTGATGCTCCTGGTGTCAACCCCAACTGATTAGAAAACTAACAATCCAATCATCCAATCAATACACGCATGTGGTATCACTATTGCAGAAAGCCTGCTTTGAAGCTGGAAAAGTCAAAGGAAATTGTAGCTTTACTCTATTCAGGCATTACAAAGCTTGCCCACACATATAGCTGCATAGACTGAGAGTGAACTAACTCCAGGGTAAGGCTAAAAGTAAGCTAATATTAGTGTGATCTATTACTACACACATCATAAACCTGTCTTTTTAGGCAATTACCTGATATGGCTGTCATAGAATATTTACTGAATTTAAATATTATGGAAAAGGATTAGGGCCAAGCAATAATAATAAAAAATAAAAAAAACCTTGATATTAAAGTCATTACAATGCGAGATTAAACTTGTTAAATTTCACCAAACATTTTGAAATAAAATGTTGAAAATAACCTAATTAAATTTCAAGAATAAAGTTGATGTGTTTCTAGAAAAAAAAATAGCCCAAAATTTCAAAATAAATTGCTGAGAATAAACTCATTAAATTTAAAAAATAAAGTCATTGTGTTTCAACCCAGCAGGCACAAAACAGGCACATATTTGGTTCAATTTCGGTTGCGACGTCGGGTGACCAAAATTCAATGTAAATTCAACATCTAATGTCAGAGTTAAATTAATGTCCAATACGGACGTCAGCTGACGTTGAGATTTTGTTGTTTTAAGTTGTGCAACTAAAATCCAACATTAAATCAACGTCAAATTGACGTCAAATATTGACGCCAACCCGATTTTCATTTTCAACCAAAATGCAACGCCTGTCCGACATCATGTCCAACATCAACCTGACGTTACATAGACGCCTGGTGCCTGCTGGGAATCATCATACAGTAATGACAAATATCATTAAAGTCCAAGTAGTCCAAGGTAATGTGAAACAGTCTGTGTGGTGTGAGAGTCAATATGATGTAAGGGTGACCTCTGATGGCAATCAGACAGAAGACCATGGACCGGATTCGTGACAGAGCCCCCACCAAGGAGCGGCTTCCAGACGCTCCTAGAGCAATACCATCCAGGAGGGTGGTGGAGCGGAGGCGGAACAGGGGAGGGACGGAGGGCCAGGTCCACATGGAAGTGGAAAGACCGGGTACTGAGGCAGAGCAGAGCACCAAGGCGGAACAGGAAGCCAGGGCACAGCCAGCGGAATCGAAGACCAGGCCGGAACAGAAGACCACCACGGCGGAGCAGAAGACCACCAGTCCGGAGCAGACAGAGCAGAAGACCACCACTGCGGAGCAGACGAGATTGTAGCCTACCAGGGCGGAGCAGACAGAGCAGAAGACCACCACTGCGGAGCAGACGAGACTGGAGCCAACCAGGGCGGAGCAGTGACCCTGGCAGAGCCTTGATGACGACACACTTTATTCTCATTGGTCAGATTCTGTAATGAAAAGCACGATGTGTGTTGAGTGTTTATTTTAACTTTTCAATTCCAATAATGCTCACAAATCTGTGCTTTATAGCAGTAAAGCTTTTTTACTGTAGTCACAGTGTTATTGAGTCACGTTTATCAAAAAAAAATTTAAAAACACTGATAAAAGCATATATACCCCACTTTATTGGTATTTAAATAGTAGTATTTGTTTATGTCGAACTTTATTCATAAACAGATGATGCTGTATCAAGCAGTATATAAAAAGTGTTTCTGTTGCTCATGATAAGGTGTCTAAAACGTTTGTGTATTTGACAAATATTGAATTTATTTAACTTCCTGTAATAGAGTGTGCAAACACCATGCGAGCGTCACTACCGTGAGCAGAAAGTGTCCGCCCCGACTGCAAGCGCCTACTCTCACCAGCCGGTGGCAGGCTAGTGTAGTTCATCTCGAACAGAGCTATTGTCTATTGTTTCTCGTCGTGTATTGATGTTGCAACCTGCTGTCGGTGAGTCTAGTCTGGTCATTCCAAGTCAAGTCTGTTCAAGTCAAGTCTTAATTTGTATGTTTGGATTTCACTCTGTTAAATAAAACTGAACTTAGGTTCTCACTACGCTTGCCTCCAGTGGACTGATCATTACAATTGACCCCTCAGAGGATCTCAGCCATTTCCACCACTTGCTGTAAGGCCCAATGCGTGGACAAACTAGTATTGTATTGACCCGAATATAAGACAATGTTTTTTTTTTTTCTTGGAAATGCATCTAAAAAAACGTGGTCATCTTATATTCAAGGTCTAGACTTTGACATGTCAATAATACACAAATACGCGTAAAACGAGTGTGCCAAGAAATACATAAAGTACTGTGTGTGTATTGTAATGTTAGAAGATCGCAAGTGAAAACAAAACAAAAAGAAAAGTTTGCAGTGGCATGAGTCGTGATTGTCATGTTATCCTCATGGTACCAAACTTCCTCTGTAAGTGAATTTAAAATGTAAGACAGTACGCAGATTTGAAGACTACAATAAAATTTCACTTCTACTGTTAATGACATTTTGCAAGGCTACTATGAGATGGATAGCCTAATTGTTATATAACTCAGATGAGCTACCTGTTATTTTTATGGTTTATCAAAAAGTGTGTATTTTTAACTGTGATTGGTGGTACATTTTACCAATATTCACCATACTTTCAAAACAAAAATATAAATAGTAAAAATATGCAATTTGAAAATAATTTAAGAAAAATATTTGGGACAATACCATAAGTTGTACTGCAGTTGCTAGTGTCACATTACAGACTTAACATTAACTATATCCTTGAGTTACTGTAATATAATGTTCATTAATGAGAACACAAAGGGCAATACTGTGGCCTGTTTGCAGACTAGTGGAAAAAAAAAAATCTATCAAAACTAAAGCAGTGGCCAGAACATTTACTTCAGCATAGTATTACATCATTGTGTTGTCTGAAATCTCTCAAGAGATGAATCAGAAGATATATTTGCATTCAGTGATGCAAATGTCCAATCATCTTTGTAACATAAGAGAATAAGGACGAGCTTTTACAGCTGAGTACTATTCAAAGCAGCTCATAAGTGTTCAGACTTTCACACTCATTGTGCGCTCTGGCTCTAAAACTTCATGTATACAGGTTTGCGAATGAAATATTATGCAGAAACTTTACATATGTATACTTTCAACATTTGAAAATATCTGTTAGAAAAGTAAGATGACAATTTTGTGAATTCCCTAAATTCTGTTCTCGTCTTTATGGTAATTTATATTTTCAGCTTGTTCAAAACATCAAGCACAAAGCTGCCATGAGTTCTTTAAATGCAAGTTTTGTCCAGAATGTGTCCATTGTTCATCCAGAATACTTTTCCATCACTGGACTTTCAGGTATACCATACAGCAGTTATTACTATATTTTTATGTGTCACATATTTTATTACTGTTATTGGGAACTCTGCAGTCCTCCTCCTTATTGCTCTGGAACGAAGTCTGCACAGTCCAAAATACATTGGTGTGTTTAACTTGGCCTTGGCTGACCTTGGTGAAACTAATGCATGGATTCCTAACACGATGAAGATTTTTTCTGACTCACAGTACATGTCCTACAATGCTTGCTTGGCAAATATGTTTTTTGTGAACCTATTTGTTACTCTGCAAAGTGCCACTCTTGCTGTTCTGGCACTTGATCGCTACATTGCAATTTGTTTGCCATTAAGATATCATGCCATAGTGAATAATACGGTCATGTCTTTAGTGTTTGTAGTAATATGGGCATTTATCACTTCTCTGGTGGCCCTGGCAGCGTCTTTGATGACCCGACTTTCGTTCTGTAAAACTAATGTGGTACAGAGTTATTTTTGTGATTATGGACCATTGTTGCAGATGGCATGCAACGACAACAGCATTAATATCTTCATAACAAACGTCATCGTAGCTTTGTTCTTTGTTGCACCATTGTTCCTTATAGTCCTGTCATATTTGGGCATTGTTTTTGCCTTAAGTAAAATTACAACTTGGGAAGCACGTTTAAAAGCACTGAAGACCTGTGTTTCTCACCTTTTGTTGGTCGTATCTTTCTTTCTTCCTGTCATATGCATTTACATTGCTTCATTAATTACTTCTCTCACTCTCAATGCCAGAATCATCAGTGCATCTCTTTCATTGTCTCTTCCACCAATGTTAAATCCCATTATTTATGTTTTAAACACAGCTGAAATCAGAATTTTAATTAAAAAACTGCTTGAAAACAGAATTGTGCCAATTAGAAAGAACATTTCAAAATGACAGTAATGATTGTTTGTGTTCTTCCATCATTAGGAATTAAATTACCTATATGAAAAATTTAATATATTTTTTTCATAAATGTTTTTAGATTTATTATATGGAAAATAAAACTGCATAGAAAATAGTTAAATTCACTCTGCTACATTCCTAACATTTGGGCATTTGAAGCTTAATGTGTGTTGGTGAACATTAGTGATATGCAGTTTGTACTGTATTCTTAATCACTGACCCCAAGACAAACAAATACACTGAAACAAAATAAACAAAATAGACTGAAAATTGTAAAAGCTATTTGAATTAATTTTTGTGAGCAGTGTGTATTATGCTAACATATTTCATGTTACCCAAGGTTTCACCCACCCAGATGCTGTTAACTGTCATGTTTTTCATATGTTCATATCATTCATATAATGCAAACCAAGGATTCATTTTCACATAAGTATGTCTGAGATTTCCTGTAAAGTTATTTTTATTGTATCTTTGTTTTGCGATGTCTCAACTTTTGTTATTTCTGTATTTGCTGTACAATAAATAAAAGCTGAACTAAGATATCAATTTATTGATGTAAGCTTAAGGTAATCCTGTTTATTGATAAAGAAGGTCTACATATATAAAATCTTAATTTTTGTTATTATCTCATTTATTTTGGGGGAACCTCTCTAAAAGTAGCACTGAAAAGTATCAGTTTTACTAGATAAATTGATACATGAATAAGAAAATAAGTTGCAAATAACACAATGACATTGAGCTGGGTTATTTTTAGGGAGAGACTGTTGGAATAACAACAGGACCACTCCAAATGTCATGATTCATCATTAACAATACTGTATCATGCATTGCTATTCAGCTAGGCCCCTATAGCCTAAATAGGCATTGTCATGTTTTAACTCAACTTGTTTTTTTTTTTTTTACAGTGTCATAAGGAAAACCATTACTAGCATAACAGATCCAATGGACAAAAGAATCCAAAAATAGCATTCAAGATCAAGTTGTTGTGGCATTGTTGTAGGCCCCTCTAAGCCTATGGGCCCTATGCACTTTTGCCCCCGTTGTGATGCTCCTGGTGTCAACCCCAACTGATTAGAAAACTAACAATCCAATCAATACACGCATGTGGTATCACTATTGCAGAAAGCCTGCTTTGAAGCTGGAAAAGTCAAAGGAAATTGTAGCTTTACTCTATTCAGGCATTACAAAGCTTGCCCACATATAGCTGCATAGACTGAGAGTGAACTAACTCCAGGGTAAGGCTAAAAGTAAGCTAATATTAGTGTGATCTATTACTACACACATCATAAACCTGTCTTTTTAGGCAATTACCTGATATGGCTGCCATAGAATATTTACTGAATTTAAATATTATGGAAAAGGATTAGGGCCAAGCAATAATAATAAAAAATAAAAAAAACCTTGAGATTAAAGTCATTACAATGCGAGATTAAACTTGTTAAATTTCACCAAACATTTTGAAATAAAATGTTGAAAATAACCTAATTAAATTTCAAGAATAAAGTTGATGTGTTTCTAGAAAAAAAAAAAATAGCCCAAAATTTCAAAATAAATTGCTGAGAATAAACTCATTAAATTTAAAAAATAAAGTCATTGTGTTTCAACCCAGCAGGCACAAAACAGGCACATATTTGGTTCAATTTCGGTTGCGACGTCGGGTGACCAAAATTCAATGTAAATTCAACATCTAATGTCAGAGTTAAATTAATGTCCAATACGGACGCCAGCTGACGTTGAGATTTTGTTGTTTTAAGTTGTGCAACTAAAA
Source organism: Onychostoma macrolepis (assembly GCF_012432095.1). Lineage (NCBI taxonomy): Eukaryota > Metazoa > Chordata > Actinopteri > Cypriniformes > Cyprinidae > Onychostoma > Onychostoma macrolepis. The sequence goes on from NC_081169.1 coordinate 20,945,517, forward strand.
TCCAACATTAAATCAACGTCAAATTGACGTCAAATATTGACGCCAACCCGATTTTCATTTTCAACCAAAATGCAACGCCTGTCCGACATCATGTCCAACATCAACCTGACGTTACATAGACGTCTGGTGCCTGCTGGGAATCATCATACAGAAATGACAAATATCATTAAAGTCCAAGTAGTCCAAGGTAATGTGAAACAGTCTGTGTGGTGTGAGAGTCAATATGATGTAAGGGTGACCTCTGATGGCAATCAGACAGAAGACCATGGACGGATTCGTGACAGAGCCCCCACCAAGGAGCGGCTTCCAGACGCTCCTAGAGCAATACCATCCAGGAGGGTGGTGGAGCGGAGGCGGAACAGGGGGAGGGACGGAGGGCCAGGTCCACATGGAAGTGGAAAGACCGGGTACTGAGGCAGAGCAGAGCACCAAGGCGGAACAGGAAGCCAGGGCACAGCCAGCGGAATCGAAGACCAGGCCGGAGCAGAAGACCACCACAGCGAAGCAGAAGACCACCAGTCCGGAGCAGACAGAGCAGAAGACCACCACTGCGGAGCAGACGAGACTGGAGCCAACCAGGGCGGAGCAGTGACCCCTGGCAGAGCCTTGATGACGACACACTTTATTCTCATTGGTCAGATTCTGTAATGAAAAGCACGATGTGTGTTGAGTGTTTATTTTAACTTTTCAATTCCAATAATGCTCACAAATCTGTGCTTTATAGCAGTAAAGCATTTTTACTGTAGTCACAGTGTTATTGAGTCACGTTTATCAAAAAAAAATTAAAAAACACTGATAAAAGCATATATACCCCCACTTTATTGGTATTTAAATAGTAGTATTTGTTTATGTCGAACTTTATTCATAAACAGATGATGCTGTATCAAGTAGTATATAAAAAGTGTTTCTGTTGCTCATGATAAGGTGTCTAAAACGTTTGTGTATTTGACAAATATTGAATTTATTTAACTTCCTGTGATAGAGTGTGCAAACACCGTGCGAGCGTCACTACCGTGAGCAGAAAGTGTCCGCCCCGACTGCAAGCGCCTACTCTCACCAGCCGGTGGCAGGCTAGTGTAGTTCATCTCGAACAGAGCTATTGTCTATTGTTTCTCGTCGTATTGATGTTGCAACCTGCTGTCGGTGAGTCTAGTCTGGTCATGCCAAGTCAAGTCTGTTCAAGTCAAGTCTTAATTTTTATGTTTGGATTTCACTCTGTTAAATAAAACTGAACTTAGGTTCTCACTACGCTTGCCTCCAGTGGACTGATCATTACAATTGACCCCTCAGAGGATCTCAGACAATTCCACCACTTGCTGTAAGGCCCAATGCGTGGACAAACTAGTATTGTATTGACCCGAATATAAGACAATGTTTTTTTTTTTTCTTGGAAATGCATCTAAAAAAACGTGGTCATCTTATATTCAAGGTCTAGACTTTGACATGTCAATAATACACAAATACGCGTAAAACGAGTGTGCCAAGAAATACATGAAGTACTGTGTGTGTATTGTAATGTTAGAAGATCGCAAGTGAAAACAAAACAAAAAGAAAAGTTTGCAGTGGCATGAGTCGTGATTGTCATGTTATCCTGATGGTACCGAACTTCCTCTGTAAGTGATTTTAAAATGTAAGACAGTACACAGATTTGAAGACTACAATAAGATTTCACTTCTACTGTTAATGGCATTTTGTAAGGCTACTATGAGATGGATAGCCTACTTGTTATATAACTCAGATGAGCTACCTGTTATTTTTATGGTTTATCAAAAAGTGTATATTTTTAACTGTGATTGGTGGTACATTTTACCAATATTCACCATACTTTCAAAACAAAAATATAAATAGGAAAAATATGCAATTTGAAAATAATTTAAGAAAAATATTTGGGACAATACGATAAGTTGTACTGCAGTTGCTAGTGTCACATTACAGACTTAACATTAACTATATCCTTGAGTTACTGTAATATAATGTTCATTAATGAGAACACAAAGGGCAATACTGTGGCCTGTTTGAAGTGGAAAAAAAAAAAAATCTATCAAAACTAAAGCAGTGGCCAGAACATTTACTTCAGCATAGTATTACATCATTGTGTTGTCTGAAATCTCTCAAGAGATGAATCAGAAGATATATTTGGATTCAATGATGCAAATGTCCAATGATCTTTGTAACATAAGAGAATAAGGACGAGCATTTACAGCTGAGTACTATTCAAAACAGCTCACAAGTGTTCAGACTTTCACAGTCATTGTGTGCTCTGGCTCTAAAACTTCATGTATACAGGTTTGCGAATGAAATATTATGCAGAAACTTTACATATGTATACTTTCAACATTTGAAAATATCTGTTAGAAAAGTAAGATGACAATTTTGTGAATTCCCTAAATTCTGTTCTCGTCTTTATGGTAATTTCTATTTTCAGCTTGTTCAAAACATCAAGCACAAAGCTGCCATGAGTTCTTTAAATGCAAATTTTCTCCAGAATGTGTCCATTGTTCATCCAGAATACTTTTTCATCACTGGACTTTCAGGTATACCATACAGCAGTTATTACTATATTTTTTTATGTGTCACATATTTTATTACTGTAATTGGGAACTCTGCAGTCCTCCTCCTTATTGCTCTGGAACGAAGTCTGCACAGTCCAAAATACATTGGTGTGTTTAACTTGGCCTTGGTTGACCTTGGTGAAACTAATGCATGGATTCCTAACACGATGAAGATTTTTTTTTCTGACTCACAGTACATGTCCTACAATGCTTGCTTGGCAAATATGTTTTTTGTGAACCTCTTTGTTACTCTGCAAAGTGCCACACTTGTTGTTCTGGCACTTGATCGCTACATTGCAATTTGTTTGCCATTAAGATATCATGCCATAGTGAATAATACTGTCATGTCTTTAGTGTTTGTAGTAATATGGGCATTTAACACTTCTCTGGTGGCCCTGGCAGTGTCTTTGATGACCCGACTTTCGTTCTGTAAATCTAATGTGGTACAGAGTTATTTTTGTGATTATGGACGAGTGTTGGGGATGGCATGCAACGACAGAAGCATTAATATCTTCATAACAAACGTCATCGTAGCTTTGTTCCTTGTTGCACCATTGTTCATTATAGTCCTGTCATATTTGGGCATTGTTTTTGCCTTAAGTAAAATTACAACTTGGGAAGCACGTTTAAAAGCACTGAAGACCTGTGTTTCTCACCTTTTGTTGGTCGTATCTTTCTTTCTTCCTGTCATATGCATTCACATTGCTTCATTAATTACTTCTCTCACTCTCAATGCCAGAATGATCAGTGCATCTCTTTCATTGTCTCTTCCACCAATGTTAAATCCCATTATTTATGTTTTAAACACAGCTGAAATCAGAATCTTAATTAAAAAACTGCTTAAAAACAGAATTGTGCCAATTAGAAAGAACATTTCAAAATGACAGTAATGATTGTATGTGTTCTTCCATCATTAGGAATTAAATTACCTATATGAAAAATTTAATATATTTTTTCATAAATGTTTTTAGATTTATTATATGGAAAATAAAACTGCATAGAAAATAGTTAAATTCACTCTGCTACATTCCTAACATTTGGGCATTTGAAGCTTAATGTGTGTTGGTGAACATTAGTGATATGCAGTTTGTACTGTATTCTTAATCACTGACCCCAAGACAAACAAATACACTGAAACAAAATAAACAAAATAGACTGAAAATTGTAAAAGCTATTTGAATTAATTTTTGTGAGCAGTGTGTATTATGCTAACATATTTCATGTTACCCAAGGTTTCACCCACCCAGATGCTGTTAACTGTCATGTTTGTTCATATGTTCATATCATTCATATAATGCAAACCAAGGATTCATTTTCACATAAGTATGTTTGAGATTTCCTGTAAGGTTATTTTTATTGTCTCTTTGTTGCGATGTCTCAACTTTTTGTTATTTCTGTATTTGCTGTACAATAAATAAAAGCTGAACTAAGATATCAATTTATTGATGTAAGCTTAAGGTAATCCTGTTCATTGATAAAGAAGGTCTACACATATAAAATCTTAATTTTTGTTATTTTTGCATTTATTTTGGGGCAACCTCTCTAAAAGTAGCACTGAAAAGTATCAGTTTTACTAGATAAATTGATACATGAATAAGAGAATAAGTTGCAAATAACTCAATGACATTGAGCTGGGTTATTTTTAGGGAGAGACTGTTGGAATAACAACAAGACCACTCCAAATGTCATGATTCATCATTAACAATACTGTATCATGCATTGCTATTCAGCTAGGCCCCTATAGCCTAAATAGGCATTGTCATGTTTTAACCATTACTAGCATAACAGATCCAATGGACAAAAGAATCCAAAAATAGCATTCAAGATCAAGTTGTTGTGGCATTGTTGTAGGCCCCTCTAAGCCTATGGGCCCTATGCACTCTTGCCCCCGTTGTGATGCTCCTGTTGTCAACGCCAACTGATTAGAAAACTAACAATCCAATCATCCAATCAATACACACACGTGGTATCACTATTGCAGAAAGCCTGCACTGAAGCTGGAAAAGTCAAAGGAAATTGTAGCTTTAATCTATTCAGGCATTACAAAGCTTGCCCACACATATAGCTGCATAGACTGAGAGTGAACTAACTCCAGGGTAAGGCTAAAAGTAACCTAATATTAGTGTGATCTATTACTACACACATCATAAACCTGTCTTTTTAGGCAATTACCTGATATGGCTGTCATAGAATATTTACTGAATTTAAATATTATGGAAAAGGATTAGGGCCAATCAATAATAATAAAAAATAAAAAAAACCTTGATATTAAAGTCATTACAATGCGAGATTAAACTTGTTAAATTTCACCAAACATTTTGAAATAAAATGTTGAAAATAACCTAATTAAATTTCAAGAATAAAGTTGATGTGTTTCTAGAAAAAAAAAAAATAGCCCAAAATTTCAAAATAAATTGCTGAGAATAAACTCATTAAATTTAAAAAATAAAGTCATTGTGTTTCAACCCAGCAGGCACAAAACAGGCACATATTTGGTTCAATTTCGGTTGCGACGTCGGGTGACCAAAATTCAATGTAAATTCAACATCTAATGTCAGAGTTAAATTAATGTCCAATACGGACGTCAGCTGACGTTGAGATTTTGTTGTTTTTAAGTTGTGCAACTAAAATCCAACATTAAATCAACGTCAAATTGACGTCAAATATTGACGTCAACCCGATTTTCATTTTCAACCAAAATGCAACGTCTGTCCGACATCATGTCCAACATCAACCTGACGTTACATAGACGTCTGGTGCCTGCTGGGAATCATCATACAGTAATGACAAATATCATTAAAGTCCAAGTAGTCCAAGGTAATGTGAAACAGTCTGTGTGGTGTGAGAGTCAATATGATGTAAGGGTGACCTCTGATGGCAATCAGACAGAAGACCATGGACCGGATTCGTGACAGAGCCCCCCACCAAGGAGCGGCTTCCAGACGCTCCTAGAGCAATACCATCCAGGAGGGTGGTGGAGCGGAGGCGGAACAGGGGGAGGGACAGAGGGCCAGGTCCACATGGAAGTGGAAAGACCGGGTACTGAGGCAGAGCAGAGCACCGAGGCGGAACAGGAAGCCAGGGCACAGCCAGCGGAATCGAAGACCAGGAATCGAACTGAAACAGGACTGGCAGAAAGTTCTAAATCAGGTTCGTTGACTAAGACTAGATAATCAGACAATTCACAGTCAGCCTCCATGGCTGGTTTAAGAAAGGACGAGAGTTTGGAGATGGGCCCATCGGCCAGCCCAGCACAAAGCAAAAGTTCACTGACGGCCTCCTTAGCCATGATAGGACAGGGCAACTGTTCACTGACAGCCTCCTTAGCCGTGACAGGACAGGGAAAAAGTTCACTGACGGCCTCCATAGCCGTGACAGGACTGGGCAAGAGCTCACAGACGAGTACCACTGACACCTCCAGAGATTCTGCAGCGGAGGCCGCCACCTCTGGACGTTCTACAGAGGTACCATAAGGATACTGGGAGAGTTCATCTACGGTTCCTTTGACCGTGACATGAAGAGCAGGAAGTGAGTTGGTGGGCGCCACCACCACGCAAGGAGCTGAAGCGGGCACTGCCGCTTCGGGGAATACAGTAGCATGCGCTACTACCTCCGGAGGTCCTGCAGCCTCAGCCGCCACCTCTAGAGATATCATAGTCTACGATGCCCTCTCTGGGAGTTCTGTGGTGTGCAGCCCAAACACACCAAAATGCAATTCCCATCATGGGAAGCACTTTAGACAGGGGAATCAGTTTGGGGATTAGTGGGTTTGGGGATACCAGCTGCGTGTACCGACACCAGCGGTGCATCCCTCACACTAAATAACAGAGATTGAAATCTTAGCACTGACCTTGAATATCTGGGTGTGACAGACAGGACGTCACAAGACTCTGGATGATCAGCTGTGATGTGATGTGACTCTGGATGATCAACTGTGACGTGACGTAACTCTGGATGATGAGCTGTGATGTGAAGTGACTCTGGATGATCAGCTGTGACACGGTGTGACTCTGGATGATCAGTTGTGACGTGACGAGTCTCTGGCAGATCAGCTGAGATGTGACAAGACTCTGGAAGTTCAGCTGAGTCAAGTCAAGTCAAGTCACCTTTATTTATATAGCGCTTTTACAATACAGATTGTGTCAAAGCACTTAACAGTATCAAATTGGAGGATAGAGTGTCAGTAATGTATAATGATAAGATTAAACACTCAATTTTCATTTAGGCATTTCATTATTGAATTCAGAGATGTCATTGTCTAGCTCAGTTTAGTTTAAATAGTATCTGTGCAATCAAATCGGCGATAATCGCTAGAAATTAAGTGTCCCCAACTGAGCAAGCCAGAGGCGACAGCGGCAAGGAACCAAAACTCCCTCTGTGACAGAATGGAGAAAAAAAAACCTTGGGAGAAACCAGGCTCAGTCGGGGGGCCAGTTCTCCTCTGACCAGACGAAACCCGCAGTTTCTATTTCTATTTTAATTTTGTTGCAATTTCTAACAATAGTAGTATTATGTAGTTAGGTATTTTATTATATTTTAGTTATTTTGTTATTTTTGGTTGATATATCTGGGGATATATCTCTGGGGGTCATCCGGGCGTCCTGGTCTCCGCCGACGATCAGGGCCGCAGACGTCACCTCCCGGCGCCGACCCACCATCTGATCGGACACGGACCGAGAAACACACTAGGAAAGAAACAGACAAACATTAGCGCAGATGCCATTCAACTTACGATGTAACGAGTACATCGTGTGTTATGGGGAGTGTTCCCGGTTCGGTTGATCTAATTAATGCAGCCTAACAATCCTTTAACGGATTTGAATAATAGAAGCGTATTAATGTGTTATGTGTAAGCCAGGCTAAAGAGATGGGTCTTTAATCTAGATTTAAACTGACAGAGTGTGTCTGCCTCCCGAACAGTGTTAGGTAGACTGTTCCAGAGTTTGGGTGCTAAATAGGAAAAGGATCTGCCGCCCGCAGTCGATTTTGATATTCTAGGTATTATCAAACGGCCAGAGTTTTGAGAACGCAGCGGACGTGGAGGACTATAATGCGATAAGAGCTCGCTCAAGTACTGAGGAGCTAAACCATTCAGGGCTTTATAAGTAATTAACAAGATTTTAAAATCTATCCGATGCTTGATAGGGAGCCAGTGCAGTGTTGACAGAACCGGGCTAATATGGTCATATTTCCTGGTTCTAGTAAGGACTCTAGCTGCTGCATTTTGGACCAACTGTAGTTTGTTGATCAAGCGTGCAGAACAACCACCCAATAAAGCATTACAATAGTCTAACCTTGAGGTCATAAACGCATGAATTAACATTTCTGCATTTGACGTTGAGAGCATTGGTCGCAATTTAGATATGCTTTTGAGATGAAAAATGCAGTTTTACAGATGCTAGAAACATGGCTTTCAAATGACAGATTGCTATCGAACAGCACACCTAGGTTCCTGACTGATGAAGAAGAATTGACAGAGCAGCCGTCAAGTGTTAGATAATGTTCTAGGTTACATGTGGGGTTTTAGGTCCGATAATTAACACCTCTGTTTTTCAGAATTTAGCAGTAAAAATTACTCGTCATCCAGTTTTTATATCGACTATGCATTCCGTTAGTTTCTCAATTTGGTGTGTTTCACCGGGCGAAGAAATATAGAGCTGAGTATCATCAGCATAACAGTGAAAGCTAACACCATGTCTCCTGATAATATCTCCCAAGGGTAACATATAGAGCGTGAAAAGTAACGGCCCTAGTACTGAGCCTTGAGGTACTCCATACTGCACTTGTGATCGATATGATACCTCTTCATTCACTGCTACGAACTGATGGCGGTCAGATAAGTACGATTTGAACCATGCTAAGGCACTTCCACTAATGCCAACAAAGTTTTGTAGTCTATTCAAAAGAATGTTGTGGTCGATAGTGTCGAACGCAGCGCTAAGATCCAGTAGAACTAATAAAGAGATACAACCACAATCAGATGATAGAAGCAGGTCATTTGTAACTCTAATGAGAGCAGTCTCAGTACTATGATACGATCTAAATCCTGACTGGAATTCCTCACAGATATCATTTTTCTAGGAAGGAATATAATTGTGAGGATACTACCTTTCTAGTATCTTTGACAGAAAAGGGAGATTTGAGATCGGTCTGTAATTAACTAGATCTTTGGGGTCAAGTTGTGGTTTTTAATGAGAGGCTTAATAACAGCCAATTTGAAGGTTTTGGGGACATATCCTAATGACAATGATGAATTAATAATAGCCAAAAGAGGATCTATGACTTCTGGAAGCAGCTCTTTTAGTAGTTTAGATGGAATCGGGTCTAACATACATGATGTTGGTTTAGATGATTTAACAAGTTTATACAATTCTTCCTCTCCACAGTAGAGAATGAGTGGAATTGTTCCTCAGGGGATCTATAGTGCGCTATCTGATGCGATACTGTAGCTGACGGCTGCAGGGATACAATTTTATCTCTGATAGTATCGATCTTGGAAGTGAAGTAGTTCATAAAGTCATTACTGCTATGCTCTTGGGAAATGCCAACACCTGTTGATGCTTGATTTTTCGTTAATTTAGTTACTGTATTGAATAAATATCGGGGTTATGTTTGTTTTCTTCTAGAAGAGACGAAAAGTAATCAGATCTAGCAGTTTTAATGCTTTTCTGTAGGATAGGGTACTTTCCGCCAAGCTAAACGAAATACCTCTAATTTAGTTTTCCTCCAGCTGCGCTCCATTTTCCGGGCTGCTCTCTTTAGGGCGAGTGTGCTCATTATACCACGGTGTTGGACTCTTATCCTTAATCTTCCTTAAGCGTAAAGGAGCAACCGCATCTAAAGTGCTAGAAAAGAGAGAGTCCATAGTTCCTGTTACATCATCAAGTTGTTCTGAGCTATTGGATATGCTGAGGAACTGAGATAAGTCAGGAAGATTATTTATAAAGCAGTCTTTTGTGGTAGAGGTAATGGTTCTACCATATTTGTAACAAGAAGTTGGCTTTACAGCTTTAGCTATATGGAATATACAGGAGACTAGATAATGATCTGAGATATCATCGCTCTGCTGCAAAATTTCAACACCACTGACATCAATTCCATGTGACAGTATTAAATCTAGAGTATGATTTCGACAATGAGTAGGTCCTGACACGTGTTGTTTAACACCAATTGAGTTTAGAATGTCTATAAATGCTGATCCCAACGAATCTCTATCATTATCAACATGGATATTAAAATCACCAACGATTAGGACTTTATCTGCAGTCAGCACTAACTCCGATAGAAGATCAGAAAATTCTTTAATAAAGTCTGTATGGTGCCCTGGTGGCCTGTATACAGTAGCCAGTACAAACATCACAGGATTTATCATTAACACTTGTTTCTTTGGATAACGTTATATGAAGCACCATTACTTGAACGAATTATACTTGAAACCCAACCTCTGAGAGATACTGAAAATATTTCTATAAATTGTAGCAACACCTCCCCCTTTACCTTTTGGACGCGGTTCATGCTTGTAACAGTAATCTTGGGGTGTAGACTCGTTTAAAGTAATGTAATCATCTTGTTTTAGCCAGGTTTCTGTCAGACAAAGCACATCTAGTTTATGGTCAGTGAACATATCATTTACAAAAAGTGCTTTTGAAGAAAGGGATCTAATATTTAATAAGCCAAGCTTTATCATGTGTTTATCTGTATTATATCGTTTTTTTATTTGTTGAACATCAATTAAATTGTTACTATTACTTTGGTGTTTGGGTTGATGTTTTCTGTATTTTCTAGTTCGGGGAACAGACACAGTCTCTATAGAGTGATATCTAGGTGAAAAAGTTTCTATGTGCTGAGAGTTAACTGACTTTGGTGGCGTGAGGCGGCTAGCAGGCGATCGGTTTAGCCAGTCTGTCTGCTTCCTGACCTGGGCTCCAGTTAGTCAAGTACAAACTCTAAGACTATGTGCCATATTTCTAGAGAGAAGAGCGGCACCACCCCAGGAGGGATGAACACCATCTCTTTTCAACAGGTCAGGTCTGCCCCAAAAATTCTTCCAATTGTCTATAAAGCCTATGTTATTTTGCGGACACCACTTAGACATCCAGCCATTAAGTGACGACAGTCTGCTATGAATCTCATCACCCGGTAAGCAGGAGCGGACCAGAGCATATTGCAGTGTCTGACATCGTACTTGCAAGTTCACACACCTCTTTAACATTATTTTTGGTGATCTCCGACTGGCGAAGTCGAACATCATTAGAGCCGACGTGGATAACAATCTTACTGAATTTACGTTTAGCATTAGTCAGCACTTTTAAATTTGCCAAGATGTCAGGCGCTCTGGCTCCGGGTAAACAATGGACTATGGTGGCTGGTGTCTCTATTTTCACGTTCCGTACAATAGAATCGCCAATAACTAGAGCACTTTCATCAGGTTTCTCAGTGGGTGCTTCACTGAGTGGGAGAACCTGTTTGATGTTCTGATCGGAACGGAAGAGTGGTGTTTTGACCAGCGACTATGCCGCCTCACTGTCACCCAGTTGCCCTGCTGCACGGGCTCAACCGAAACCGAACAATGTACAGGACTCCTTGAGCTAGTCGCATCCAAAGCAGTATCTACAGCCCTCACATTCTTACTATCCTCAACTAAAGTTTGGATGCGTGTCTCTAGTTCTAAAACCTTCTCTGTCAGCCTAACTATTTCCTGCATTTATCACATGTGAATCCTCGCTGCTGACAGAGACAGATAAACTATACATGTGGCAAACAGTGCAAACAACAATAGCAGGAGAAGAAGCCATTACTCACCGTGATTGATGAATGATACCAACTTAACTTACCACTTACCACTGTTGTTTGATGAGCTCGTGAAAACGGAGCGAGGAAAAATAAAATAATAATAGGCGCGAATAGAATGCAAATGGAACCGCGAGTGACAAGCTAACGGGCTAACAAGCTGCACTCACGGTTTTTAAAGGAGAACGATCAAATTAGTTAGATTAGTTTGAAAGATAACACCAGAAATATGGTGGGAATTAAGTTATATATTATCACTTTAGACAAAAGGGATTGAAAGTAAAGTAGAGATTCAATAAAAAGCGAAGGTACACGGAGCTACAAACACAAACCTCTCAGCAGCACAACAGACTGAAACAATCGAACTCAGAGGAGCATGTGACTTGACTCATGACGTGACTCTGGATGATCAACAGAGACATGATGAGACTCTGGAAGATCAACTATGACTTGACTGGGCTCACGAAGATCAACTGTGACTTGACTGGGTTCATGAAGATCAATGGTGACTTGACTAGGTTCATTAAGATCAATGGTGACTTGACTTGGCTCTTTAAGATCGACTGTGACTTGACTTGGCTCTTTAAGATCAACTGTGGCTTGACTTGGCTCTTTAAGATCAACTGTGGCTTGACTTGGCTCTTTAAGATCAACGGTGACTTGGTTGGACTCATGAAGAGCTATGACACGATGAGGTGTTGCTGTAGCCGCCATTTTGTGAGTATGCTCTAGCGTGGCTGCGATCACACAATTGAGTGTGATGTCGCATTCCTCCGCGACACCCACAGTAAACGTTGAAACAACAGTCAATAAAGCATAATCCATATAATCACTTAGAAACGAATGGGGACCTTCAAGGGTTAATCGCGATTTGAGCAGCTGGTTAATGCCCTCACAAAAAAGTCTATGAGCACACAGTCTGGCAGATCAGAAAAATATGCGAGATCTAAATACTCTTTTACATAATCCTCGAGCGATCGCAAACCCTGCTCGAGGGTTAATAACAGTCTAGCAATATCCATATCCATTTTCAGGGTTTTATTTAAAGACATGGTCATAAATACAGGCAGGGCCGAACAATGGCAAACAGGTACAACACAGGCAAGACAAAGAGTAATCCTAGGGCAAGCGTGGGTCTTCGATCGGCGAACAGTATCCAACAGGGCAAGGCAAAGGGTTAATCCAGGAAACACAGCAATAATCCAGGCAGGGGAAAACACAATCCAAAACTAGCAAGGCTAGACAAAGACTAAGAAAACTAAGACTAACTCTGCGTCCCAATGTGCCTACTTGTACTACATCCTAAAAGTAAGTACTTTTTTCACGAAGAAAAAGTAGATACTTTTGAGCGTGTAGCAGAAAAGTATGGACGTTTTTGGAAAACACTACTATGTCATAAAATTGTGTCTGGTGACATAATTGCGTTCATTTTACATCTGCTGTCAATTATTCAGATAGAAAACATTCTTACATGACATTTTTGCCATTGCATAAAAAATACACATCGACATTTCTTTTCCATTACTCGCAAGTTTATTTATCCTTACCGTGCCCTACACTGCTCATTATTTGTTCTACAAATTCTTACCAGTTTATTCGCGAGACAAGAAAGAGCGCGTCGGCGCAGATCTGCCGTTCACAAGCATAATGTCCAGAGAGCGGTGCTGATGTTTTTCCACAATGTTGTATGTATGCAATACATCACAAACAGCTGCATTACGCTTATCCATTTTCATATTAAAATGTTACATTGAACATGCTTAAAATTAATTTATATATTATATTAAATATTTTCTAAATAATTTGTAATAATATTTAAGGAATTATTATTGTTTGCTGTTAATATCCATGAAAGAACTGAAAAAAAAACAATATATTGTATTCAACCAAATGAAATAATCAAATCAAAGTCATAAAAACATTAATTTGACAAGCCGTCTTTTTTTTTTCAAAATGATCAAAGAAAAGAAGATTGAAATAATATTGAGCTAGACTCCATAATGCCTGCTCACTTTTGCCCAGGCCCGACGAAAAATAAAATTCTGTAGGCCTATATAGGCCATGGATCGCGGAACCGGGGGGGCCGCCCGGGCCTGGGCCCGGGTAACTTTTGAGGTCTGGTACAAATTATGACATACAAAAATACATAGGTTACAGGCTCATATGGATTACTCATTAAAAGATCGCGATCTTGATTCAAACACACTCAATCTTAATGCTATGTTGATGAGACCATGTCTATTAAACCATTAAAATCACAATCGGAATATTTAAACCTGTTTTCGCGCAGCCGCTGATCCAGCTCATCATGAACTTTGTTTGAAACGGCTTTACAAACAGTCTACACAGTAGGCTACATTTCTGTGTTGCAAACATTAAATAATAATGAAAGTATTGGGATAAAAGTTCATAGTCCGAATATAGACTCTGATGTTGAGGCAGCCGCGTTCAAAATGAGAAACTGGCCTTTGGATCTGATGTTACGCTTAAAATGATTGTAATGGGCGGCGCAGGTACTCCAGCACCCCTAAAAAGACCAAAGCACCCTCATAGTTTAAGAGATTAAATTATACAAAAACATTTGTCTACTTACACATGCATAACTCGTGCAATGGAATACTATGTGACGTGCACATTTTCATACGGACTAAATAGCCTAATTAGAGAATATTTGTTTTTTATTTGAATTAGTTCGTAGACATTTCAAGCTTTCTATAGATTTGTTTCAGTTTAGTTTATGTCTGTGAGCCGGTGCATTGTTGCGACGCGCTCCATCCACAAAGACTGCATGAGACGACAGAAAACACATCCAAAAATGAATAAGTATTTTATGTTCTTTTCGCAGGAAAAAAAAAAGAAAAAAGATTGCGCGTGCGCCCCCATGTCATAAATTAAGCGCAATTGGCCTGCCGCCCACTCTCCTCATAAATACTTGAAATACACCTACAGCGATTTTATTATTAATATAATAATAATAATAATAATAATAACATGTTTTGGTCATATTTACTATTGCCCAGCTCCCCCTGTCATTGATCTAGCATCCTCTGAGCACCTGCTTATTATAAATGTTTCGTTATGCCAGAAGGTAGCGAACAGTTACCGTTAAAATGTAATGTAAAATGTCTAATCATTCAATCAAGAGATTCGTTCAAAAACGAAACAAGTTCTTATATTTCAAATAATATTTTACATATTTTTATTTTAATTGGCTCATTTATAACATTTTACACTCATTTAAATAAAACATTTTGTAAGAAACCTAAGTGAATTAGCCTACCTATTATTTTGTATTTGTCTAATGTTTTAGACTAGGATGTAAAAGGCATGGCGCCTGCAGGTGTTTGGCTGGACTCACTGTGCGTACCATGAGCGTTCAGACTGTCCTGGGATTTGCCCCGCAAACATTTCAGCAGTAAATTATAGGACCGTGTGTCCCGTATTTCTGTCGACTGAACCAGCCATGCCATTAATAATGAATGTATCAGTCTTTTGCATGCCAAAGTCAATTTCTGCTTATAAACATTACGTCAAATGGAAAGAGAAAATCGTGCTACACGTGCTTTCATGAGATCAGGTTAGACCACAACAATTCATTTGTAGCCTATTTTACAAATGGGAATACAACGAATTCATGACAATGTTTTACATTCAAGCTACCCGTAAAATTTATAGTGAAAAGTTCTTTAAAATCATCTGGAATGCAATAAAGTAATTTTTAAAGCTGTTTTGCTGCATGGATTAAAAATAGGCTAATAAATAGGATTTCAGAAAAAATTGCGTTGCAAAAAAATCCTTTAAATTTTAAGGAATTCAGAGCAGAGCAACATAAAAATCAGAAAAAAATATATAATCGGGCCTGTTTTAGGCTTTTCCTTATTTTTATATTTTAGACAGTGATGAAAAATGACTCGCCATCTCCTCATTGGACGTGCCTTTAGAGAGAAATGCATCTTTACGGATTACATAATGAAAGAGTTTTTGTTTTCGATTTGAATGATTTCGTTTTAAAGTAGTAATTTAAAGCTTTCTATAGATATATTTATCATATTTGTGATTCAATTCGTTGAGTTTCGGTTCATCATTGTGAAGCGCTCCTGTTCAAGACGAGACGGCAAGCGCATCCTCTGTTTTCCTATTTATTTTAATAAAGTCACAACGTTTTGTTGATATTGTGAATGCACACAAATAAAAGTAGACCCTTTACAGTTCCGAATGATGTATTACTTTTACCTTTATAAGCAAAAATTACGGCATATTTTAATTTGTTTCCACTATCAAGAAATAAATGCAAGTGACCGCTCTGGCGCCTCCAAGTCCTGCAGAGCGCGCTTCATCTTCCACTCTTCACACAAACGATTAGATATGCACCTAGCGCACATTTATATAGTTCAAACATTTAAACTAACATTGATATGCTTGAACTGTTTATATCTATAGATTTTATTTTAGGCAAGTCGTGATGATTTGAGAAGGCTAAATTGCTCAAACATAGGCTATGGTCAGCTCACTGTCTGCCGCTGGCCGCTTGGTCGTTACTTTAAAAAAAAAAGAATTACATTTAACGAACAAAAAGTGCTCCAAACGTTTTTATAAATTAGCTTTATAAAAAACAAAACGAAATATAACCACTTTACCATTACATACGCCCAAAAAAAAAAAAAAAAAGAAAGAAACTCTGTGCGTAGCCTACCCTCGGAAGAAATCCTGCAGGCGCCCCTGGTAAAAGGTACAATCTTACACTCTTTATTTGTTACAATAACAAGGATTTGGTACATGTATAATGCATTATAATGCCACTTCTAATCCATCGTGCTAGTGTGCGAAGTCTCCAAACCCAACCCAACCTTCGCAATTTGACTCGCATTAAGCAATATCGCAATGTCGATTTTCCACATAATAATTATTTTATTGACAAAATATTTTAGTTTGTCTTGTATATTTTTTTCATAACATTTTAGGGTGTCATATGGTCATGTTACAACGTGCCCCTCAGCTGTTACAATGTACCCCACCTATGGGGCATGTTGTCACATTTCACTTCCAATTTTTGAGGGTAAATTAAAAAAAAAACTTATACACTGTATTTATGAAACAAAGCGACATATTTGTAGTAGACACGTGTGAAATTACTGTGGATAAAAAAATATACTCTGAACATGAAGTGGATTTACACAATTTGAGAAAGTCAAAAAGTGTTACTTTGTGCCCCGCTCTCCCCTATCCTGCAGCCTTAACATAGATCCACATAAGGAAACAATCAATCGTACTCATTCAAATCCTTTTATAGCAGCGTTTCTCTTGCCCGTGAATACGGCTTCATTGGCAGCTCGCCAAGTAATTAGCTTTTCAGTGTGTTCATCTGACCCTGCAAAATAAGAATTTTAACTACTAGGTCTACAGTTAATACACAAAAAAGAAAAATTAAAAATAAATGCTTTGCTTTATAATGTATAAACTTTTCACATTTAAACGCTGATGATGACAGTGATATCAGGGTTGTCCGTCATGTTTGTTTAGAGAATTCACCTTACTGATCTTAACTCCTCCTACCACGTGCAAAGAATTATGTGAAACTCAAGCCATTAGAGTGTGCACGGATCCACACTTCAAAAATCGACCTGAAATAGTAGACCATCCGGGGACTTTTGGCATACTCTTTTCAGCATACTATGCTTTGGGACACACTTATTCTAATCTCACATACTATTTAGGATGGATAGTATGAACATTGGGACGCACTGATTCAAAAATCTATCAGAAATAGTAGACCATCCGGGGACTTTTGGCATACTCTTTTCAGCATACTATGCTTTGGGACACACTTATTCTATTCTCACATACTATTTAGGATGGATAGTATGAACATTGGGACACAGGCTAAATCTTAGTTAAGTCCAGGGCTTATAAAGCATGTCTGATTGGATACAGCTGTGTGCGTATGATCAGGTGAGCGTATAATTAGTGAGATGGTTGATGGGAAATGAGAGTCAATATGATGGAAGGGTGACCTCTGGTGGCAATCAGACGGAAGACCATGGACCGGATTCGTGACATAATCACAGTCTGTAAAGGTCATATATTTGGTCTTTGTTTGTTGTGTAGACTTCTACTATTTGCACATCTTAAATCATTTATTAATTATTTGTTAATGTTTTGTAGTACCCAATCTAAAGTAGAAACTATTCATCAATTGTAAATGTTTATAAACAGTTACTAATCATTAGTACCTTTATGAGCAGTCGTTTTGATGGCAAAAAGTGTCCAAAATGACTAGAATTCACCTTATTTTCACATCTTTGCAAATCATTTATTCATGTTTTTTATAGTACCCAATCTAAAGTGGAGACTATTCATCATTTGTAGATGCTCATAAACATTTACTAAATTTTCAGTATTTTTACTGGCACTGGACTTTTTTTCAAACAAACAATGTTTGTGTAATGGGTGGTTAGTTAAATCTAGCTAAATGCTTGGTAAAGACATATCACACATTGTAATTTGGGTGCAAAACATATTATATTAGTATACTTGTGTGTATCATTAAACAGAATATTCTCCAATCATACATCAACAGGAGGGGGAAAAATCTTCAAGAAAATACTTAATTTATAATTGATCAAAACAACGTAATATAAACAGATTGAATCATATATCAATGAATATTAATCAAATTGACGCCTGTACACTTGTTGACCCCTTACCCAACCTTAAACCTACCCATACCACCAAACCTGTCCCTAACCTTACCTGTATTCACATCTCAAGAGCAGCAAAGGTGTTGTGCATTAACAAAAGATTTTAATCATTGTATAACATCTGTTAAAATCATTTGGGCTTATCTTTTAGTAGACTGGTAAGTGGACTGGTTATGGAGCTGTAGTTGTGGATGAATCTTCTATAAAGGTTTGAGAATCCCAGGAATCTCTGAAGTTCCTTGATGGTAGCTGGAACAGGCCAATTCCTGATGGCCTCTAACTTCCCCTCGTCCATCTGGATGCCACTGTGATCTATGATGTACCCAAGGAAATGCACTGAGGACTGGTGGAAGGAGCATTTTTCGACCTTGAGGAAGAGGTGGAAATCTCTCAGGCGTTGCAGGACCTCCGCAACGTGGCAGCGATGCTCCGGGAGTAGATGAGGATGTACACGCTGCGGAGGTCTAACTTGGAGAAGACCGTGGCTCTGCGGAGATGTTCCAATGGAGTGATAATGGGTAAATCTTACCACGGGGCACTGGCTCACCCGGAAGCAGATCTATAGCACAGTCCCATGGTCGGTGCGGAGGTAACCGGGAGGCCTTCTTCGGGCAGAATACATCACTGAAGGGGGTGTAACAGGTGGAAATTTCCACTGACTGTTTGTCGACGGGGCTTTCGATGGAAGTGGAGTTGACTGGGAGTATGACAGGCTGAGGAGATGATGGCCGGGGAGTGTGAGGAAAACAGTCGGGGAAACAGGTACTACCCCACTTCAGGACCTCACCAGTCTTCCAGGAAATGATGGGATCGTGTTGCACAAACCATGGGTGCCCTAGGATCACATCAGCGGTGGAGTCCTCCAGAACCAGAAGATGCAGGGTTTCCTCGTGTAACAGTCCCACTCGTAAGTAAAGAGGTCCCACGCTGTGGCATACGTGTTTGCGGCTAAGGGGTTTACCGGTTACTGATTGGACCTGGTAGATGGTCTGGGTGGTGGTAGTTGAGAGTTTGAGTTGGCGGCAGAGATTCCCGGAGATGAAATTCCGGCTTACCCAGAGTCAAGGAAGGCTTGTACTGAAAGGGAGACACCGGAGGCAGTAAGCTTCACAATAGAGGTGAGGGGCTGCATATTAAATATAGCTGGCTTAATGACACTCACCATGGGTCTCGGTGGACAAATTGGGCATGTAGCAATCCCATGCCCACCAGGTCCACAATATAAACATAAGCCTAGGGTTAGCCGTCTCTGCCGTTCCGAATGAGAAAGTAGAGTACTGTCCACTTGCATGGGCTCTTGATCTGGTTCTGGAGGGCTGATGGTGTCTGGCTGGCGAAGGAGTGGAGTGTAAGATGACTGCCGCTGTTCTTCAAAGCAAGATTGCATTCGGGTGGCACATCGAATGGACAGCTGTATGAAACGTTCCGGACCATAGGAGTCATCATAGGCGCAACCTCGGCTCAAGTCCCAGTCGGTATGTGGTGAGGAGCGAGCGCTCATTCTAGCCGCTGGCCGCTGCAAGGGTTCTGAATTTCAGAGCATAATCATTAATAGGAAGGAAACCTTGACGGAGACGATAGAGTTGTTCACTGACAGAGGTATCGCCTGCTGGTCTGCCAAAGACTTCTCGGAAATGAGCAACAAAATTGTCTAAAGAAAGGGTTATAGTACCAGCTTGTGCCCAGATGGTTTCGGCCCATTGGAGTGCTCGCCCCGACAACAGGGAAATCAGGAACGCAATCTTGGCTCTTTCTGTGGGATAAAGCTGCGGTTGCATCTCCAGAGCTAGCGAGCATTGAAGCAGAAATCCGTTGCACTCCTCCGCCGAGCCAGAGAAGGGCGCTGGTTTGGCCATGGGACTGGTAATGACTGGTGGAGAAGAAGTGGCGTTATTGGTGTCCGGCGGTGCGGGTGATGGTGAAACTGGTGAGGGAGTAAGAATCCGCTTGAGTGCATCCACGATCTCCTGGAACGGGTCGGGTGAACTCATGTTGCTGATTCCTTTGTTGGTCCAATCTTCTGTTACGGAAGGAGACTCAGACAGAGGATTAGCAGGTAAACAGGTAAGTTTATTAACAGCAACGGGTGTAGAATGAAATGAGTATCTTGGGTTCTTGAACAGTTCTTGGGTTGATGGAGTATATAACCTTGTTTCTTGAGTCGCAGGAGATCGTGGGACGGAGACGGGAGAGAGCACACACCTCTGATGATGAGTATAGAGACGGTCCACAAGGAGATGATGACAGGAAGAGAAGCAGAAGGTAACGCTGGAGGAGACACAAAAGGTAGGTTTCTCAATGTATCGTTTGGATAGCATGGAGAGAGTCCACTTCGAATGAACGAGATCAGACGCAGAGTGAAGTGAGGTGTGTGCTTATGAATGGTCCTTGATGAGGGTGATGATTTCAATCAGGTGTGTGTCATTAATACTCTGGTGACGGAGTGCGCTGTAATTGGGTGGTGAATGAGCCTGGCCGATCTGTGACACTACCAGTTTTGTGGGGTTTAATGGAAAAGTAATAGTGTACTGATCACTCCCTGCCAGTAGTACTTTTTTTGAAGTAATAATAATTTTTGAAAAGAGTAATGAGTATTAAATTATATATTTTACTAATGAGCCCATGTCACATGTTTGTTCCCGATGTGTTCTTGTCTGCCCTTATTTGGTTATGTTCCAGTTCTCATTAGTTTTTCATTCATTCTCTTCACCTGTGTTTATTAATCATGTTGTTTGCTCCTTAGTTTGTCTGTCTTTATAAGCCTTCAGTTTGGTTCTTGTGTTTGTCTCGGTTTAATGTTAGTTTTAATGGTCAATGTGTGTTGATGCCTATTAAAAACTGCTTTCGTTTACTCCTTGATTGTGCGCCTTATTACTACAACCACGTACCGTAACAGCCCAACACTGGTTATATAGAGGTATGCATATTTGAAATGACCACTCAGAGGATCTCAGCCATTTCCACCACTTGGTGTAAAGCCCAATGCGTGGACAAACTAGTAAGTTGTACTGCAGTTGCTAGTGTCACATTATAGACTTAACATTAACTATATCATTGAGTTAGGTAATATGTTCATTAATGAGAACACAAAGGGCAATTCTGAGGCCTGTTTGCAGACTAGTGAGAAAAAAAGAAGAAAAAACCCCTATGAAAACTAAAGCAGTGGCCAGAACATTTACTTCAGCATAGCATTACATCATTGTGTTGTCTGAAATCTCTCAAGAGATGAATCAGAAGATATATTTGGATTCAATGACGCAAATGTCCAATGATCTTTGTAATATAAGAGAATAAGGACGAGCATTTACAGCTGAGTAATATTCAAAGCAGCTCACAAGTGTTTAGTCTTTCACAGTCATTGTGTGCTCTGGCTCTAAAACTTCATGTATACAGGTTTGTGATTTAAATATTATGCAGAAATTTTACATAAAGGTATACTTTCAGGATTTGAATATAGTTGTTAGAAAAGTAAGATGACAATTTTGTGAATTCCCTAAACTGTGTTTACGTCTTCATGGAAATTTCTGTTTTCAGCTTGTTCAAAACATCAAGCACAAAGCTGGCATGAGTTCTTTAAATTCAAGTTTTGTCCAGAATATGTCCATTGTTCGTCCAGAATACTTTTCCATCACTGGACTTTCAGGTATACCATACAGCAGTTATTACTATATTTTTTTATGTGTCACATATTTTATTACTGTAATTGGGAACTCTGCAGTCCTTCTCATTATTGCTCTGGAACGAAGTCTGCACAGTCCAAAATACATTGGTGTGTTTAACTTGGCCTTGGCTGACCTTGGTGAAACTAATGCATGGATTCCTAACACGATGAAGATTTTTTTTTCTGACTCACAGTACATGTCCTACAATGCTTGCTTGGCAAATATGTTTTTTGTGAACCTCTTTGTTACTCTGCAAAGTGCCACTCTTGTTGTTCTGGCACTTGATCGCTACATTGCAATTTGTTTGCCATTAAGATATCATGCCATAGTGAATAATACTGTCATGTCTTTAGTGTTTGTAGTAATATGGGCATTTAACACTTCTCTGGTGGCCCTGACAGCGTCTTTGATGACACAACTTTCTTTCTGCAAATCTAATGTGGTAGAGAGTTATTATTGTGATTATGGAGCAGTGTTGGGGATGGCATGCAACGACAGCAGCATTAATATATTCATGACAAACGTCATCATAGCTTTGTTCCTTGTTGCACCATTGTTCATTATAGTCCTGTCATATTTGGGCATTGTTTTTGCCTTAAGTAAAATTACAACTTGGGAAGCACGTTTGAAAGCACTGAAGACCTGTGTTTCTCACCTTTTGTTGGTCATATCTTTCTTTCTTCCTGTCATATGCATTATCATTGCTTCATTAATTACTCCTCTCACGGCCAATGCCAGAGTCATCAGTGGATCTCTTTCATTGTCTCTTCCACCAATGTTGAATCCCATTATTTATGTTTTAAACACAGCTGAAATCAGAGTCTTAATCCAAAAACTGCTTAAAAACAGAATTGTGCCAAATAGAAAGAACATTTCAAAACCATGATAATGATTTGTGTTCCTCCATCATTAGGAATGAAATTACCTGTATGAAAAATTAAATATATTTTTTCATAATTGTTTTTAGATATCATTCATATAATGCAAACCAAGGATCCATTTTTTTACATGAGTATGTCTGAGATCTGCTGATAAGGTTATTTTTATTGTCTCTCTGTTGTGATGTCTCAACTTTTAGTTATTTCTGTATTTGTTGTACAATAAAGATAAAGCTAAACATGAACTAAGATATCAATTTATTGATGCAAGCTTAAGGTAATCCAGTTTATTGATAAAGAAGGTCCACACATATAAAATCTTAATTTCTTAATTTTTTTTATTATTTTGTTATTATTAATTTTTGTTTATTGAGGGGCAACCTCTCTAAAAGTATTAGTTTTACTAGACAAGAGAATAAGTTGCAAATAACACAATGATATTGAGCTGGGTCATTTTCAGGGGTAGAAACTGTTGGAATAACAACAGGAACAATCCAAATGTCATGATTCATCATTAACAATACTGTATCATGCAATGCTATTCAGCTAGGCCCCTATAGCCTAAATAACTTTTTTTTCATTTTATTTTTTTTATTGTGTCATAAGGAAAACCACTACTAACAGATCCACAACAGATCCACAAATGGACACAGGAATCCAAAAATAGCATTCAAGATCAAGTTTTTGTAGCATTCTTGCAGGCCCCTCTAAGCCTCTGGGCCCTATGCACTTTTGCCCCTGTTGTGATGCCCCTGGTCTCAACCATAGACTGTAAAAAAAGATGGACGATGCACCTTCATTCACTTCCATTGAAGTAAAGTGAAGCTGCCATTGTCCCAAAAGGGCGCGGCCATATTGCACTGATTTGGGACCAGAGTCTGCAAAGTAGAGAGCAAAGTGAAACCGCGTCCCGTCCACACTCCCGCAGAGTCAGTCGTGAACACACGCCCCTGACCCTTTTTAAATTAGCCTAACTGCACCATTTTTTGTCTGCTGTTTGCTGTATGACAGACTTGTGTTAAAATAAGGTAAATACAACTCCAATCTCCACCTGAAGATGCCAAAAAAGTCTGTTTGCGCCTCAGTTCACTCAGAGAAGCTGTCAGTTCTAGATGTCAATCATGATGTCACACTCCTGTTTTTATTGCTGCTTCCACTAGTAGCTTCCACAGTGTCGTTGCCACCCCCTCACCACTATGAGGATTATGGTTGGTCTTTTGCAGGAGCCAGATATTTAGCATGCCAAATATTTCACAGGCGTCGGCGACACATTGGCGATTCCCTCAGATCGTGTCTTTGATAATTCACACTAGGTGATTGTCACTCACATGAATGAGCACCGATTTGCCTCCGATTTCGGGCATTTGTCGGCGATTTATCAAAACCTGTCGGCGAGTGAAAAATTGGGCTAAAATCGTGCAGTGTGAACTTGGCATTAGTTACAAACTTGGCAGAACCAATCTGGTCAATACAATCATCCACATGCGGGAGTGGGAAACAATCAGGCTTTGTCACACTGTTAAGTTTGCTAAAGTCTGTACAAAACCTTACCGAGCCATCAGACTTTACAACCAACAGGCAAGGATATGCCCAGTCTGAACTTGAAAGAATCGCTATCTCATTTTCTAGCATATACAGCCCAAATTCCGGAAATGTTGGGATGTTTTTTTAAATTTGAATAAAATTAAAACTAAAAGACTTTCAAATCACATGAGCCACTATTTTATTCACAATAGAACATAGAGAACAAATGTTTAAACTGAGAAATTTTACACTTATCCACTAAACAAAGGGCTGGAATTTTATCCACTAAACAAAGGGCTGGAAAAGCAAGGCTAAAAGTAGCTCATAACTCGCCGATTTAAGAGAAAAATCTTAAAAATAATGGGTGTGTCAGTACCCCGAGTTCGGGAGTAATTACACAGCACGCCAAATACGCATAACCTTTACTCTGTTCATTATATGCAAGTGTGAACTTGTGAAATGGCTGTTGCCGGCAATCTGCCTCTGAATGTAAACAATTTAGAAACATTTGATG
Source organism: Onychostoma macrolepis (assembly GCF_012432095.1). Taxonomy (NCBI): domain Eukaryota; kingdom Metazoa; phylum Chordata; class Actinopteri; order Cypriniformes; family Cyprinidae; genus Onychostoma; species Onychostoma macrolepis. Next base: position 20,970,135 of record NC_081169.1, read on the forward strand.
ATAATGACCTTTAAAAAGGTATCACCTTTGGTTTTGGAGTTTATCCCAACTGCAAATTTTCCTTTGATTATATCCTTGTTTTCATTAACCAGTTGGGCATGAAGTAACAGCTGTTTTTGCATCCAGTTTGTTTGTTTGTTTACATTTGCATGTACTACTATCAGCCATGATTATTCTACTCTGTTAAATAAAAGGCTGTTTGTATGTTTATTCACTTATTATGAGAAGCATACATGTAAGAGGCTGACAATAGGCTGAACATTTACTTGTTTAATTAGTGACAATTATCCTGCATTTTAAAATCTTTATTTGAATGTGGCAATTAACATTTTTATTTTTAAAACTTTATTTGATTATGGCAACATGATTGTTACGGGGCTGACGAGAAGAGAGGTGTGCGGATCCATGTGCAGACTTTTATTTGTAAGAGACGTGGTCATAACAGGCAGGGTCAAAACAATGGCAAACAGGTATAATATGGGCGAGACAAAGAGTAACCAGAGACAAGCGTGGGTCAGCGATCGGCAAACAGTATCCAAAGGGGCGAGACAGGAGAGGTAAACCGAAACGTGAGCGATAGTCCAGGCAGGGGAAAACACAATCCAACAAAGGCAGGGCTAGGCAAGGCAAGACTAGGAAAACTAACGGAGCTCTGTAGGGCAGCGATAATGCATGCAATACTTGGCAACGAGGGAGAGAATGTCCAGGGTTGAAATAGTGTGTGATCAGTGATGCTGTGTGATCAGGTGTGCATGTGATTAGTGCAATGAATGATTGGTGACAGCTGTGTGCGTGTGATTGGCGAGATGGCTGATGGGAAATGCAGTCCATGTGATGTGTGATGTAAAAGTCCATGTGGTGAGTGGTGAATGAACGGGAGTGCAGACCAGATTCGTGACAGATAGTGGACCACCACAGCGGAGCGGGTGGAACAGTTGGAGCAGAAGACCACCACGGTGGAGCAGATAGAGCAGGAGCCCACCACGACGGATCAGAAACCCACAGCAGAGCCTGGGACCTAGGGAGGACGGAGACACAAGGAGAAGACAGAACATGCACAGACACAAGGACTGGGGTAGGGAACACAGGAAGTTCATAGTTAGTTCTTATAGCAGTGAAAGGACAGAACGAGAGTTCTTTGACGGCCTCCATAGCCGTGACCGGACAGAACGAGAGTTCTTTGACGGCCTCCATAGCCGGGACAGGACAGAACGAGAGTTCATTGACTGATACCGCTGACACATCTGGAGATTCTGCGGCGGTTGCCGCCACCTCTGGAGGTTCTACAGTGGTAAACACAGGACACAGGGAGAGTTCAGTAATGGTCTCTTTGACCGTAACACAACAGGCTGAGAGTTCATTGCTGGGCACCACCACCATACGAGGAGCTGAAGTGAGCACCGTCGCGTCGGAAGGTTCTGCAGCATGTACCGCCACCTCTGGAGAAACTGCAGCAGGCACCATCACTTCAGGGAACACAGCAGTGAGCGCCACTACCTCAGGAGGTTCTGCAGCGTCAGCCGCCACCTCTAGAGACATCATAGTGGACGCCGCCACCTCTGGGAGTTCTGTGGTGGTGTATGCAGCCCAAACACACCAAAATGCGATCCCCATCAGGGGAAGTGTTTCAGACAGGGGAATCAGTTCAGAAACAGGAGGGTTAGAGTGAGTGAGTTTGGGGATACCAGCTGTGCGTGCAGACACCAGCGGTGAATCCCTCACACTGAATATCAGACTGGGAAAATGAAAGACTGACCTTGATGATCTGAGTGTGTCAGCCCGGACGTGACCCGACTCTGGAAGGTCAGCGGAGACGTGATGCTGTGACTCTGGAAGGTCAGCGGAGACGTGCTGCTGTGACTCTGGAAGGTCAGCGGAGACGTGAAGTGACTCTGGATGAGCAGCTGTGTCGTGCTGTGACTCTGGAAGGTCAGCGGAGACGTGCTGCTGTGACTCTGGACGAGCAGCTGTGACGCGACTTGACTTTAGGAGATCAGCTGAGATATGAAGTGACTCTGGACAAGCAGCTGTGTCGTGACTTGACTTTAGGAGATCAGCGGAGACGTGAAGTGACTCTGGACAAGCAGCTGTGTCATGCTGCTGTGACTCTGGACGAGCAGCTGTGACGTGACTTGACTTTAGGAGATCAGCTGAGACATGAAGTGACTCTGGATGAGCAGCTGTGTCGTGACTTGACTTTAGGAGATCAGCTGAGACGTGCTGTGACTCTGGACGGACAGCTGTGACGTGCTGTGACTCTGGACGGACAGCTGTGACGTGCTGTGACTCTGGACGGACAGCTGTGACGTGCTGTGACTCTGGACGGACAGCTGTGACGTGCTGTGACTCTGGACGGACAGCTGTGACGTGCTGTGACTCTGGACGGACAGCTGTGACGTGCTGTGACTCTGGACGGACAGCTGTGACGTGCTGTGACTCTGGACGGACAGCTGTGACGTGCTGTGACTCTGGACGGACAGCTGTGACGTGCTGTGACTCTGGACGGACAGCTGTGACGTGCTGTGACTCTGGACGGACAGCTGTGACGTGCTGTGACTCTGGACGGACAGCTGTGACGTGCTGTGACTCTGGACGGACAGCTGAGAGGTGACTTGACCTTAGGGGGTCAGCTGAGACGTGACTCGGTTGATGACGACCAACTGTGATTGGACTGGGCTCTTTAACAGCAACTGTAACTTGACTTAGCTTGTGAAGATCAGCTGTGACTTGGCCTGATTCGTGACGATCAATGGTGACTTGACTTAGCTCATGAAGATCAGCTTTGACTTGGCTTGATTCGTGAAGATCAGCTTTGACGTGACTTAGCTTGTGAAGATCAGCTGTGACTTGTCTCGACTTGTGAAGATCAGCTTTGACTTGGCTTGATACATGAAGATCAGCTTTGACTTGGCTTGACTCGTGAATGGCAGCAATGACATGAAGGGGTGAATTTGTGGCCGCCATTTTGTGAGTCTGCTCCAGTGTGGTTGCTATCCAACGAGAGAGTGCAGTGTCGCGTTCCTCCGCGACACCCACAGTGAAAGCTGAACCAACAGACCACAGAACATAATCCAAGAAATACTCAATGATGAACATGGACCCTCATGAATTACTTCTGTTCTTAAAGGCTGATTAAGGCCATCACAGAAAAAGTCTATCAACATGCTGTCTGGTAATTCCGAGCCATTCGCCAAAGCCAAATACTCCACAATGTAACCTCAAGTGATCGGGTGCCCTGCTTGAGGGCTAGCAACAAGATCGCTGTGTCCATACCTGGCCATGATCCACTTGAACAGCCGCTGGATCCTTGTGTGGCCGAGTATTCTGTTACGGGGCTGACGAGACGAGAGGCGTGCGGATCCATGTGCAGACTTTTATTTGTAAGAGACGTGGTCATAACAGGCAGGGTCAAAACAATGGCAAACAGGTATAATATGGGCGAGACAAAGAGTAACCAGAGACAAGCGTGGGTCGGCGATCGGCAAACAGTATCCAAAGGGGCGAGACAGGAGAGGTAAACCGAAACGTGAGCGATAGTCCAGGCAGGGGAAAACACAATCCAACAAAGGCAGGGCTAGGCAAGGCAAGACTAGGAAAACTAACGGAGCTCTGTAGGGCAGCGATAATGCATGCAATACTCGGCAACGAGGGAGAGAATGTCCAGGGTTGAAATAGTGTGTGTGATCAGTGATGCTGTGTGATCAGGTGTGCATGTGATTAGTGCAATGAATGATTGGTGACAGCTGTGTGCGTGTGATTGGTGAGATGGCTGATGGGAAATGCAGTCCATGTGGTGAGCGGGTGACCTCTAGTGGTGAATGAACGGGAGTGCAGACCAGATTCGTGACAATGATATTGTGCTCTACAATATTTCTATGAATAAATCTCTGACAGAGAGATTAGCCAATCACTGTGTGCATAGTTAGTAAGCATGCTGACATCATCCATAGCAACGAGGTCAACCCCGCCTCTTAGCTTAAGACTTCTCTCTATTCCTTAGTAAAAGTTTGTCTCAGCAGCTTTGTGAATAGGCTTTAAGAGAAAACTCTTAGCTATTTTTTTTACTGCTATTTAGGAGAACTCTTAGTGCTAAGATAAAATGTTCTGTGAATACGGTCTGTAACATGATTAGTGTAGCATTTGGACCAATCAGCCACACAATTTTTCATTAGATTTAACAAATCAATTAGTTATTAGATTAACAAATAATCACAGACCCCTCACCCAATACACATACTGGGTGCCAGTATGTCTGTGAATGACTCCAGGCCCCCGGTTACCATGACAGCCAGGACACTTCAGCCAGACCAGATAAACTTTATGACCTAATGGCATGTTGAGAGTTCTCCCTCTCACCATCTTTGAACCTTAGGAAAGACATTATGCCATAAAAATGGACTCTTTTCTAATTAATTCATAGAAACACCTTTCTTTGAATGAACACACATATCCTTCAGGTCACTGTGTATATTATTACTGTTCTTGTATATGTTCTTGTGTATTGTATACTGTTTTATGCATGCTTATGACAGATCACTAGTTAACCCTCTGATCAATCGTGGTCACTACAGTGGACAGCTATTTGGAAGCCATTTTGAACCATTTAAGATGTAGCATCATGTCCCAACCACCAACTGGTGAACCCCCAAAGTGCTGTCTACGATTCCATTTAATTATTGTCTTTTTATCTATTTTTTTTGTCTTTGTTTTAAGATATTGCATAATATATTCAAAATGGCGGCAGCAAAAGGGGATGCACCATGTACCTCAGCAATAAGTGTTAAATCATTTTATTCTCAGAAAACCAGACAGGTAAAAAAAATATATTTTTCAGTTAAATAGGATGTCAGAAATAGTTTCATCCAGATTTTAACAATAATTTTCTGTGACAGAAAATATACCTGTCCACTACAGTAGACGTCATGCACCAAAAGGTATAATTCTGCCTATATAAAACTGTAGGCACGTATACATGTATACTGTATGAGTGCAGATATATGTGTGCATGATTCTGTTCGAGTGTGTGGTGGGAGGTTGTGTGTGCTTGTGTGTGTTTGTGTTTGTGCTCACGTGTGTATGAATATGAATAAAAAAATTTGGCATGAATTTTCACTTATTTAAAAGTAAAAAGATTTTACTTTTTGATTTAATAATTCATGCATCAGAGGGTTAATATCACCTCACTTATACCATGTTTGGTCTCTATCAATTTGTCTTCGGATGATCTAATTGAGAGTGTATAGTATTATATGTTGATACCTATGCAACATATTAGTGTTCTAAGAATCTTTACCAGTTTGTATATCAACTTCCGATCCAGTTACATATGCAAATTACCATGCTTGGAGACAAAGAGTCGTAAACTTTCCCTCCAAAAGTTCAAGACATCATTGGCTCTTTGACACTCGAAAGGAGTGACCTCTATAGCAGATAAAGCTCTCACATCAGTGACCCGCCTCCCAGTCTGCAGTTCTTTTAGATCCTAAGAGGATAAGGAGGATGTGAGTTCCTTATCATCCCTTAAGTTTTGTGCCAGGCCTTGCAGCCTTGACTTTCCATTTAACCAAAGATCCTCGGATCTCAGCAGATCTCTTTCTTAGCTCTTTTTCACTTTCTACATTGCAAAAACTCCCAATCACCATCAAGTCAGGATATCTTTGGAATTCATCACTCTTCAACCCAGAAGAACGTGATTGCGAGTACAAAACCTTGAAACCATCAAAGTGTATGTTTATTCGTTTGTATGTTTAGATTAGTTATGTGTGTTAGCGTTTAGTTAATAAAAGTTTTGTGCACAAATTACAGGAGTTTCTGGTTCTGCCTTGCAAATTAATGTCCCTTTATGATTTTGACCCTTGCTCTAATGCATTAATAGGAAAGTATTTTCTGTGGCCACGGAAATATCCTTTCTTACAGTTGATATGAACTTACATTGAATGTTCGCTGGACGAACAGATTAGTTGATGGCAATTAAATTCTGCTACAGTTATTACTGTCAGCCGATATAAATAATTGTAATTAATCATAATTAACTGTAATTATGTATATACATTTCTCTTTTGAGCTGATTTGCTACAATTAGCTACAAAAGGGATGTCTTAGAGAGGCAGAGTCTCTCAGAAGTAAAGATGGGCAGAGGCTCTCCAATCTGTGAAAGAGTGCATAAAAAGATTGTGGAATACTTTAAAAACAATATTCTGCAACGTCAAATTTCAAAGGCTTTGCAAATCTCATCATCAAATCATAACATCATCAAAAGATTCAGACTAACTGGAGAAATCTCTGTGCATAAGGGACAAGGCCTAAGACCTTTGTTGGATGCCCGTGGTCTTTGGGCCCTCAGATGACACTGCATCACTCATCGGCATGATTCTGTCATTGACATTAATAAATGGGCCCAGGAATACTTCCAGAAACTACTGTCAGTAAACACAATCCGCCGTGCCATCTGCAGATGCCAACTAAAGCTCTATCATGCAAAAAGGAAGTAATATGTGAACATGGTCCAGAAGCACCGTCATGTCCTGTGGGCCAAGACTCATTTAAAAAGGACTGTTTCAAAGTGGAAAAGTGTTCTATGGTCAGACGAGTCCAAATTTGACATTCTTGTTGGAAATCACGGGCGCCATGTCCTCCAGTCTAAAGAGGAGGGAAACCTTTCAGCGTGTTATCAGCATTCAGTTCAAAAGCCAGCATCTCTGATGGTATGGGGGTGCATAAGTGCATACGGTATGGGCAGCTTGCATGTTTTGGAAGGCACTATGAATGCTGAAAGGTATATAAAGGTTTTAGAGCAACATATGCTCCCCTCCAGACGACGTCTATTTCAGGGAAGGCCTTGTGTATTTCAGCAGGACAATGCAAAACCACATACTGCAGCTATTACAACATCATGGCTTTGTAGTAGAAGAGTTCGGGTGCTGTATTGGCCTGCCTGCAGTCCAGATCTTTCCCCTATAGAGAACATTTTGCGCATCATTAAACGAAAAATACGTCAAAGACAACCACAAACTCTTCAGCAGCTGGAAACCTATATCAGGCAAGAATGGGACCAAATTCGAGCACCAAAACTCCAGAAACTCATAACCTCGATGCCCAGATGTCTTCAAACTGTTTTGAAAAGAAGAGGAGATGCTACACCATGGTAAACATGCCCCCACCAACTATTTTGAGACCCGTAGCAGGCATCAAATCTGAAACAAGCTCATTTTTGTGCATAAAATTGTAACATTTCTCAGTTTAAACATTTATGTTATCTATGTTCTATTGTGAATAAAATATTCGCTCACGTGATTTGAAATTCTTTCAGTTTTCATTTTATTCAAATTTAAAAAACATCCCAACATTTCTGGAATTCAGGTTGTATTTGATCCATCAGCTTTTGTTTCTCTGGTGACACTTTGTAATAACGTTGTTTGACAGGAGAAGTGTTACCCACATCAATACAATTTTCAGCCCAGTTGGTTCACGTTGGCAGAGCTGATCCTGCCTATACGCAGAATACGCAAGCTGCGTAGGCCCCTGAAACACCAGGGGCCCCCTTGCTCTCAAAGATGTTTTAATTTTAGTTTAGTTTTTTAATTTGGCCAGTGGTTATGAAAACATGAATGATCATTTATTTTAATGTTGTGCGCTGTCACGCTCTCTATGTAAAAATCCGCCAAATCATGTAAAGTGAATGTCATTCAGTCTCTTGCTCTTACTAAAAAAAGTAAGAACAAAACTTGCTGTTAATTTACTAACCCTCAGGCCATCCAAGATGTAGGTGACTTTTTTTCTTCAAGACTGTATGTAGTCTGTATAAAAAATATATAAATGCAGATTGCTATTAAATAAAGGCTATTATGTGTTGTAATATGTGTTTTTATTTATTGATAGACACCACATAATAATATTTTTTAATAAATTCGTTAAAGTATAAAAATATATAAAATGTAATAACTAGTTCCATAAATTCTTCAGACTTTGTAAGCACTGTTGTGGAGAGCAATTTAACATTAACACACACTTGTTTGTAAGTACTACATATTTACCACGTGTATACCAAGTACAGTATGTCTTGTTTGTTACCACATAATAGCACATTTTTCCATATGTGCTACACATTTACCATGTACATATCATTAGCATGTACAGTAATGTGTCTTATTAGTTACCATATATGGATACTGTAAGGATGTGCCTGTTTGTACCCACTTGTCCGTAACTACTACGCATTTACCATGTATATACATTAGTAAGTACAGTAAAGTATCTAATTAGTTACCATGTACAGGCACTACCTGTAAGTGACCGTTATAACCCACACTGTATGTACAAGCTAATTACCATGCATGTACGACTATTAAGTACAGCCGTGTTTCTTATTTGTTATCATGTAAATACACTTCAGGTAAGTACTTTGTGTTACCACTCATTTGCCTGTAGGTACAATATATTTACCATGTATGTACCAGGGAGTACACGCACTGTAAAATAAAGTGCTACCTAATTTGGTTAGTACAACCTGAATTCCAGAAATGTTGGGACGTTTTTTTTAAATTTGAATAAAATGAAAACTAAAAGACTTTCAAATCACATGAGCCAATATATATATTAGGGGTAACGTTAACGCATGCGATTAATCAAAATATTTTAAACGCGTTAATATTTTTTTAACGCAAATTAATTGTTTGATAAGGTTTGACCCCAACTTCTTCCCGTCATCGCAGCATGGAAGGTTATCTATCATTGTGTGATGAGGGTACAGCAAACCAGTGTTGCCAGGGCAGCGGCACAAGTGGACTATTTTGAAAATACAGTCACAGGAAAAATTACAGAGCCGTGGGTTGCATTTTTTTTGGGCTACTTTTATAATGTACCGTGATCGCCCAAAGTGTATATAGACAAATAAAAATTAAAATAGATCCTTTTACTAATGTGTATTATGCTTGAAATGTATACCTGGCAACTTAAGAACGGAGAGTTGGTTGTAACATCAAACAACTTGAGTTTCAGCCAGAGCATACATGTTAAGGCTTTTACACAGCAGAAATAAACTTGAGAACAGCCACTATAGATTATATAAGATAAACACACGATTACGATAGGATATTGTCACGGATCGGCCAGGCCCTTCCCTCCACCAATCACAACGATCCACATCACCCGAGATCTAATCACGCTCACCTGAACCTCATCACCACAGTCATCAACTCCAGCATATAAGCACACACTTCAGTCTCACTCATCGTCCGATCTCGTACGCACGACGTAGACTTTACTCCCCGAGACCATCTCACTGAGTATATCAATCTATCAATACTTACCTTTTGTGCCTTACCTCCTGTCTCTGCTCCCTGTGTTCTCTCCCCATACCAGATCGTCTGTCTCCGTGATCAGTTTACTCCTGAAGATTCCCCCGTCTCGCCTGCCCTGCGTGTCTGTGGAGGAAAGGATTATTACTATCATTCAAACCCATCCTCGGTGCAAATTCCATAAGTCAGATACTCACCTCCAGCCCTCCTCTCTTGCTCAGTTTTCCTCATCCTGTTCAATAAACATTCACGAACTGTTACTCACCTCTGTGTCCGGCTTTATATGTTACAGATATGGTCTGTATGTGATTTTTTTTTGTTGAATGTGTACATCTGAAATGCTAATTTGTGCAGCGATATAAAAGGCTATAAATAGCATATTTTAACAACAGTAAACGACCAAATTCCACATGTGATCGCAAAAGGAAGTTATTATAAACACTCGATAGTGGTTTGAATTGAGTTCTGAGTAAAAGTGTACTATTAATCTCAGAAATTGTCTTATGAAGCATGATGCTAATGTTAGTTCTAATGCACCTGCAGAACAGGTCCAATTCTTCTTCATTTTGTCATAATACTTCATGTAAGGTCGCAAGAAATGTTTTGTTGTATTTACTTAGAAATACTTTTGATAATAGTTGGGTAAATGTATACTGGGATTGAAGCGATGTGGCTTGGTAAACGTTTTATTGCCAGTATAAAGGCTGATAATGGCTGAATAAAAACAAAAGAATAATGATAAAAGAATAATAAGGATTATGTCTCATACCTGGCGGATGTCAGACTGTGTCCCTACGTCTCGTGTTTCCCCTCCTCTCGTTTCCTTAATTGGAGTTCCTGTTCTTGTTATGTGTTCATTAGTTAATCAGTCCCCAGCCCTGTGTTGTTAATTATCTCGTCTCCCCTGTGTTCTTAAGTCCTGTGTTTCCTTGTCTTAGTGTTCGGTCTCTATTGTCAATGTGGTTGTAAGTTAAGTCATTCCTGAGTTCACCATTAAAGAATGTGTTAGTTGCAGCGGAAGTGTGAAAGGTTCTGTTTCCTTAAACTAGTTTGTCATGCATTTCTTTTTCAACACATTTATAGGTAAATCCTAGTATTTTAAATTTGTGATTAATCATGATTGATCACAGTCCACGACTGTGATTAATGCAATTACATTTTTTAATTGATTGACAGCACTAATATATATATATATATATATATATATATATATATATATATATATATATTATTTTTTTTTCACAATAAAACATAGAGAACATAACAAATGTTTAAACAGATACATTTTACACTTTTATCCTCTAAATGAGCTCATTTCAAATTTGATGCCTGCTACAGTTCTCAAAAACAGTTGGCACGAGGGCATGTTTACCATGGTGTAGCATCTCCTCTTCTTTTCACAACAGTTTGAAAACGCCTGGGCATCGAGGTTATGAGTTTCTGGAATTTTGGTGTTGGAATTTGGTCCCATTCTTGCCTGATATAAGTTTCCATTTGCTGAAGAGCTCGTGGTCATCTTTAGATAATAAGGAAAAAAGCGCGTGTGGAAAAGAGTTCGTTGGTGGCGCATTTGACGATTGAAAATTCCCTCCGACTCTTCTGGAATAGTGAGGGGTTCTGCTGGCTCGTTGTGGAATATATATTTCGCTTGGATTTCTCGCCGTGGAGGACTTTGAACAGTTGGACAAAAAGAAGTTATTTTGGGGGGAAGGACTCTGAATGCCGGTGAGGCCGATCTTTTATTCACGCCACGCTCTGGACAGTTGACACATACACAAACAACTGAAATACACAATTACGATTTTCAATGTTGTTGGAATTATTGTTTGTATCTGAAGGTGGTTAATGTTGTTTGGCTATGTAATTGAAATATTACCTTGTAAATACACTGTGGGCTTAATGATGTTGCCTAGGTTGTTGTGGGTTATTTATAAGTATGGCTTGAGTGAGACTGATGTTCCCTTTTGTTTAGTGTACCACCGCTATACTATTTAGTCGAGTGTTACACATAGTGTAAAATATACTGCATCATATATGTTGTGTTATTAGCCTACAATAAGGCAACTTGTTCTAAATCATAATATTGTTGCCAAACACAGTAGGTCATGCATACCACACAATCTTAGAACAGTTACACCTTACTTATGAAATACTAACAGTATAAATACTTTAAATTTTCCAAGTCCTTACCCCCTTATCCCCCAAACTTTGCACATTGTTTCCGTTTACCTACATATACCTACAGCTGTAAGTTATGCTCAAGCAGAAAATTGCGGTCTGTGTGTCATACATACCACATAATTTCAGAATAGGTGCCCTTTAGTTATAAAATACTTACAGTATAAATGCTTTATAATTTTGCAGGTTATTACCCCCTTATTCCCCAAATGTTGCAAATAGTTCCCTCATACCTATGAGTAGGTACTGTGGAGGTACTCTACAGTTACAAATAGGTATGCTGTAAATTCTGTTTAATTATGCGGTTCATTGCAGGCTGTAATCTAAAGCATTACCCAAAATCAAATTAATGGAAGTATTTCCAGCCATTTAATGTCAGCTTTTCCATCATCTAAGCTAGTTAGTTTGCTGTAATAGTGAGGTCAAATGCCCGCGTGAGTCGTGATGATTATGAAAATAAATACAGGGATGATTGGATTATAATAGATACTTAAAATAATAATAAGGCAATGCTATTATGGAAATATTATTAGTAATTGGTTGCACTATTCAAGACAGACTAATATTATTATTAGTCAAAAATAATGCTTAACGCTTAATGCTTTACTGGTAACAACTACAATTTTCAGTACCATATGTGACCCTGGATGACAAAACCAGTCTTAAGTGTCAATTTTTCCAAATTGAGATTCATGTATCATCTGAAAGTTGAATAAATAAGCTTTCCATTGATGTATGGTTTGTTAGGATCGGACTATATTTGGCCGAGATACAACTATTTGAAAATCAGGAATCTGAGGGTGCAAACAAATCTAAATATTGAGAAAAACGCCTTTAAAGTTGTTCAAATGAAGTCCTTAGCAATGCATATTACTAATCAAAAATTAAGTTTTGATACATTTACGGTAAGAAATTTACAAAATATCTTCATGGAACATGATCTTTACTTAATATACTAATGATTTTTGGCATAAAAGGAAAATCGATAATTTTGACCCATACAATGTACTTTTGGCTATTTTTTGGTTTTGTGGTCCAGGGTCACATATATATAATAGTCACACTTTCTTGGTACTTCATCATGAAGGAGACCAATACAAATGGCTTAATATCTATTTGTACAGTATAGGCTGCGTATTTGTGGATTGTGAGCGAAGAAAACCGTGTACTTTCACATTTTTCTAGTGTGTGGATTTGTGATTTGTTTGTGTGCGGATTTGGGGATCTGTTCCATAAGTAGCGTTTTGCCTTACAATGCAGTAAAAAACAAACAAACAAACAAAAAGATTATCAGAGGAATAGTCAAATACTGTTAATAATAAATTTGTTGTTGTTATTCCCACAATCTCCCCCAAGAACTGACCCAATGTCAATGTGTTTTTGCAACATATTCCTATATTCATATATTAGTTTATCTAGTGAAACTAATACTTTGAAGTGCCAGTGTAACGAGGCGTGAGACATTCGGATCCAAGTTCAAGCTTTTATTGATAGGCATGGTCATAAATAGGGTGAATGGAAGTGCAGACCAGATTCGTGACAGCTAGAGAGGCTGTCCCAAAATAAATGAGATAACAGTGGAAATAAAGATTATACATGTAGACATTCCTTATCAATAAAAAAATAATTACATTACAAATGATAAAATTGATATCTTTATTCATGTTTAGTTTTATTCTTTATTGTAACGCGAAGATGGTGATAACAACACAAAAATGCCAGTTAAGACATTGCAACAGAAAGACAATAAAATGAACCTTATCAGATCTCAGACCAACATGCTCATGTGAAAATCAAAAAAAAAAAACAACATTTGATCGTGTGTTCAAACAGGAGTACATTATAAAATAATAGTATTTGAATTATGTGAACAAACATGAGTGTTAACAGCATTTGGGTGGATGAAACTGGGAAATTTATCGTCATCATTATTGTTCAGAACTGGGTAGGTTTAGGGTAGGGGTGGGGTCAGGTACTCCAGTGAAAGTATAACTGCATCGGAGTCACTCTTTTTACGTGGTCCGATGCAGCGCTGGTGTTGAACCAGTGAATCCATGCATGGACCACGGCTGATGCCTTCTGTGAGCCCAGCACGGAATTTTCGGCGATTCCGTGATGCCACCACAGATTCGGGGTTAATTAAGTCCGTGAACATTACACGGAATTCTGTGAGATCAGGTTGCACATTAAATAAGATGTAATAGATACAAACTACATACAATAATAAATAAAAGCATATCACTGCTTTTCTCTTCTTTATGCTTATACACAGTGGAACAGACAACTTATTGTATATAACCCACTATGTTTAGTTAATCTTTTGGTTATACTTTATTTCGATAGTCCACTTTAGACATTCTACTAACTATAAGTAACTTTGTAACTACATGTCAACTACATGTAAACTAATTCTCATTAATTTGCAACTACATGTCTACTAACTCTCAGTAGGGTAGGTTTAGGGTTAGTAGAATAAGTTGATATATACTTGCAAAGTTTCTCATACTCAGTATGTTGTATGTTGTGGACCCATCAAAATAAAGTGTTAGAAGATATAAAGCAGACAGTCTACTAATACTCTAATGACTGCTAGTTGACATGTAGTTGCAAAGTTACTTACTGTTGGTATAATGTCTAAAGTGGACTATCAAAATAAAGTGTTAATCTTTTCCTACATTTATTCTTAATCCATAGGTTTGCTATCTTTTAAAATTATTTTTGAGAATTTATTTTAATACAAATTTATTTCACATAATTTAATTAAATAATAAAGAAAAAAAATACAGTCAGTTGTAGCTAGTTTAAAGCACTCTCAATTTGTGTTGATCTCTTTTTAAGGTATTTTCGAATTAAGTCTTTGATTTCAGATGTATTTAAAACATAAATAATGGGATTTAGCATTGGTGGGACAGCATATGCCAGAGATGTGCTGATGACCCTTGCATTGGGAGTAAGAGAAATCATGAATGCAGCAAAGTATATGCAGATTATGGGAAGAAAAAACGATCCCACTAACAACAGGTGAGAAACACAGGTCTTTAGTGCTTTTAAACGTCCTTCCCAAGTTGTTATTTTACTTAAGGCAAGAAAAATGCCCAGATATGACAGGACTATCATGATCAATGGTGCTGCAACATATAAAGCTGTGCAGAGTTTTGCCATGAAAGCATTAATGCTAGCATCATTACATGCCAATCTAAACACTGGTCCATGATCACAATAATAACTTGGTATCATATTGGTTTTACAGAACGAAAGTCGTGTGATTGAAGACACCACAAAAGCAATCAGACCACCGTTAAATGCCCATAATCCTACAAACACAACACACATGGTATTATTATTCACTATGGCATGATATCTTAATGGCAAACAAACTGCAATGAAGCGATCATATGCCAGAACAACAAGAGTGAGACTCTGCATAGTACTAAAGAAGTGAACAAAAAACATGTTTGCCAAACAAGCATTGTAGGAGATGTACTGTGAGTCAAAAACAAATATCTTCATCATGTTAGGAATCAGTGCATTAGTTTCACCAAAGTCAGCCAAGGCCAAGTAAAACACACCAATGTACTTTGGACTGTGCAGGTTCCGGTCAACAACTATAATAAAAAGGACTATAGAGTTCCCAATTACAGCAAAAATATATATGAAAAATAAGAAAATATAGTAATAAGTGCTGTACGATATACCTGAAAGTCCAATGATGAAAAAGTATTCAGGATGAACAATGGAGTCATTCTCAGAAAAACTTTCACTTACAGAATTCATGGCAGCTTTGAAATTTGTGTTTTGTCCAAGCTGAAAATAAAAATGATCACAAAGACATAAGAAATGCATTTATATAAATGCAAAGAATACACAAAATCGTCTATTACTATTACATAAATGCATAACATCAAATAAAGCTACAAAGCCACAGTAAATAATGACTGACTTTTTTGTCTGTGACCTACCTTAAATTACTTTGTACAAAGACCTGTCCTACTGCACATTTACTCAATTCACTGGATATCCTTGTCATTGAATTTAAATATATATTTTCGCCAAAATCTCCTGAGATCATTCTGACAAAACAATGACATAACACTAGCATGTTGTGTCTTTCAGATGATGTATGAATCTCAATTTCGAAAAAATTTACACTTAAGACCGGTTTTGTCGTCCAGGGTCACATATGGTACTGTATATTGTAGTTGTTACATCCGCCATATTTCAACTAAATGTTAAATTAAATGTCAATTAAAAAATGTTAATATATCCACTTTATCAGTAAGGAACATTAAACAAAACATTTAGGGACCACTGTAAAAAATGTTTTGTCAGGTAAAAAAATTTAAAAAAAAAAAAAAGTTCTTCATGTGATACAATCTAAATGAACTAGTCCAAAATTATTATTAAAAAAATTAAAAATAAAATAAATAATAATAAATTCAAAAATATTATTAGATATGACCAAATAATACTAATACATCAGCAACGCGATGTAGGCTTAGTTGGTTTGGACATAGAAGGTCCACTAGGTTTTTATTTACAGTTTTATACATTTTTGGACAAGACTATTATATTTCAATATTACAAGGTCCCAGGTGTCATAGTTGTTTGTATATTGTCCCCTATGCATCAACACATAATTAGTCATCTAATGAGAGTGCTGCTAATTAACAGGTGAAGTTTTACAGAGTTATTCTAAGATGTAAACATTCAAACTTTCAAACAAAGATGATACAACTCTTGCTAAAAGTTTCACAACAATTACAGAAAACTTTCTACATTGAGGAGCAGAAAATAAATTCTAATTTTGTCATCTTTGATATTGAAAGGTGACATGATACTGTAGTTTATTGTTCCAAATGATATATTTCTGATTTGGCACAATACAAATTTCTAAAGATTATGTCATGAATTATGAGACAGGTTTTCACCTGGTTCTGCTTCAGGCCTATATTTTATTCTAGACATTAAATGGCAACCCAACAGTAGGTGATCAGACTTAATTTTAGAAATGGCAATGAAAATGTTGTGAAATGCATTAATATTACCATGAACTGCATATGTTTAAGAAGGTGAAAAATTACTGTAATAACTAATAACATTATTAATAACATAATATATGCCCAATGGAAATAATAAGTTTGTAAGTTTGCACATTCAATAGCATAAGTGTGATTTATCAGCCTAACATAGCCTTATGCCAAGTTCACACAGCACGATTTTAGCGCGATTTTTCACTCGCTGACAGGTTTTGATAAATTGCCGACAAATGCCCGAAATTGGAGGCAAATCGGCGCTCATTCACGCGAGTCATTATCAAAGACGCGATCTGAGGGAATCGCCAATGCGTCGCCACCACCCGTGAAATATCTGGCATGCTAAATATCTGGAGTAGGGGTGTTGCGATATACCGGTATTGACGATAATTCGTGATATTCAAAGCAACAATTATCGATATCGTGTTAATTTAGTGTGTGACGATATACCGGTATTGGCGATAACCGCAACCAGTTTTTGTGTTCATATATTTAAGTAAAGGGTGATCATTTTAATAAGTACCGCATTTTCTTTACTTGTCTTATTTTTGTATTTGCAATCAATACGGCCTGTGCATAGTAACACTTCATTTCTTTGTTCAAATCTATTATTAACAGTTATACGATTAAAACTGATCTTGAAAAACTGAGCGACCACATTTCTATATTAAACTCTTAATTTATTCATCATACTGTTGAACTTGACAGTATTTTCTCTCTTGTTATTTCATAGGAGCTCCAAAGAAGCTAGAGAAAGCCAGTCTTGTACCCTGTGTATATCAGTATTTTCATGTTCATTGGGTGAAAAAGAAAAACTCAACTCACAGTCCATAGACACACACTTAGTTAAATGGTTTAAAAAATAATAATAATAATAATAAAAATAAATAAATGCGAGTTGCACTATATCATATAAGTTTTACACAAAGAAAAAATTTGTCAGTATGTGCCTGAATTAAAGACTCTTACACCATGTATCAATGGATATAAATTTAAATTCTGATGCTTAAACTTGAATGTATTTGTTCTGATTTTCCCTTCCTTATTTGATAGCAAGTGTGAAATTTGTCATAGAGCCCACCCTGAAAGAAGGTTATTAAACTAATATGGATTCATAAAATTGCTTACTAGATGTGTATATTGGAAAATAGTAAAACGAATAAAATAAGTTTATCCAAACTTTTAACTAGTACTCTATATGATTTAGCTATATACAGGTGCATCTCAATAAATTAGAATGTCGTGAAAAAGTTTTCATTTTTTCTTGTAAGTTATTTCAAAAAGTGAAACTTTCATATATTTTAGATTCATTGCATGTAAAGTGAAACATTTCAAAAGTTTTTTTTGTTTTAATTTTGATGATTAGAGCTTACAGCTCATGAAAGTCAAAAATCAGTATCTCAAAATATTAGAATATTTACAATTGAGTTTCAATTAATGACCATCCCTACAGTATACATTTTGGGTATCTCTTGTTCTTTGAAACCACAATAATGGAGAAGACTGCTGACTTGGCAATGGTCCAGAAGACGAACATTGACGCCCTCCACAAAGAGGGTAAGTCACAGAGGGTCATAACTGAAAGGTGTGGCTGTTTACAGAGTGCTGTATCAAAGCATATTAAATGCAAAGTTGACTGGAAGGAAGAATTTGGGTAGGAAAAGGTGCACAAGCAACAGGGATGACTGCAAGCTTGAGAATACTGTCAAGCAAAGCTGATTCAAACACTTGTGAGAGCTTCACAAGGAGTGGACTGAAGCTGGAGTCAGTGCATCAAGAGTCACCATGCTCAGACGTCTTCAGGAAAAGGGCTACCAAGCCACTTCTGAACCAGAGACAACGTCAGAAGCGTCTTACCTGGGCTGTGGAGAAAAAGAACTGGACTGTTGCTCAGTGGTCCAAAGTCCTCTCTTCAGATGAAAGTAAATTTTGCATTTCATTTGGAAATCAAGGTCCCATAGTCTGGAGGAAGAGTGGAGAGGCACAGAATCCATGTTGCTTGAAGTCCAGTGTGAAGTTTCCACAGTCTGTGATGATTTGGGCTGCCATGTCATCTGCTGGTGTTGGTCCACTGTGTTTTCTGAAGTCCACAGTCGACAATTTTAGAGCACTTCATGCTTCCTTCTGCTGACAAGCTTTATGGAGATGCTGATTTCATTTTCCAGCAGGACTTGGCACCTGCCCACACTGCCAAAGGTACCAAAAGCTGGTTCAATGACCATGGTTTTACTGTGCTTGATTGGCCAGCAAACTTGCCTGACCTGAACCCCATAGAGAATGTATGGGGTATTGTCAAGAGGAAGATGAGAGACACCAGACCCAACAATGCAGATGAGCTGAAGGCCACTGTCAAAGAAACCTGGGCTTCCATGCCACCTCAGCAGTGCCACAAACTGATCACCTCCATGCCATGCTGAATTGAGGCAGTAATTAAAGCATAAGGAGCTCCTACCAAGTATTGAGTACATATACAGTAAATGAACATTATGAAGAATTCTAATTTGTTGAGATAGTGAATTGGTGGGTTTTTGTTAAATGTGAGCCTAAATCATCACAATTAAAAGAACCAAAGACTTAAACTACTTCAGTCTGTGTGCACTGAATTTATTTAATACACGAGTTTCACAATTTGAGTCGAATTACTGAAATAAATGAACTTTTCCACGACATTCTAATTTATTGAGATGCACCTGTATTTGTATGCCTTCATGGTAAATATTCAGTATATAAAGGATGTTCTTAAAGGAAAACTCCACCGTTTTTCCATATTCCAATATGTTCTTCCCTCAACTTAGACGAGTTGATACATACCTCTCCCGTCTCAGTGCGTGCACTCAATCGCTCTAGCGCGGCGCAACTATGCTAGCGTTTGAGTGCACACAATGAGACGGGAGAGGTACGTATCAGCTCGTCTAAGTTGAGGGAAGAACATATTAGCTTATGGAAAAACGGTGGCATTTCCTTTAAGAGTTTCTGCATCTCTGTCACCCTCTTCTGGTTATATTTGGGATTTACAGCACACTAGCAGGCCATGCCTTAATAAAAAAAAAGAGGCCTTTTAAATGACCAAGTTTGTGGTGGGACTTTTTTTCAGTTCCAGAAATTTTTATTCTGAGAATTTATTATTTAAAATACAACCTGAAAACAATTTACATTGTTTTACAAAGATTTACATTACTTAGATTACAAAATTATTTTACATTACAAAAGTGTAATTCTGCAATACATACATACATACATAAAATGCTGTTGTCATCAATGCAAAATAAATCTTTAAGATAGTAGGTTGTATTCATTGTAATCGTATACTTTGTGGCCTGGTAAACGAAGGCCGCATTTCGAGGCCCCATTTGAAGGAGCCTTTATGGTGCTCCTGTGACACATTCGGCCTTGGAAAACAGCCTTCAAAGGATGCAGCCTCTGAAGTAGGACACAGATCGTGTTAGTTATGTACTGAGACAGAACGCAGAATATCATAAGATATTCGTCATCTAGATAGGGAGGGAATAATGATCATATAATATGAACCCGAAAACAATCCAAAACACTGAAAGATATGGAAGATTTTTGTTTTCTGCCAATTCTTGCACTGTGATGCAATTTTCCTGAGCTCACTGACGTGGTCACTGCAATCTTCACAGTTTCTGGGATGCTGAGACCTGAACTCTTACAGCAGAAATGAAGAAACTTTTTATATGACAACCTTACTGAGCAACACCAAATTCAATATAAGATTCATGATGCCTGACAGTACAGTAGTGTTTAATACAATGATCACACAGATTTGGTTTCCTATCAGGACTCTCTCTGCTGTAGTCAATGAACACTACAGAGTTAATTTCTCTAGAATATTATTCATACATCTGATCGTCTATATTGTAACAATAGTATCCTGAGATATGTAATATCTGTGCCGGATCATTCATTGTTTTTTATTCATTAAGCCAGGAAAGGCAAATTATTTTTTGCAGGAAAATATAATTATATAACCACCACCAGAGGTCACTCGCTCACCACATTGACTCTTGCACTACACTACTGTTGTGTGTCACCCCCGGACTACATTTCCCAACATTCATTGCACTAAGTACACACAGCTGTCTCAATCACACGCGCACACCTGAGAACTATCACGCAATCACACGCCCTACATAAACCATGGACTTCCTTTCATAGATCGCGAGTAATGTTCTGTGTATAGCACTCCCCTAGTGTTAGCTGCCTTACCGAGCCAGTCTGTGTTTTCTGTTTAAGTTCCTGTATTGTCTGCGTTTATTGCTCTCCTAGTGATAGCACTCTACGGAGCCATTTCCCTGTCTTAGTTTCTAGTCTCAGTGTCTGGTTCTAGTCTAGTCTTGTCATTTTGTGTTGCCTTGTTCTGTTTGCTGTTCTCCTGCCTTTGTATCTTGGATTAGCCCTTTGCCTTCCACTTGGACTCTTTTTGCCCCTGCCTGGACCATTGCTTGTGTACCTGGATTACCCCTCTTGTCTAGCCCTCTGGATATTGTTCGCCGATCGAAGACCACGCCCATTTACTTGAGTACTCCTCTGTTTTACCTCAATAAATTTTTTTACTCAATAAACCTATTTGCCATTTGTTTGACCCTGCCTGTGTTTTTGATCATGCCTATTAATAAAAGCTTGCACATGGATCTGCACACCTCACATCTTGTTTGCCCCGTATCAATATGTATTATAGCAACTCTAACTGAGGATTAAGAAAATTACCATATGCTGATGCTGATTTATATTATTAAAGATGATTAAATCGTTAATGACTGATGTATTTTCTACTACACTCTTAAAAATAAAGGTGCTTAAAAGGTTCTTCACAGTGATGCCATAGAATAACCATTTTTTGTTCCACAAAGGACCATTCAGTCAAAGGTTCTTTAAAGAACCATCTCTTTCTTACCTTTTTATAATCTGAAGAACCTTCTTTCGCCACAAAGAACCTTTTTTGAAACAGAAAGGTTCTTCAGATGTTAAAGGTTCTTTATGGAACCATTTAGACTAAAAGGTTCTTCTATGGCTTCGTGAAGTACCTTTATTTTTAAGAAGCTTTCTGTATTTGTTGTGAAAATTTTAGCAAGAGTTGCATCATCTTTGATTGAAAGATTAAGAGTGTTTTAAGGGTGTATTCACACCAGGAAAGTCCGATAGTTCACTTGCTTTGGTCCGGACCAAATAGAAGTGTTTTTTTGTGTTTTTTTTTGGTGCGGTTCGCTTTCACACTGCCCTTTTTGCAAGTGAACTAGAAATTGTAAACAAAAACCCACGTGTGCTAAGGTCATCCTTTCATTGGACAGAAATTCTCAAGCAGGGAAAAACAGGAAGAGCAAAAACAGGCTAATCATGGAGATCTTTCGTAGTGAAATTTTTATTCTTTTACTGATTTGCTGTCATGAGATAAAAACGCAATATGAAGAAACTTATGAGTATCATATATGAGACAATGTCATACAATGTTGTAATTACGACTTGCCAAAAATAAAATCTATAGATATGAAATACTCAAAGCATATCAAAATGTTAGTTT
Source organism: Onychostoma macrolepis (assembly GCF_012432095.1). Classification (NCBI taxonomy): domain Eukaryota; kingdom Metazoa; phylum Chordata; class Actinopteri; order Cypriniformes; family Cyprinidae; genus Onychostoma; species Onychostoma macrolepis. Next base: position 20,992,181 of record NC_081169.1, read on the forward strand.
AAACATTTAACCTAGATAAATGTGCGCTAGGCGCATATCATATCGTTTCTGCGGAGAGTGGAAGCTGAAGCGCGCTTCAGAACATCATACAAATACGCCGTAATTGTTGCTCTTAAAGGTAATAATACATCGTTCGGAACTGTAAAGGGTATATTTTTATTTGTGTGCACTCACAATATCAAGAAAACGTGCTTTTCTAAAATTAAGAAAACTATAGGATGCGCTTCCCGTCAAAAATGAACTGTAACTTACAGACATGATGAATATATCTATAGAAAGCTTTGAATTACCACAAAACGAAATAAATCATATCGAGAACAAAAACTCTTTCATTATAATCCGTAAAGATACATTTCTTTCCAAAGGCGCGTCCAATGAGGAGATGGCGAGTCAGGATTTTTAACTTGTGACACACTGACTCAGAAAACACTAGTTCATTAATAAATAATTCAAATATCTCCTTACTATTTCCCCCAGACACATTCATTGTAACTTTTGCTGGGGCTTTGCAGCAAGCTAGCCTATTTAGTGCACTCGTGACAAGTTGCTGTGGGCGCTATGGTCGCGAAAACTCATAATTGGCACGCGTTTTTAAGCATTGTGGTTTGAAAACAAGTGATTTAAGCGATTGAAATGCAAACAACAGCACTATATGCACGAGATGTGTGTTTTCTGAGCGTGCTTTCTGCAATTGGATCGGATCAAGGCCGGTTCATATTCACACCTTAAACGAACCATACCAGAGTTCGTTTGGAAGCGGACCGAGACCACCTCTTCAGCTGGGTCTCGGTACGCTTGTTTGGTCCGCTTTTGGTGCGCACCCGCTGCATTCTCACCTGCCCAAAGGAACCGTACCAAGAGGGAAAACGAACTCTAGTACGATTCAACCGAACTAAATGAGGCAGGTGTGAAAGCACCCTAACTCTGTTTGTCAAACTTTATCTGTTAATTAGCAGCACTCATAATAGATGACTAATTATGTGTTGACACACAAGAGACCATGTACAGCTCTTACACCTGGGAGAATCCTGTCTCCCATCACAGTGAGCACTATAGATCAAAACATCATTAAAAAGTTTTTGTTTTGTTCTGTTTGGAAGGGCGATGGCTTTGTGACCTTAAAACTACTTTATTCAAACTTTCTATTTTTCACTTATGTCTCTTGGCATAATAGGTATAGTTACATGATAAAACTAGAGGAAGTGAACACCAATGCATACAAACATTTTAGGGTGTGCATACTGATTTTTAAATAAAATAAATCATCAAAATGTCATTTTTGTCATCTACTTTGCTAATACTAAATGTAACTCACATGATTACTTTGCCTTTCTTTTGATAAAATTTTCATGTATATTCTTTTTATATTAACAATGCAATCTGATGAGAATGGCATGGCTTCAACCATTGAACAAGTAATTACTCTGTGACTGCTAAAAACATAATTTCTATATAGTATAAATGTGTGTCGTATGAATGTACTCCAGACATATTATATTCGACATGTTGTCGTTATCACGAGACCTACCAGCATCAGTTGTGTCACTTCACTTTTATTCACAAATCCTCTCCCATGGCCTCATGGGATAGTAAATTGTCCATTGTTTCTGTTTATAAAGGTGTTATTGAAGGTGTGTCCCAATTCAGGTGCTGCTTTCTCAGAAGGGATTGAACTCCTGTAATGCATTTGGCCTTGGAAGGATCAAAGGATGCAAATACTGAATTGGGACACAAGTATCATGTTACTGAGACAGAATGCAGAATGTCATAAGATATTCAGCCTCTAGATAGAGAGGGAATAATGATCATGTGATATGAATGAAGTATATGCAGTCAATCATCTTCAAAACAGCAATCTCAGATGTGAAATCACAAGGAGATTTCACAGTGGGAGATCTGAAAAGCACTAATGGCCATCAGATGACATTTAGTGGAAAATGAATAGAAATGATTATTCTGTCTTAATATGATGTAATCATGTAAACATACCTTGGCATTCACAAAGAGAGGGGGTACATGTGAAGTCAGAAGTTTGGGGAGAAAAGGACACAATTAGGCCTACCAGTTTTGTGGTGAGTAAAAGGGAAAGTAATAGTATACTGATCACTCCCTGCCAGTAGTACTTTTTAAAAGTAATAATACATTTTTAAAAGAGTAATGAGTATTAAATTATATTTTTGACTAATGAGCCCAACACTGGTATTGGGAAGGTTACTTTGGAAATGTAATAGGTTACTGATTACAAGTTACCCTACTTTAAATGTAATAAGTAGTGTGACTTTTCATTTACTTTATTAAAGTAATTTAACTGATTACATTTGATTTCATTTTGATTACTTTTTTGGCAGCCCAGAACATAGTCAAAGGATAATTTCAGAAATTAAATGAAGTTCCTAAACGTAAGTTAGGGAGGAGCGAGCCTATCTAATCTTTCAATCAACAGCCAGAGTATAAGCAGCTGCTTACCTCTCTCCGGTCTCAGATGCTCTAGCATCTCCAGTCCTGAGATACTCCTGCAGGAGTAATTCCAGAAATACACTGCCGCAGCAGTTCAATAGCAAGATGCACTCTAATCAAACTTCCAAGCACAGCTCTCTCACCACCATCCTTTTATATCTTAAAATTTCATGTCTTTTGGGCGGGTATCACCATTAGTCTTCAATATTTGGGTATCCCGAACACCTACATCTTCAAATATCTCGTTCACCCTATGTCCAACTTGCTGTCCCAAATTTATTCTGCGCTTTTGGGGGGTTTTATCAGAGCTCGAGTTGAAGCTGCTTCATCGAGCCACTCATCAGTGGACAGCAAGCCAAATAAGTTTACTCTATTTCCTAATGATTATATGGGCAAACGAACTCGTTAAATGAAGTTCCTAAACGTAAGTTAGGGAGGAGCGAGCCCATCTAATCTTTCAATCAACAGCCAGAGTATATAAGCAGCTGCTTACCTCTCTCCGGTCTCAGCTGCTCTAGCATCCCTCCACCTCCCCAATCTCCACCTTCTTCTTAGGTACCTTGCCCTTTGTAATCACCTCATATCATGTCCCTGGGAGTTTTATCAGAGCTCAAGTTGAAGCTGCTTCATGGAGCCACTCATCAGTGCACAACAAGCCAAATAAGTTTACTCTATTTCCTAATGATTATATGGGCAAACGAACTTGTTAATTGATGAAAAATGCAGCTAGAATTGCCTGTGACAGACTTACAGTGTCTTTTGTAACTGGTAGTGAGCTGTTACTCTGTGTTAAATCCTGTAGGAGGACAGTCATTAACAAAAAGCCACATTTGTGTGGCGGTGTCCGGCAGCCTATGTGAGCGGAGTGGAGCGGCAACAATTTCACCTCTGCACTCCGAGCATTTAATAATCACTCCTTTCCAGCTCCAGCTCCACTCCGGGTTCACCATTCCCACTCCCCGCTCGCTGATATCAGAATCAATGCTCCGCATCAAAAGTATTTAAGTATGTTTGAAATACCACAGTTCTGTTCATAACATATATTAAAAAATAAAATAAATAAAATGACAGGAGAGTTTCAACGTGGCTTATTGGAACATTAGTGTTCAAACATTTTTCCTAACACATGCCAAGCCAATAACATGGTTGTCAGCATTTGTTACGGGGCTGACGAGACATGAGACGTGCGGATCCATATGCAGACTTTTATTAGGCAGAGACGTGGTCAAAACAGGCAGGGTCAATCAGTGGCAAACAGGTATAACATGGGCGAGACAAAGAGTAAACAAAGACAAGCGTGGGTCGACGATCGGCGAACAGTATCCAAAGGGGCGAGACAGGAGAGGTAGTCCAACAACGTGAGCGATAGTCCAGGCAGGAGGAAACACAATCCGACAAAGGCAAGGCAAGACTAGAAAACTAACGGGGCTCTGTAGGGCAGCGATAATGCATACAATACTCTGCCCAGAGGCAGAGAAATTCAAGGCTTATAAAGCGTGTCTAATGGGTTTCAGCTGTAATCAGTGCAATGTGTAATCTGTGACAGCTGTGTGATCTGTGCGATGGATGATGGGAAATGTAGTAGATGGTGAAGTGCAACAGTAATGTGATCAGTGCAATGAATACTGTGGTGAGTGAGTGACCTCTGGTGGTGAGTGAATGGAAGTTACAGACCGGATTCGTGACAGCATTAAAGGGTATAATTGCTGCTTTTTGCGGTGCAAATTTTGTTTGTGATGAAAATAACAGTACGTTTTCGTCAGTTATTTTACCTACTGATCAATGCATTTCTTACAGATTTCTGCTCATTCGAAATCGGATACAGATGAAGTAGCACTGTATCACATTTGTTCGAATGCATTATTGAGAGAGCGATTGCATGTGAATAAGTGTTTAAATCATGCTTTCAGCTGAAAATATTCAGTATCTATAAGGAACAAACTATAATTCCTTGAGAACTATAACTTTCCGCTCATGTCATTTGCCGTCATCATCACAGCCTTCACATTCTTTCTGATTTCAGTGATCCTTCTCTATCAAGCTAGCTACTTATGTTTAACATGTGAATTATTGCTAAATATGCAGTTATATTACGGGCTGTTGGCATGAATTGTCTTCTCGTGGTAGTAAAAACCACGACGCTCCGACTTTTAAAAAATCTGCTCCTCGCTCCATTCAGAATCACACCACTCCACTACACACTCCGCTCACATACTCTGATTGTGAGTAACTGTTGCTGTCATGATAGATTTATTTCAGAACCAGCCGCTATCAAAATAATCTGGTTGCGGGCGTGGCCCAGATATGATTGCTGGCGGGCCAGTTTTGGCCCACGGGCCGCCTGTTGCTGACCACTAGATTATGGACTATGCTTTGTTGTGTGTTGGCTCTTCATTCACTGTGGTGACACTGCGTCTGTGACTGAGATGGCGGATGCACCAGTTCGCACTTACAAAATGGCGGTGACAGCGGATCTTGTTCGCAAATTGGCAGCCACAACAACTCCCCATCACGTCTCAGCTGAGTCCCGAGTCAAGTCAAGTCACAGCTGCTCTTCATGAGTCAACTCCAGACGTGGCAGGCAGTGTATGCTGCAGAACCTCCCTGCTGCAGAATATAGGCTTTATAGACAATTGGAAAAATTTGGGGGCAAACCTGACCTGTTGAAAAGAGATGGTGTTCATCCCTCCTGGGGTGGTGCCGCTCTTCTCTCTAGAAATATGGCACATAGTCTTAGAGTTCGTATTTGACTAACTGGAGCCCAGGTCAGGAAGCAGACACATTGGCTAAACCGACCGTCTGCTAGCCGCCAGTTTGTACTGGCTACTGTATACAGGCCACCAGGGCACCATACAGACTTTATTAAATAATTTGCTGAATTTCTATCGGAGTTAGTGCTGGCTGCAGATAAAGTCCTAATTGTTGGTGATTTTAATATCCATGTTGATAATGAAAAAGATTTGTTGGGATCAGCATTTATAGACATTCTAAACTCTATTGGTGTTAAACATGTAAGGTCCACGAATTTGGTCTAAGGACAGTATCCAATCGTGGATGAAGGTTTCCTGCGTGTTTGGTCTTTTCAGCGCGCAAAGATATTAAATTTAAGTTAACTTCAAATCTGACTCCATTTTATTAACTAATCTGACTCCATTTTATTATGACCTCTAATTTAGATTGAAATGCCAATTGATTATTTGTTCATTTCTAATTATTATTATTATTATGACATTTGATTATTCTAGTTAACTTCTAGTTAACTCTTTACCATTATTGTACTCGTTCATTCGGGTGCTCATGTCGCTCAAAGATATCGCTTCAGCTGTTAGCGTATCTTACGGTCACATTCTCATCAGTCTTGGTTATTAGACAGAGGTAATTGGCTAATACTTTAAACGGCCACTCCTATGCTTGCTCATTCTAAAAGTACCTTTAATTAGCCCCCATAGATTTGTATACACTTGAATGTATACAAGTCACGACCACTACTACAGATATCAGCCGACCAACATTATTTTCCCTGATAGTAGCTTTAGTATGGTCATGCCATGGTTTCCCCATGTACACATAGCTAGAATAACATTACAATAAACAGAGGTTAGGCCCACCCTATCTAGGTTGGTCGAACAACATTCAGTTGACCTAGACGGAAATTCCCTTTTAGCCCTTACAATCGAAGTACACTTGAACTAATACCAAGTGTTAGCCGGATCTTTAAAGATACAGTTGGTGTGCCCTATGCTCCATCTCAACTGAATTTTAGTCCGTTACTAACCTGACGCAGGAAATGCGGTAACAAGGATACAACGTAATCTACTAGAGTCAATAATTACAGAGTAAATCAGAATTAAAATCAAATGTAACAATTTATTATCAGTGAAGTAAATATGTATTATGCCAATTATACAGCCAATTCAAAGATATCAATTCAATACAAGACATCAAAATCTCAAAGATGAATCTAAGAGTAAGATGCATACCTGACTTGAGAAAAATACATAATTTGTGACACTTCATATCACAGGCTCATTCCGGCTACAGAAGGCCCTGATCCTTTTGCAACATTTCCAAGTACCTCAGACCAAGACCAACATCCTCCGAAATGGAGACAGGAACTAACAATTGGAATTTGCATTGATCAAGCAGAGTTATCACCTTTTGGGACAGATGGTAATTTGCATGAAAGACACTGGGAACTGACCTGCCCTCTACAGTGTGCAACATATCTCTAAACTCTTATGATCTGTATTACCTTTTAGTTTACTTCTTATAAGAATGAGACCATTGTACCAGTCGCCCTGAGACAATTCAAATGATACCAAACATGACTGTAAATATCACTTGCATTAATGTAGAACATTACAATCTACTATTGACCATTTTGAGCAGACTGAGTAGAAGGAAGGATGGGTGAAGGGATTTAAGAAGAAACAAATGGAAGTATCCTGCACCTCCATGCTGTGGGGTGTCTCGAAGATGCCCGTGCATGTTTGTACTGTCTGTTTCTTAGGAGATCAAAGTATCTGAGGTTCTTTCATCCTTACAAACAACACGTGTCAGGACCTACTCATTGTCGAAATCATACTTTAGATTTAATACTGTCACATGGAATTGATGTCAGTGGCGTTGAAATTTTGCAGCAGAACGATGATATCTCAGATCATTATCTAGTCTCCTGTACATTCCATATAGCTAAAGCTGTAAAGAAAACTCCTTGTTACAAATATGGTAGAACCATCACTTCTACCACAAAAGACTGCTTAATAAATAATCTTCCTGACTTATCTCAGTTCCTCAGCATATCCAATAGCTCAGAACAACTTGATGATGTAACTGAAACTGTACTCTCTCTTCTCTAGCACTTTAGATACGGTTGCTCCTTTACACTTAAGGAAGATTAAGGATAAGTGTCCAACACCGTGGTATAATGAGAACACTCGCGCCCTAAAGAGAGCAGCCCGGAAAATGGAGCGCAGCTGGAGGAAAACAAAACTAGAGGTATTTCGTTTAGCTTGGCTGGAAAGTACCCTATCCTACAGAAAAGCATTAAAAACTGCTAGATCGGATTACTTTTCATCTCTTCTAGAAGAAAACAAACATAACCCCCGGTATTTATTCAATACAGTGACTAAATTTACAAAAAATAAAGCATCAACAGGTGTTGGCATTTCCCAACAGCACAGCAGTAATGACTTTATGAACTACTTTACTTCCAAGATTGATACTATCAGAGATAAAATTGTAACCATGCAGCCGTCAGCTACAGTATCGCATCAGATAGTGCACTCTCACGTAATCAAAGACTCAGATCCAATTGCAAGTGAAGAAGTTTATTGGCTTCACAGAATGCAGAAACCACAGCAGTTTCAAATAATCCCAGTGTGACGTCCCAGCTCGTAGAGCAATGGTCCGTGAGAACAGAAGTCCAGCCGAGGAGGGAACAATCCGAGCAGGTCACAAAAAAACACACTAGAAGCCGAGGAGAGAACAAACAGAGGTGAGCGAGAAAACAAACTGACAAAGGATCATGAAAGAGCAACCCAGATATAGGCAGCGAAATAGGGTGCAGGTAAAACCCCTGATTAGGAAGCAGGGTTGCCAGAAGCAGCAGAATCACGCAAAACACATAACACGCACACAGGAATGAGCACACGGACCCATGAACCGTGACGGTACCCCACCTCCTAAGCACCTGCCTGGCAATTGTAATCATCGATAAGAGAGTATTGATCCAGTATGTCTCTCGCAGGCACCCAACTCATCTCCTCCAGTCCGTAACTCTCCCAGTCCACCAAGTACTGAAATCCTCTACCCCTCCGTCTTGAGTCCAGAATACGTTTCACCAAATAGACTGGTTCCCCATCTACGAGACGCGGCGGTGGGGGGAACCGGGACAGGTGGGTTAATAGCAGAATGAAATACAGGCTTTAATTTAGAAACATGAAAGACGGAATTAATTCTCCTGTACGCAGAAGGAAGTTTGAGGCGGACTGCCACCAGACTAATAATCTTGGTGACCATAAACGGGCCAATAAACTTGGGAGCAAGCTTATTACAAACGGTGCAAAGAGGAATATTCTTAGATGAAAGCCACACTTTTTGACCAACGACGTAGACGGGAGGCTTAGACCGAATGACGTCCGACCGTAAACTCTCAGGTACAAACAAACGATCCGGTGGGCATCCGGGCGGGGGCGTTACCCCTTCAGAGGCTGTGCGAACCTTCGATTCGATCTCCCAAGACACCACAGAGATGACCACTTTCTGTGGTAAAATGGGCTCGGGAGACGACAGGCATTAATGGTCAAAATGGTCAAAATACGGGATAACGCATCATGTTTGATGTTTTTAGATCCCGGACGGTAAGAAATAGAAAAATCAGACGACCGAAAAATAAAGCCCACCGAACCTGCCTGGAGTATATCCTTTTGGCGGATTTGATGTATTACAAATTCTTATGGTCGGTCCAGACGATGAAAGGAACCCCCGAACCCTCCAACCAATGCTCGCCACTCTTCCAAGGCGAGTTTGACTGCCAGCAGCTCCCTATTACCAATATCGTAGTTGCGTTCGGCAGGAGATAAACGGTGAGACAAAAACGCGCAAGGATGCACCCTGTCATCTGAGGAAGAGAGCTGGGACAAGACCGCACCAACTCCCTCCTCTGAAGCGTCAACCTCCACCACAAACTGATGTGATGGATCAGGGGCGACGAGAATGGGGGCTGAAACAAAGCAGCCCTTTAGTTTGGTGAACCCAGCATCAGTGTTAGACCACCTGAATGCAGTCTTGGTGGAGGTTAAGGCAGTCAGAGGAGAAGCTAGCTGGCTGAAATTGCAAATAAAACACCGGTAAAAATTGGCAAAGCCCAGAAACCTCTGCAGGGCCTTACGAGAATCTGGGATTGGCCAATCCACCACAGCCTTAACTTTGTCGGGGTCCATGCATGGAAAAAACATTTCTCCGCCTTGACATAAAGCCCATTCTCTAACAGCCTCTGAAGCAGTTGCCTGACGTGCTGAATATGTTCCTGGAGAGAATGAGAAAAAATCAATATGTCATCCAGGTAGACATAAATGAACTGATCTCTCAACACGTCATTGACGAGTGCCTGAAAGACCGCGGGAGGGTTCGAAAGACTGAAGACTATTAACCCTCTGGGGTTGACAAACGCATATATGCGTTTTGTGGCATAATCTCCTGATAACGCCGAAAATAACTTAAATTACACTTTCAGTTTTGATCATACAGATAAGAGCAATACTTCAATCGAATCTGTAAAGGGTCTACTTTTATTTGTATACACTCATAATAACAACTAAACTTTGTGCTTTTGAAGAATAAAGAAAACAAACAGGGTGCGCTCTCTGTCTTCTCCGTCTCAACGAACTGCTTTTAGAAACACGTCACTAAAATGTAACTCAGCAAATACTCACCACACAGACATGGGAGTTATATCTATAGAAAGCTTGAAGTGTCTACTTTTTAAATGAAATATGAATGAAAACAAACATTCTGTGATGAAGTAATTCACGCCCCCAAGTGGCTCGCGCCGTTCATATGTAAATAGCCACGTGGGACGTGCTATTTTCTCTTTCATGTTGTTTACGATTTGACGATTAGTTTCTCAGATATAAAATATATATTTTTATAGTACAAAGTAGGCTACATCCTTTTATAGTACAAAGCATGCGTGAGTCTATGGCTGCAGAATCATATCATAGGCTACTATAAAATCATACATACTAGGCTATCATAGTTGGGTTTTTCCCAAACTATAATCCCTGACTACAATGTTTGAAATTGTGTAAAACATTTTGAATATGAAAGGCTATTCATTGTATTTAAATTTCTTACGGCGCGATGATGTTTTCATGTTCTATATAAAACAATAAAAGTAATATGAGTGTACACTTTAACATGATGAATGCTACGAGTCTAAGTATGTTTAGTACATGTTTATTGTTAATAGCCTAGCCTACTCTGTTCAAAAATAGATTCTAATAACATGCTAAACAATAATGATTAGTTTCTCAGATATAAAATGTTTATTTATTTTTTTATTTTTTGGTTGTTTGTATTTTATTGAATCTGCACCACAGATGAATTCCTGATGACTTTCTTCAAACTGTTTTCCTCTGAGAGCACTGTATCAACATCAGATGTTCAACTACACTGATATTCTATGGTGAAACAAACTCCTTTTCTACTGATTGTGTTTTTATTCTTCTTGAATCCATGGAAAGAAGCAGAAACACTTAAATAAAACACGTAAATATCAAGTATGATTTACTTGTTTCACTTGTTGGACAGCATCTGTTGCAGGAATGATACACTACCAGTCCAAACTTTTTGAACAGTAAGATTTTTAATGTTTTTGTAAAGAATTATCTTCTGCTCACCAAGCCTTTATGTCCAAAATACATAAAGTTGTATTTGCTAAAGAAGTAATATTGTGAAATATTTTTACTATTTAAAATAACTGCTTTCTATTTGAATATATTTTAAAATGTAATTTATTCCTGTGATCAAAGCTACATTTTCAGCATCATTACTACTCCAAGTGTAACAATATACACTATACCATTCAAAAGCTTGGAGTCAGTATATCTAGAAATTGAAACTTTTATTTAGCACACAAGTGATGATAAAGACATTTATCATGTTACAAACGATGCTGTTCTTCTGAACTTTCTATTCATCAAAAAAACCTGCAAAACCTCAGCTCTTTTCAAAATAATAATAATTATAATAACTGTTTTTTTGAGCAGCAAATCAGAATATTAGAATGATTTCTGAAGGATCATGTGACTGGAGTAATGATGCTAAAAAGTCAGCTTTGAAAGTCAGCTTTGATTGTTCCTAATAAACTGTTTAACTGCACTTGCAAGTGAATCTGAAGTTATTTTGTGTGATAGCTAAATATATTCTTAATAAACTATAATATATATACTTATATATACTTAATAAAAATATAAATTTATTTTGTCCTCATATTCTTTCTTGTAACTCTTTCCTCTCAGTCACATACCTGCCTGAATGGCTCATTATGCAGCTCATTATGCGGGCCTTTGTCTTCTCAGGTGTGAATGTGAAGGTTGACGCCCTCTCGCATAGACCCTTTTTACTCAAAAAGTGACTTAGAAACTTTAAATCAATATATTGTTTTCTGTGAGCAAGTAAACAAGATGATTTACAAATCATTTCGAAGCAAAAACTCTAGACTACAAGGTCCAGTTCTCAAAAGTCTTTTGAAGAAATGTTTTGTATGTGTTTTATGGCGTTATTTCAGTGACTTCAAAATTTTAGTTTTTCACTAACCACGCATAAACGTTTCTTTCTCAAAAACAAAATCATGTACATAAATGCTGCTAACATATTATTGTAGCCCAGTTTGTGCTGTTTACAGTGTTATAAGACTTTAGCCATTTATATGTTTATAAGCAACTGAAAAAAGCACAAATGTAAGGGCATGTCAAAACTTCTCCAGGCCCCCAAAACACCCTCAGACCCCAGAGGGTTAAAAGCAGTCTTCCATTCATCCCCTTCTCTCATGCGGACCAAATGGTAAGCATTACGGAGATCCAATTTTGTGAAAAACAACGCACCCTGCAGACGCTCGAAGGCAGAAGACATCAACGGCAAAGGATAAGTATTCTTCACCGTGATGCTGTTCAGCCCCCGATAGTCGATGCAAGGACGCAAGGAATCATCTTTCTTTTCCACGAAATAGAACCCCACACCCGCCGGTGACGAAGAGGGGCGGATGATCTTGGCCGCTAGAGAATCAGAAATATATTTCTCCATGGCCTCCCTCTCCGGAGTGGAAAGTGAGTATAATCTGCCCTTAGGCGGAGACGTACCTGGCAATAAGTCTATAGCACAGTCATAGGGACAATGCGGAGGAAGAGAAGCAGCTCGAGACTTACTTAACACTCCCTTCAGGTCGAGATACTCATTGGGCACGTTAGACAGGTCCCCATGCTCACCCTGAAAAACAGAACAAGACACAGAAGGACAAGCAGACAACAGACAAGAAGACACTCCAGGCCAGGACATAATTGAGACCCCAGTTAATGTGAGGTTTGTGTAAAGTCAACCAGGGATGACCGAGGACTACGGGGACAGAAGGAGAATCAGTTAGAAAAAAATAAATGTCTTCCGTGTGATTTCCCGAGGTGACCAGTCTTATCAAGCCTGTGGTGTGAGTAACAGGGGCCACGCCCACAACTTCCACAGCTCCGGGCGGGGGTGAAATATCGTGCCCTCCGCCTGTGAGAGGAGATCCCTCCTGACCGGAACCTCCCATGGAGACCCATCGAGGAGCGAAATCAGGTCCGAGAACCATACTCGGCCTGGCCAGAACGGGGCTACTAACAGCAGACGAACCCCGTCCCGGCGCACTCTCTCCAGAACTCCTGGGAGCAGAGCAATTGGGGGAAAGGTGTACAGATGAAGTCTCGGCCATGTCTGTACCATAGCTTCCAGCCCCAGTGGAGCTGGATGAGTCAGCGAGAACCAGAGGGGACATTGCGGTGTCTCCTGAGTCGCAAATAGGTCCACCTGAGCCTGGCCAAAAATTCTCCATATCTGCTTCACCACCTTGGGGTGAAGCATCCATTCCCCGGGCCTCGGCCCCTGCCTCGACAGGACATCTGCTCCCACATTGAGATGCCCAGGAATGTGCACTGCCCTCAGTAAGAGTAGTTTGTCCTGGGACCACATGAGTATCTGGTGCGCCAGCTTGTATAAGGGGCGCGTACGCAGACCTCCCGGTGGTTGATATAGAAGACCACCGCTGTGTTGTCAGTGCGCACCAACACATGCCGATCCCTTAGCATCTCCATGCAGTTTACGTGCCACATGAGATGGTGGCCGCTCCACAGACCTCAGGCCGAGCGGTCACTTATGACCACACCCTCCAACTGGTGAGGGACATGTCTGTCGCTAGCATTACACGGCGACAAGGAGCTCTCAGCAGAGGGCCCTGAGACAAGAACCAAGGTTTCCTTCACATGTCCAAGGCACATAGGCATCGCCGCATGACCTTGATCATGCAAAGCGGGTTTCCCCTCGGGGAGAACCCCTTGGACTTGAGCCACAACTGTAGGGGTCTCATATACAGCAGGCCAAAAGGTATCACATTGGGCGCAGCTGCCATCAGACCCAACAACTTCTGAAACTGTTTGACAGTGAGTGACCGGCCTTTCCTGACTCTCACGACTGCAGTGAGGATCGACTCGATATGAGCAGGAGACAGCTGTGCCTGCATCGTGGTCGAATCCAACACCACGCCCAGATAAGTGGTCCTCTGTAATGGAGAAAGTACACTTTTCTTGGTGTTTAAACTTAACCCCAGCTCTTTCATATGAGAAAGAACGACATCTCGATGCCAAACCGCCATCTGCTCTGATTGGGCTAAAATCAACCAATCGTCAATGTAGTTGAGTATATGGATGCCCTGGAGTCGCAATGGAGCCAGAGCAGCATCCACACATTTCGTGAAAGTACGGGGTGAGAGTGCTAGGCCGAAGGAACTTCCTGTGAGTGGGAAGGATGGAGACATGGAAGTACGCGTCTTTTAGATCTATCGTGACAAACCAGTCCTCGCACCTGATTTGAGACACGACCTGTTTGATAGTGAGCATCCTGAATTTCAGTCGCATGACTGAGCGGTTCAGCTGACATAGATCTAAAATTAGGCGCAACCCCCCCCTCCCATCCTTCTTCAGAACGATAAAGTACCGGCTGTAGAACCCGGTTTCTCTGTCGCGAGGAGGGACCACATTGATAGCCTCCTTCCTCAAGAGAGTGTTTACCTCTTGTTCTAATACCAGAGCCTGCCATGGCCCACCAGTGTGGGAAAGACCCCGCTGAATGGCGTTGGTGGAGAGCCGAATTGGATACGATAGCGTTTTTCTACAGTCTGCAAGACCCAACGAGATACATTTGGCAGTAGTTTCCACGCTGCTAAATAATCTACTAAGGGAACCAACCTTTCGAGGCTGGTCTCTGGTGTGCTTTGAGCTGCTAGCTCGGTGCCCTGTAGCGGAGGACCGGCAGGAGACGACAGAACTAACTGCTGTAGAGACTCCTAAAGGGGTAGCGAGCATCTCAGCTCCGCTACGTTTTCGGGAAGAAGGCAGTGAGACATATGCTCGCTGGAGAGTGCTGCCGCCTGGAACTCTGGCAGGGTTAGCAGACTGGTCTCCTGAGGGCTCTGAGCAGACACGGACACCTTGTAATGCGATGCAACCCGCTCTTCGACAGTAGGCGCCACCCTCAGCAGTCCTGATCCCTGGTTGTCAGGACCGCCTGCCGAGGGCTTCCTCGAGTACAGCACAACCCTCAGGTTGGGGCTCGTCTTAGAAGCCCCCGGCTTAGAGTGCCACTGATCTTGGTCCTGTTGTGGGGGAGCGCGAGAGGTGATGCTCACTTTCTGAACCTCCCTGTATGAGGAGCTTGTACACGGCTGGGACTGCCCCCGCCCGGGAGTCCCCAGAGCTAGAGAACGGCAAGGAGAAACCGCTGGAATGCCGCCGCCTGTTTACGAGCCTTAAACAAGCGGGCATCCATAAGGAAGACCCTGTCTTTCTCCTTCATATCGGACAGGGTCAACAATAAATGCCTCTCTGCCGCCACCAGAGCTGCCATGGACCGCCCAATGCCATAGTTCTCCTTAGTTCTGAGATATCATCTGCTGACATGGGCTGCACCTCACGTGCGTTTAAAGCTTCCTGGTCATTATGCCACCCGCCCGTGACATCTTGCCCATCTATTGGACTGATTACACATATGATTAAGAGCCGGTCACGCTGAAGACATTCCCATAGCGTTTTCGGACGCAGCTCGAGTTCCTGACGAGGAACCGGACATTGCGTTGGTTTCATACGGATTACTTTAACCCTCTGGGATCTGAGGACATTTTGGGGCCCTTGAGATGTTTTGACATGCCCTGATATTTGTGCTTATTTCAGCTACTTAAAACATACTATTGACCAACATGTAATTTTTTTGTATTCAGCACAAACTGTGCTACAATAATATGTGACCAAGATGGATGTACATGTTTGCATTTTTTAGAAAAAAAATATTGTTCGTGGTTAGTTGTCACAGATCGGCCGGGCCCTCCCCTCCGTCAATCACAACGATCCACATCACCAGAGTTCTAATCATGCTCAACTGCACCTCATCACCACTGTCATTAACCTCGGCATATAAGCACACGCCTCAGTCTCACTCATCGTCTGATCTCGTACACACGACGTGGACTCTACTCCTGTGACCATCCCGCTGAGTATTAACCTAACTGTACTTACCCTTTGTGCCTTACCTCCTGTTTCTGCTCATTGTGTCCTCCTCTCCGCCAGATCGTTGGTCTCTGTGGTCAGTGTGCTCCTGAAGATTCCCCATCTCGTCTGCCCTGCGTATCTGTGGACGACAGGATTATCACTATCATTCATACCCTTCCTCGGTGCATATCTCAGAAGTCTGCTACTCACTTGAAGTCCTCCCGGCACTGCTCAGTATTCCTCATCCTGCTCAATAAACGTTTACATTCTATCACTCACCTCTGTGTCCGGCTGCATATGTTTACATTAGTAAGTTTTGGGGAAATTTTTTTTAGCTGAAATAAGGCCTTAAAACCCACACTAAATAGTTCTGCATAAGACTTTTGAGTAATCAGTCTTGTAGGCTAGAATATTTACTTCAAAATTATGTGAAAATCATTCTGCTTACTCATTCACAGAAAACAATATATTGATTTAAATTTTTCAAGACATGTTTTGTGATCCACAGACTATATGCGAGGGAGTGGCAATGGCCTTGAATATTAAGTGAGTCTCACCAAAGAGACAAAGGGCCCTCCCCTAATGGCCCCTGATGGCCCATCAGTGTGACTGTGACTTTGAGGCAGGTAAGAGAGAATGTGAGAATGTTTTTTTTAATTATTTGTATTTTATTTACAACACAGTATAATCAAAACATACATAATGAAGGTCAAAGACACATTATTGTGCACACTGATCTAACCACAGAGATGTGAACAGACTTCAACAGATTCTGTTCAACAAGTGAAACAAGTAAATCATACCTGATATTTACATGTGTTATTTAAGTGTTTCCACTTCTTTCCATGGATTCAAGAAGAAAAAAACATAATCAGTAGTCAAGGAGCTTGTTTTAACATAGAATAAGTGTAGTTGAACATTTGATGCTGCTACAGCGCTTTCAGAGGAAATCAGTTTGAAGAGACATCAGGATTCATCTGTGGTGCAGATTCATATGGATGCCCTGGAGTCGCAATGGAGCCAGAGCAGCATCCACACATTTCGTGAAAGTACGGGGTGAGAGTGCTAGGCCGAAGGAACTTCCTGTGAGTGGGAAGGATGGAGACATGGAAGTACGCGTCTTTTAGATCTATCGTGACAAACCAGTCCTCGCACCTGATTTGAGACACGACCTGTTTGATAGTGAGCATCCTGAATTTCAGTCGCATGACTGAGCGGTTCAGCTGACATAGATCTAAAATTAGGCGCAACCCCCCCCTCCCATCCTTCTTCAGAACGATAAAGTACCGGCTGTAGAACCCGGTTTCTCTGTCGCGAGGAGGGACCACATTGATAGCCTCCTTCCTCAAGAGAGTGTTTACCTCTTGTTCTAATACCAGAGCCTGCCATGGCCCACCAGTGTGGGAAAGACCCCGCTGAATGGCGTTGGTGGAGAGCCGAATTGGATACGATAGCGTTTTTCTACAGTCTGCAAGACCCAACGAGATACATTTGGCTGTAGTTTCCACGCTGCTAAATAATCTACTAAGGGAACCAACCTTTCGAGGCTGGTCTCTGGTGTGCTTTGAGCTGCTAGCTCGGTGCCCTGTAGCGGAGGACCGGCAGGAGACGACAGAACTAACTGCTGTAGAGACTCCTAAAGGGGTAGCGAGCATCTCAGCTCCGCTACGTTTTCGGGAAGAAGGCAGTGAGACATATGCTCGCTGGAGAGTGCTGCTGCCTGGAACTCTGGCAGGGTTAGCAGACTGGTCTCCTGAGGGCTCTGAGCAGACACGGACACCTTGTAATGCGATGCAACCCGGTCTTCGACAGTAGGCGCCACCCTCAGCAGTCCTGATCCCTGGTTGTCAGGACCGCTTCGTCGAGGGCTTCCTCAAGTGCAGCACAACCCTCAGGTTGGGGCTCGTCTTAGAAGCCCCCGGCTTAGAGTGCCACTGATCTTGGTCCTGTTGTGGGGGAGCGCGAGAGGTGATGCTCACTTTCTGAACCTCCCTGTATGAGGAGCTTGTACACGGCTGGGACTGCCCCCGCCCGGGAGTCCCCAGAGCTAGAGAACGGCAAGGGAGAAACCGCTGGAATGCCGTCGCCTGTTTACGAGCCTTAAACAAGCGGGGCATCCATAAGGAAGACCCTGTCTTTCTCCTTCATATCGGACAGGGTCAACAATAAATGCCTCTCTGCCGCCACCAGAGCTGCCATGGACCGCCCAATGCCATAGTTCTCCTTAGTTCTGAGATATCATCTGCTGACATGGGCTGCACCTCACGTGCGTTTAAAGCTTCCTGGTCATTATGCCACCCGCCCGTGACATCTTGCCCATCTATTGGACTGATTACACATATGATTAAGAGCCGGTCACGCTGAAGACATTCCCATAGCGTTTTCGGACGCAGCTCGAGTTCCTGACGAGTAACCGGACATTGCGTTGGTTTCATACGGATTACTTTAACCCTCTGGGATCTGAGGACATTTTGGGGCCCTTGAGATGTTTTGACATGCCCTGATATTTGTGCTTATTTCAGCTACTTAAAACATACTATTGACCAACATGTAATTTTTTTGTATTCAGCACAAACTGTGCTACAATAATATGTGACCAAGATGGATGTACATGTTTGCATTTTTTAGAAAAAAAATATTGTTCGTGGTTAGTTGTCACAGATCGGCCGGGCCCTCCCCTCCGTCAATCACAACGATCCACATCACCAGAGTTCTAATCATGCTCAACTGCACCTCATCACCACTGTCATTAACCTCGGCATATAAGCACACGCCTCAGTCTCACTCATCGTCTGATCTCGTACACACGACGTGGACTCTACTCCTGTGACCATCCCGCTGAGTATTAACCTAACTGTACTTACCCTTTGTGCCTTACCTCCTGTTTCTGCTCATTGTGTCCTCCTCTCCCGCCAGATCGTTGGTCTCTGTGGTCAGTGTGCTCCTGAAGATTCCCCCATCTCGTCTGCCCTGCGTATCTGTGGACGACAGGATTATCACTATCATTCATACCCTTCCTCGGTGCATATCTCAGAAGTCTGCTACTCACTTCAAGTCCTCCCGGCACTGCTCAGTATTCCTCATCCTGCTCAATAAACGTTTACATTCTATCACTCACCTCTGTGTCCGGCTGCATATGTTTACATTAGTAAGTTTTGGGGAAATTTTTTTTAGCTGAAATAAGGCCTTAAAACCCACACTAAATAGTTCTGCATAAGACTTTTGAGTAATCAGTCTTGTAGGCTAGAATATTTACTTCAAAATTATGTGAAAATCATTCTGCTTACTCATTCACAGAAAACAATATATTGATTTAAATTTTTCAAGACATGTTTTGTGATCCACAGACTATATGCGAGGGAGTGGCAATGGCCTTGAATATTAAGTGAGTCTCACCAAAGAGACAAAGGGCCCTCCCCTAATGGCCCCTGATGGCCCATCAGTGTGACTGTGACTTTGAGGCAGGTAAGAGAGAATGTGAGAATGTTTTTTTTTTAATTATTTGTATTTTATTTACAACACAGTATAATCAAAACATACATAATGAAGGTCAAAGACACATTATTGTGCACACTGATCTAACCACAGAGATGTGAACAGACTTCAACAGATTCTGTTCAACAAGTGAAACAAGTAAATCATACCTGATATTTACGTGTTTTATTTAAGTGTTTCTACTTCTTTCCATGGATTCAAGAAGAAAAAAACATAATCAGTAGTCAAGGAGCTTGTTTTAACATAGAATAAGTGTAGTTGAACATTTGATGCTGCTACAGCGCTTTCAGAGGAAATCAGTTTGAAGAGACATCAGGATTCATCTGTGGTGCAGATTCATCTGTGCACAATCAACAGCCTATTTTATTCAATAAAATAAAATAAAATAAAATAAAATAAAATAAAATGTATATGTATATGTATATATATATATATATATATATATATATATATATATATAGGTTTTGTAGCCATAGACTCACACATGCTTTGTACTATCATAAAAAAAAGAAAGAAATCTTATATCTGAGAAATGAATCATTATTGTTTAGCACGTTATTAAAATCTATTTCTGAACAGAGTAGGCTATTAATAATAAACATGTACTAAACATACTTAGTTTGTAGCATTCATCATGTTACAGTGTAAACTCATATTACTTTTATTGTTTTATATAGAGCATGAAAACATCATCGTACCATTCTTATGGCGCTTTTCCACTGCATGGTACGGCACGGTATGGTTCAGTACGGCTCACTTTTGGGGGGTTTTCCACTGGGAACAGTACCTGGTACCTGATTCTTTTTTTAGTACCACCTCGGCCGAGGTTCCAAGCGAACCGTACCGTTACCAAAACGTGACGTGTAAACTCTGCTGATCACTGATTGGCCGGAGAAAGTAGTCACTGCCTGCGTCATTGAACTTGCGGCACGAGACAAAACAGACCCGCTAGATTTAAATCAGCAGCCAGCGAAGGATTGAACACAACTGTTTTGAATGAGCGCACCTTTCTTTTAACAACCAAAAAATGGCTGTTTCGTTGTCTGTTGGGGAAGTACAGACTGTCCTCTCGTTGATAGCCGACGAGCGGATCCAGCGAGAGCTTGATGGAGCAACGCGGAATTAAAATGTTTTTCAGGAGTCACGGCAGTAGAGGCGGCGCAATGACACGTGAATAATCCCGCCCACTTTAAAGCGGTACTAAACTGCAGTGGAAACGCAAACCGAGCCGAACTGAGCCATGCCGTGCCGTTCTGAACCGTGCCGAGCCGTGTCGTACCACGCAGTGGAAAAGCGCCATTAGATATTAGATGCATAGCATTCATCATGTTGTAGTTTGGGAACAACCCAAATAGTAAATCTGTTCAAGTTTATGTCACAATAAAACGTTAACTAATGCAAAAAAGAAACATTACTTACTCATCAGATTGATCTCCTTTACTGGATGAAATCGTATTCTTCTTTCGAGGGAAATCCTGCCTTTACTCAGCACGTCTTCTTCCAGAAACGAACAGTAGCCACGATGAAGGACCTCCTCGCTCTTTGTGTTGGGCGTTTGCACGTGTGCACGTCCCACGTGGATATTTACATATGAACGGCGTGAGTCGCGAGGGGGCGGGATTTCATTAGAGATAATGAGTTAGACGGGAAAGACTGAACATCTTGTTGGTGTCATATGAATTACTTCATCACAGAATGTTTCTTTTCATTCATATTTTTTATTTTCATTCATAAGCTTTCTATAGATATGACTCCCATGTCTGTGTGCTGAGTATTTGCTGAGTTAGTTCATTTTAGTTACGCATTTCTAAAAGCAGTTCGCGGAGATAGAGAAGACAGAGCGCGCACCCTGTTTGTTTTCTTATTTTTCCAAAAGCACAAAGTTTAGTTGTTATTGTGAGTGTACACAAATAAAAGTACACACTTAACAGTTTCGATTGATGTATAACACCTATTTGTGAGTATAGAGAAATAGGCCTTTTGTGTACATAGAAAAAGTCTTAGATCTTTAAGTTCAGCTCATGAAAAATGGGGGCAAAAACAAAAGTGTTACGTTTATAATTTTGTTCAGTGTACATAGCGCTTTATACAATACTGATTGTGTCAAATCAGCTTTACAGAGTCAAACAGGAAAATAGTTTGTCAATAATGCAAGAGGACAATAACAAGTAATTTTTCCAGTTAAAGTCAGTTCATTGGTGATTCAGTGTTGACATCATCCAGTTCAGCTCTCTTCCAATAATGTCTGTGCAATCAGCCAAGCGTCCTCAAATAAGCAAGCCAAAGGCGACAGCGGCAAGGACCCAAAACTCCATTGGTGACAGAAATTGAGTAGAAAACCTTGGGAGCAACCAGGCACAGTCGGGGGGCAGTTCTCCTCTGGCCAGACGAAACCATGGCGTGGTTTAATTCTAGGCTGCAACACATGTCAGATTGAGCAGAGGACTTGTCTGGTTCTCGTGGTCTTGTCCTGATGGCTGACGGGGTCTTCCCAGGGGATCTGTCTCTGGGGCTCATCTAGCTGACATGGTCTCTGCTGACATTCAGAGCTGTAGAGGTCACCTCTAGGTGCTGATCCACCATCTGATCTGGATACGGACTGGGTGGCTACATTCACCTCGGAATAAGAATGAAACAGACTAATATTAGCATAGATGCCACTGAGAACAGAAAAGCAAATTATAATTGTAGAAAAAACTCTAAACATTTACACATATTACCTGGAATGAAAACAATAAACTCCTAGTCTTGAAAGCACACATAGTATGTAGTTGCGGTGGAGCAGTCTGGTCACGAGCCAGTGCCTTGGAAGAACTTACTGGGTTGCATCTGAAATCTTGCAACGATGACAAAGCATCCATTCCACAATCCATTGCACAACAGGGAACATTGATGCTGACTGGATTCGTAATAGAACATGTACATTTCATATTATAGGGCTAAGTTACCTCAAATAGCATGAAAATAATATCAAAATATAACGGTCCTGCTTGTTGTAGATAAATACCAGTGGTGACATTTTACAAATTGATTGATCAGTAGTCCCAGTGTTTACTGAGCCACGGTCTTTCCCTGTGCAGGAACTAGTGTGCACAATCTACTGATTCACTACCTAGGGAACTGACTGAGACGCTTTGAATGGCCTTGTGAAACGATGCATTTGTTCATTTTCGTTCGGAACGACGGACTCCTCTTCCAAAGCACCATTCATGAGAACAGATACGCTGTGTACAGTTAATCCGCCCCGTTTGAAAAGAGCGGCATTTCGTGGCTGGTTGTTAGTCACATTTAATGTTGTCTTTTTACTTTACGGGACAATTGCAACAGTTTGCACATGCAAAAACCCATTCAACATGCCCATGTTAACTTCAAATGAGCATATTACTGTGGTTTACATTAAGTTACACGTTTCATAGATTTTGGTTAACTTTAGTTGTATTAAGCATAACGGCTTATAAAAGAGAGAAAGACTGTGCAATCTTTTCATATCTTTTTATGTCATGGAAACACAAAAAAATATCATACAACACGCCAAAATTAGCTAAAATTCATTATAGTAACACAGCTTTTGATATTAAGTGTTTTATGGATTAAACAAGGTGAAAGACCACATTCCCTTTACTTAAATTTCCCTCAGATATATCATACAACGCTTATTTGATGTTTTCAAATAGGATGTACGTTTCTGTATATATACTTTTTAAATAAAACATTTACACCTTTTAAATATACATTATGATAAATTCAGTCTAACGTTAAGTAACGTTACAAATATTTATTCAGTGCCACTTGACTTAACATTACCTGACACCTGAACTTGACATACACTGTCTTATATCCACTTTTCTTCGGATATACAACTCATAAAACACTTTCTAAATGTCCACTCAAAAAATTTGAATATGTTGCATGATTTTCTCGTTAAATTTAGTCCAAAAAACGTAACATTTATTTAGTCCAGCTTACATGATGCGTGAACTTGACAAGATGGTGGCACTGTTTCTCCCGCAAAGTCAGTCAGGCTCGTGCACATGCAGAATGCTTGGTGTTGGCTGGATTTGTTTTTATTAGTTTAGTCAACATTTAGCATTCTGAATGTTGACTGGATTTGAAAATAACCATTAATTTAATGTTTTTAAAATATATTTGTGCAGACTTAATATAAAATGTCTTCTCAACTAAGCCCAAGCAATAAAATTTGTTCAACTTAATTATTTTTGCCCTTCCAATATTTTGTTAATTGGATTTTTTACAGTGCAGCATTCATTCTGTGAATCCAACAAAATTGTTATTATTGTGATCATGGACTAGTACAAGTTGACATGTAACGACAATAGCACAGATATATTTATGGCAAACCTCAGCACAGCCTTATAAATTGTAGCACTATGGATCATTAAAGACATGTCATATATGGACATTTTTCTTGCTTTAATCAAAATTACAACTTGGGAAGTCTGTTTAAAAGTGCTGAAGTCCTGTGTTTCATCTTTCTCTTTCACTCTGATCAAATGTGTACATTCAAGTAAACGTATCTATCTGATGAAACTATTTTTAAATTAAATATGTAGTGGCTGGGTGAAATCACACAGTTCAAAACAAAAACAGACATTCAGACATACAAACATAATATACTTATAGTGTAACATTATACTTATACTGTAATCATTTGCTATTAGTAATTGCTGCCACATTCATTGTGTCTGCTTACCTGGCGTTAACTAACCACATGACATGTACTAAATTATGTTACTGCAATATAGACATTACTGTGACACACTCGTTTGTCTGATTACAGAAAAGCACTGTGAATTGAACATACAATAATAAACTAACAAAGAACAGTTGTTGTTGTAGACATTTTTTTTTTTTTAATAAAACATCGATACAAACTACTGGCCAAAGCAAAATCCAAGGATTGCATCACTGTGTTTTCTGAAAGCTCTCAAGAGGTGAATCAGAAGATATATTTGGATCAGTAATGCAGATATAGTGATCTATGCTGTATGAGAGAATAGAGACAGCTGTTGACTGCGGAGTAATTTAAAGCAGCTCACATTCAAACAGTCACTAAAGCTTTATATTTATATATACAGGACAGACGATTCAGATGTTATGCAGCTAATTTGTTAAGGTACATTTTAAACATTTGAAAATACTTTTTAAAAGTGTGAAATGACAATTTTGTGAATTCTCTACATTTTTGAATATATCATTGAGATAATTTCTATTTTCAGCTTGTGCAAAACACCATGAGTTCTTTAAATGCAAGCTTTTCCAAGAATATTTCCATTGTTCATCCTGAATACTTTTTCATCATTGGACTTTCAGGTATACCATACAGCAATTATTACTATATATTCTTATTTATTATTTATTTTATTACTGTAATTGGGAACTCTTTAGTGCTTCTCATTATTGCTCTTGAACGAAGTCTGCACAGCCCAAAGTACATGGCTGTGTTTAACTTGGCCTTGGCTGATATTGGTGAAACTAATGCACTGATTCCTAACATGATGAAGAATTTGCTGTTTGACTCGCAGTACATCTCCTACAATTCTTGTTTGGTGAACATGTTTTTTGTGTTTCTCTTCAGTTCTATGCAAAGTCTCACTCTTGTTGTGCTTGCATATGATCGTTTGATTGCAATTTGTTTGCCATTAAGATACCATGTTATTGTGAACAATAGCAATATGTGTTTTGTTTTCTCAACAATATGGGTGTTTAATTCTGTTATTGTGACTTCGATGGTATCTTTAATCACCCAAATTTCATTCTGTAAGTCCAATGTGATACTGAGTTATTTTTGTGATCACGGACCAGTGTATAGGTTGGCATGTAATGATAATTATGTTAATAAGATTATGGGATTTCTGTACACAACTTTATACCTTATAGCACCAATGCTCGTCATAGGCCTGTCATATCTGGGCATTTTTTTTGTTGTAAGGAAAATAAGAACTTGGGAAGGCCGCATTAAAGCTCTGAAGACCTGTGTTTCTCATCTGTTGTTGGTAGCAATATATTATCTCCCAATATTCTTTACATACCTTACTTCATTATTGCTTTATAGCACGCCAAATTCAAGGGTCATCAGTACATCTCTGGCTTATGCTGTTCCAGCAATGCTAAATCCCATAATTTATGTTTTAAACACTGTGGAAATCAAAGACATAATTCGAAAAGCGATTAGAAACAGATCTGTGCCAATTGATAGAATTTCAAAATGACTGAAATGTATATTTATTATTATTTTCCTTTAATCATTGGGAATTAATTGACCCATGTGAAGATTATATTTCAGGCCTCACAGAAATCTGTATTAAAGTACAAAAATAATGTCAATGAACAATATCTTTTCAGAAATGCATATTTTAAAGAACCACCTTTTGAAAGAACATTTCAGTAATTATTTTTTCTTTGTATTTATTTTATCATTTTAAGTGGATTAAATTCTGATTGAAATATGGTCATAAAATGAATGTAACTGTACAACAGTGATATGCTATTTATTTATCTATAATTTATTTATTAATTCAGTTGGTTTCAATTGTCTGTTTTGTAAAGCTTGTAACTCCAAGACAAAACAAAGAGGAAAAAAGTCACCAGCAACTTGAATGACATTTTTGAACAATCACTATTCAGAAATATACTATATGTTAACACAGTTCATGATGCTCCAAACTTTTACTTTCATGTTAAATGTATTTTGATTATGTTTTTGCAAAACCATTTGATAAAATACTGGACTGTATAAAGAAAATAAGTTTTCCTAATGTATTTATTTTTCAATGTGTAATCCAGGGCCCGTATTCTTAAAGATTCTAAGAATCCTCTCAGAGAGCTCCTAATTTAACTTATTTATTTATGTTTTATTTGTTAGGGACAGATACAATAAACGTAGATGAAACTGAAACAACAGTCATCCCATGCATGTACCATAGTGCTTATAGCCAAAGCTAATTCGCAACACTTGTCCCTAGGAGGGCTTTTATAAATTACAAATACAAAAATAAACAACAAGTAGTACACAAATTTATAATACTAATACACTAAACATGACTACAAGTTTGTTGATGTATCAACCAAGATTTTGTGGCTTTTTAAATAATTATAATTTGCAGTAGATTTTAAATAATCAGGCAATGAATTAAAAGATTTTACACCTTTCACCGAGAGAGCAGTCTGAGCAAATTATTTTTTTACAATGTATAACTCTAGAGTTTCCACTAGAGGCCGCTCTAGTGGATCTACTGCTTCCCTCTAATCTCACAAAAAAATTACATAAAGGCATAGGAGCAAGTCCATTTAAACATTTAAACACAAGCTTTACATAATGAAAAAAGACAAAATGAGCAAAGCTCAAAATCTTATATTTACTAAGGATCTGACAATGATGGTTTCTTATTTGCTTTCTATCTAAAACTTTCAAAGCTCTCTTGTACTTGAACATTTCTAACTAGGAGTCTTAGCTTAAAAGTGATTCAGGACCAATCTGAGAGCAACTCTGTGTGAGAAAAAGGCAAAAACTTTTATCTTAGTGAGGAGGCGGGGCTGACCCTGTTGCTAGCTATGACACAGTCTTTTGAAGACTGTGATTGGTTGGTTGTCCAAGAAGAAAATAAAAGAGCGCTTTTAAGAGTAGGGTTTATTTTAAGCCTTCACTTTGAAATTGCAGGCGTAATTTTTCCTGTTTTACTGTACTCTCTCTCTCTCTCTCTCTCTCTCACACACACACACACACATTATATATGTATATACATTCTTTATTTACCATGCTGTCATACTTAACGTATTTTATAGGAAATTAACAGCGACACAATAAGATTCTGAAAGTGCTGTCAGGTACAGACCCAAATCATCACTGCTGCATAGTTGCATTTTTCCAGTTGCCAAATATGTTAATGTAGTTAATGTAATGATTACTTCCATTTCTGGCGCTATGGCATTTCTGCACAGTGTCTGAGATGTTAGCGTGTCTCTAATAAGATCGGTCACAAACATGATCCCTGCACCATCTAATGTGTAGCGTCTAATTAACTCGCTGTCATGCATTGTATGCAACACATTTCTTCTCCCTCTTCATGTTTCATCCATTTTCTCCACAGCTAAAGAAACTCTTAAGCCTCTTAAAAGTCCTCGTCCATACTCCTAACAATTTTGGATCTTAAGACCTCTTTTAAGGGTTAAGATGCTTTCTGAATTACTTTTTTCTTTACTAGGATCTTTTCTTTAATCTTAAGGGGAAACACCCACATTTCTAAGAATTTTCTTAGAACTTTGTTACTAGGAGCAACTCTTAGCACTAAGATTTTTCATGAATACGGGCCCAGGGCCCATATGTATAAAACTTCTCAGAAATATTCTTAAGAATAGTCTTAAGCTTTGACTTAAGTGTAAAAAAATTCTTAGTAAAAAGTAGGACTTTTCTAAGAGTAGGATACTTTTATAAAGAAGCTAAAAGCAACTTTCAGTAAAGTCTAAGACTGATTCTTAAGTGTTGTAAACTAAGGACTACAATGATGTCAACACAAAATGGCTGACCTCAACCTCTGAATCAGCCAATAGTGAGCCTGCTCATGTAAAGTCACAGCAGCACAACACCAATCATTTAATGTAACTACATTAAAATCATTTAATTAAGACACTGAGCTATTTTAATATTTAAATGTATTTTTTTAAATGCTTTGCATTGTGCAAAAGTATCATAAATTATTACTGATGCTTTGTTTTCTATTGGTATGTCTCCTCGTTTACAATGATCTGAACATGAGTTCCATCAATGGCTCCAAACAACTCCAGGAAAGCCCACAATCCTCATAAAAGTGGCTTGGTTTTGCAATATGGTTTTGCGGTCAGTTGGAAAGTCAATAAACTGCCATATAGTAGTGGCCAAAGTGATGTCCGGCCTATGAAATTTGATATCTTCACCCTTAATTGAAAAATAAAAATAAAAATTGTGCAAGATTTTGTAAGCATATTGCATAGTTGCTTAGATTCAGTTGTTTTATTTGTGATAATAATGCAATGAAACATGCCAAATTGTGTGGCCATAATTTTCGGCCATGCTGTCATACAAATAAATTATGAAAACAAGAGGACCAATGAAATATTAATAACTTATGTTGTAGTCAATGTGCCAGTGTTGCTAGATTTAATGACTTCCTCACCCCTTTAGAGACTTTTTTCAAAAGCCTAGCAACAAAATCAATTTCTTGGACAAACCTATCTACACTCCGAGACTCTCCCATGACGTCATAAAGGTGAGTTCACTGATCTACAGTATATAAATATAACTAGATCAGTGAACTCACCTTTATGAGGTCATCTAAAAACATTAAGTGACCAGTTTTAGCTACTTTCAATCGAAAGCAGTTGGCAACACTGGTCAGTTTTTTTTTTTTTTTGTCCTTTGTATTTTAAAGGTTTAAGTGAAATGTGGGGTCATAGAAATAAATAAAGTCCACACATCGCTTCTGGCCACTGTTGTGTTTGGTGGGGTTAGTGCCACAATATGTAAGACCCTGCTTACAGTGTCATCACCGGTGCATTGCTGCATTTTACCAATTTTCCGGCCAAAAAAAAATGTAATTACTACTTTAATTTCTGCAGTTAGAGCATTGATTTGTTGAGTGGAAGAAGGTAAATTTCTTACTTTGTCAGTTACAAAAAAAAGACTTTTGATCTTGACAATCAAGTTTGTATTGTTTTATCAACCACATATCATCATATAACTCCAATACGTCATATCTTCGCTCGAAAGTGTGTGTCTCCTCCTCTTTGCTGCCATCTTGTTACTCCTAACTAGGTTAAGAGACCTCTCCAGCTCTCTTAAATAATCTAGGAGCTGAGACCTGGTCTTAACACTTAGGAACCTTTATGAATCACTCTTATTCTTAAGTCTAGGAATGAGCATAAAATTATGTCATTCTTAGAATTTTGACACACTTAAGATTAAAATTTTACTCTGAGCGGCTTTATACATACGGCCCCAGGTGTTTATTTGGACTTGAACACTTTGGTCTGAGGTTTGCTGATATGGCTAATTGTATAGTCTGTGCATCTTCTGTTTTCCTGTTTCTTTCTTTGCTTAAACAATCATTCAGTCAATCAATAAACAAACAAACACAAACAATCATTTGTAATTTACTTTTCAGGCTTGGGTAATGTCAATAACAGACCTACTGCCCTATTGAAGGGTGGTCAAATTATATAATTATATAAAGGCCTACAGCTTGAAGTCAATTATAATAATGACAATGTACCTTAATATCTGCTTTGAAAACTAATTTGGAAAATATTGACTATTTCCAAAGTCATTTAAACTATATTTATTAAAAAAAAAAAAATGGGTGATGGGTCAGCATGGGTTTTAACTTCACACTATTGCTGCATAAATGCCATTCCTCTAGTCTTTCACTACCATCTATAGTGCTACATTGTAGTAAGGATATGTAGCTTTATTCTGTGTAAAAACCCTGGGATCAAAAGCTTGCCAGCGTTGCATTTTCAGTGTCATGTAATAGTCTAACATTAATTCCATTTATCACTGAATTGTTGTAATATGATTGTGCACAAATGAGTACAAAAAGAGCAGTTGTAGTGAAGATTTGTGCACTGGTAAATTAAATTTCCATCTAAACACAAACACAAACTCAAGGCCTGCGGGCCTATTCCGGCCCGCCATTTTATGTGGCCCGCGAGAGCATATGACTGTCTTAAAATAAAAATCTCTGCAGCTTTATATCATAAATTATGAAAGTGCATATCAATACCACAAGTTTCTGTTTCTATTTTGCATTCTATTTATACGCAGAAATTGACTTTGTACATATCATATGCAATGGTTATTAGGGGTGTGTGGTTTTTCCGTTGATGACGAATACGTGGATGGCTCAAAGGAGTTTAGTGCGGACCTCATCAAGTGCTCGAGCACCACCGACGGAAATAGAAAAACACAATATCCTCCAATCATTTAACGAATTAAAAATATCGATACATTGCAGCTTTCAGACATGACTTTCTTTTCGTTTTAATAGTTCGTTTGAGGCGGTTACTATTGAGTTGTTTTAATCGCAAACGTCCAGATATTGCCTATGCGAGAGCGCATCAATCTATCGGTCAGACATTACATGAGTGTGCTCAAAAATGATCTTCTCTCCTGAGTTTATTAAACGCAACCCGGAATGTGGGCATCCACTGGCAGAAACATACATTGGCGCATATGCCAACTAATGTAAATCAGTATTTACAAAGCATAAAGTAGTAGTCTAAATGTATCTGTTGCACGTGTCCCGCATTGTCCCACAAAATCACATCTACTGTCCTGCAACAGATCTATAGGGTGGTCACCCTAGAGCAGAGTAATAAAATAATAATTAAAGGCACGACGCTACCACGTGACCTCCCTCCCCGCAGTAGAGGCACAGTTGGTTGTCCAGGCGATAACGCCGCTCTCTTAGGGTCAACCGTGCTCTCCCGACCTGCATTGGCTCCTCCTCGGAAACAACTAGATGCTGGGGAGGCGCGTCACTCGCCGCTCCTGACGCGGCTCTAGTGACGAGCTCAGGGTAAAACACGCTCCTCCGATGACGAGAACGGAGGGAAATCCGGTTCTCCACTCGGATGGCGAGGTCGATGAGCCCATCCAGGCTCGAGGGTAATTCAAGGGAATAAATCTCATCCTTGATGTGCTCGGCCAGACCGTGGAGAAAGTGATCCCAAAGAGCCTTGTCGTTCCAGCCACAGGACGCCGCGAGCGTACGAAACTCGATCGAGTAACTGGAAACAGAACCCTCTCTCTGCCGTAGCAGCGCCAGGGCTCGTGCCGCCTCAGTTCCTTGAACCGAGCGATCAAACACCTTGCGCAGCTCCCCCGAGAAACTCTCAAAGGAGGAACAGCAGCTCCGCTCGTTATCCCACATGGCCGTTCCCCATTCTCTCGCTTGCCCCACCAAGAGCGTGATGGTGAAAGCTACCTTAGACCGCTCCGTAGGAAAACAGGACGGCTGCAGCGAGAAAATCAGAGAGCATTGGGACAAAAAGGAGCGACATGTGTTAGGCTCACCCGAGTAAGGGGCAGGAGGATTGAGCCGTGGTTCAGCGCGACGGTTACTCGTTCCATCGGGATCAGGAGGAGGGGTTGCCGTAGGAGCAGCGGGAGGGCTGGTGTGCATCTGATCCAACCGTTCAACCAGCTGGTTGAGCTGGAGAGAGATCTCAGAGTAAGCGCGGCAGGAAGCTGCGATCTCCTCCTGATGACGACCCAGAAGAACGCCCTGCTGCATAAGGGCTCGGTGCAAATCATCCTCCTCTGCTGTGTCCATAATGTGGTTAGTAGATTCTGTGACGACGCGAGGAGAACAGAGGACTCAAAGGCAGAGGATAGATTCGAGCACAAGGTTGATTACCAAAAGTGAACAAAACAAATAAAACTGTAACAAAACTCAGCGAGCAAGTCTCTGGGGTAATCCAGCTACGGTCGGCAGTGAGATGCGGACCCAACGAGCGGATCACTGCCCAAGACCCAGCGCTCGCACAGGGCCAACCACTAAAGAGTGGAGTGAGGCAGAGAGTGGCAGTCCTTCTCTCTATGTGTCCTGGGGTGCAAACAGACAGACGTGAGTGTACACCAAAACACAGAACACAAAACAATCTACTAACAACAGGAGCTAGTCAGAAGAGAAATATAAAGGAAAGGGTAATGAGCAACAGGTGGAATAGAAGCAGCTCGTGACATGCGCAGCCCCACCGCCAGATCAGCGCTGATTGCACCTGTCACGAGCCGCTGAAAAGGACATGATCACACAGACAGCAGAGGGAGCCAGGGAGGCACCCTGGCCCGTGACAAGAATAAGGATGAGCATTTACAGCCGAGTAATCAGTCAAGGCAGCTCACAAGCGTTCAGACACTGTCATTATTTGCTCTGGCTCTACATCTTTAAATTCAAATATTATTAAAGTTTACATAAAGGTATAATTTCAGCATTTGAAAATAGTTGCTAAAAGTATAAGATGACAATTTTGTGAATTGCTAAATTTTGCTTGATTGGTAATTTCTATTTTCAGCTTGTGCAAAACAAAACACCTAATACAAGTCTTTAAATGCATGAGTTTTTTTTTTTTTTTCCAGAAAATCTCCATTGTTCGTCCTGAATACTTTTTCATCAGTGGACTTTCATATACCGTACAGCAGTTATTACTATATATTCTTATTTACCATATATTTTATTACTATAATTGGGAACTCTATAGTCCTTCTCATTATTGTTCTCTTGAATGAAGCCTGCACAGTCCAAAGTACATTGGTGTGTTTTACTTAGCCTTGGCTGATATTGGTCAAATTAATGCATTGATTCGTAACATCATGAAGACTTTTTTTTTTTTTTTTCCTGACTCACAGTACATCTCCTACAATGCTTGTTTGGCTAACATGTTTTTTGTGAACTTCTTTATTACTGCACAAAGTTTCACTCTTGTTATTATGGCATATGATCACATCATTGCAATTTGCTTGCCCTTAAGATATTGTGTCATAGTAAATAATGCTGTGATGTGTTTAGTGTTTTCAGTAGCATGGGCTTTAAGTGCCACAATGGTGGCCCTGTTGGTGTACCTGGGTGTTTTCACACTTGGTCCTTTTCAGGGGTCTGAGCGTGGTTTGCATGATTTTTGGCCCATATGTGAACACTCCAAACGATCTCAGACCCCTCAGAAGCGAACCGAACCGAACCGAGACCATCACAGGAGGTGGTCTGAGTAAAGTTTGCTTTCAGCTAATGGTACGGTTCGCTAAAAACATGCATTGTGAACACAAAACGGTCCGGACTCACTTGATTTTTCCATTTGCGAATGTAGTTTGGCCATGATATGTCTCCGTACAAATCAGCTGTTCATAGTGGCTGCTTCTTCTGGCAGATCTCTACAAATTATTCGCTGCTCACAATGTACACTCATTTATTTTAATTTCAACCACTTCCAAACTGTGTAAGAGAGATGCCAGTTTAAACCTTTTTTTTTTTTTTTTGTGATATACGAGCACGCACATTCCAGCGGGGACTAAACTACACTCTATTTAGCGTTTATTGTTTCAACTGTCAAAAACACCCATGGTTCACATAAACACAGCTGGTTTTGTCTCAATCGAATGTAAACATCTGGGAAAGAAATTGCATGTGTATCAACTGATTTGTGCATTATTGTAGTTCTAGTACAGCAGCCTAATGAGAATCAGTATAATCAATATTATTCATACGATTAATAATATGCATTTAATATTAGTACATTTCTTACATAAATGCTGCATTTAAAGGATACCTGTACTGTATCTGGAAAATTTTTAAGCAGTTTATTATAGACTATTTTCTTTTCTTTTCTTTTATGTATGTATGTATGTATGTATGTATGTATGTATGTGTTTGTTTGTTTGTTTGTTTGTTTGTTTGTACAACCTGAATTCCGGAAATGTTGGGACGTTTTTTTTTTTATTTGAATGAAACGAAAACTAAAAGAATTTCAAATCACATGACCCAATATTTTATTCACAATAGAACATATATAACATAACAAATGTTTAAACTGAGAAATTTTACAATTTTATGCACAAAATGACCTCATTACAAATTTGATGCTTGCTACAGGTCTCAAAATAGTTGGGACGGGCTTGTTTACCATGGTGTAGCATCTCCTTTTCTTTTCAAAGCAGTTTGAAGACGTCTGGGCATCGAGTAGGAGTGAAGTTATAAGTGTGCAATACACAGGCTTGGTCCTGTAGTCGGTGTTACAAGGCCTTTTTATAGAAATAAGATCAATCTAGTTCAGCTGGACACGGGACGTTACAGTTCTGAGGCTTGAAGAGAGTGATGCGAAATGACTGGTGGCGGATCCAAAAGCGCAAGAGAACTTTTGTTAATAAACATTTAATTTCTTTGTTTAAAATAACTGAGTTGGTCTTTATTGTTGCTGAGTTTTCATTAAAAAAACAACGATGAACCACAAACTCGTTTTAAATAAGGAAAACCTTATTTATTTGGGTTAAAACGCAAGTAGGCTATAGGCTCCGTCTTCTTCAATTTGTTAATAAGAGTTAGATGTTTAATAAATACGAATTTGCCATTGTAGCCTACTGTCACAGCTCACGGGGAGCACAGGAACCAGAAACGAGGAGACGAGGAATTAGCAACACGGGAGTTTAATATCAAAATAGGGACACAGATCACAGGCAGGGTAGACACTTAAAGAACCACAAACACTAACTGAGAGGACTGGGGCTTATAAAGACAAGACAATCAAGGGACTAAGGAGACACACCTGGAATCAAATTAAACAATCAAAGGGAGACAGAAACTGGGTCACAGGGCACACATGGGGAGCAAAACACACACAAGACAGTCCAGGGGCGTGACATTACTCCCCCCTCCTGGAAGGTGCGTCCTCGCACCGTGGAACAACAGAGGGGGGGGAAACGGGTGGGAACAAAGGCGGAGGCTCAGGAGGAGGACGGACCACCGGGAGGGGGCCGGCTGACAGAAACCAGGGAGGTGACGAAGGAGGGAGGAGCCAGGGAGGAGACAGGAGGGACCCGGAGCAGGAGGAGCCTGGCAGGACCCAGGCCACAGCCATGATGATGGCCCACGGTGGAGCCGACGGAGGGAGGAGCCATGGAGGAGGCATGGCCGCCGACTCCAGGGGGCCGACCAACGGCGGCGGAGCAGGTGGTGGAGGAGCCCGAGGTGGAGACGGAGAGCCGACGAGCCAGGGGGATGCCGAGGATCCGGGGGGCCAAGGTGGAGCCGAGTGCTCTGGCGACCGAGGCGAAGGCGGAGCTCCGGAGATCCACGGCGGAGCCGGAGCGACTGAGGACCAAGGTGGAGCTGGCGGGAGGAAGGAGCCCAACTGAGCCGGTGGGACGGAGCGACAAGGTGCAGCAGGAGGAGCGGAGTCCTGAGGCGATGGCGGGTCGACACCCGACCAAGGCGGAGCCGGAGGGATGAGGGAGCCCGGTGGAGCTGGAGGATCGATGGGTGACGGTGGAGGCGAGGTGGAGCCGCTGGGTCAACGGGCCGAGGCAGAGTCCGGGCCGAGGAGGTTGGAGGCGGAGGTGAGGGATACTCCAGCCCCAGCAACGCTGGAGGATGGCAGTCTCGTGGGGCTCGCACCGCATTGATGGTGGGCTGAGGGCGAGCAGAGGGGCTGCCAGACGACAGCGGTGGAGGAGGCTGGAGCGGGTGGGAGGGCGGGCATTTGTGAGCCTCCGGGCTTTCAGGGCTAATCTTTGTAGGGCACTTTCGAGGGGCAGGCACTGGCGGGCACTTGCGAGGGGCAGGCACTGGCGGGCTTGCCATACTCTCTGCCGGCGGGCTCGCCTGGACCGCGATCAGCGGCGGGCTAGGGAGAGCCGCGGACGGCGGCTGGTGGGACGGAGCCGCGGACGGCGGCGGGCTTTCGTGGGCCGCGATCGGCGGCGGGCTTGCGTTGGCCGCGAACGGCGGCTGGTGAGGGGGAGCGTCGACCTCCAGATCCGTCTCCCAGTCAATCAGATCCCCTTCCATGTCCAGCAGCCCCAGATGAACAATCAACTCACCCTCATCCGTGATGTAGGGGGCGGAGCTCCACTCTGCACTCACACAGTCAATGGCTGGCTCCCTCGCGATGGGCATAGACGCCGGCTCTCGCACCTGATCTGACGAGTTGGGCTCAACTTCCGGGACGATCTTCCACTCAGTCGCTTGGCTTTGCGCTGGCTCACAGATCGTGGCGGGAAATGGCTCTCCGTCATCGGTGGGCTCGGGCTGATGCTCCGCACCGCTGGGAGTTGGTGGGCTGGGCTCTGGGTCAGGAGTGGCTCTGGCGAGATCATCCTCGGAAGAGACGGTGAGGGGTGATCCGTTTCTCACCAGAATCCACTCCACGAAGGCGGCGAAACCCTCTCGAGGACCATCCTCGGACGACAGCGCTCTGCACGAGGTGTTCAGACTTGCATTGTAGAATGAGCAGAGCGCGCCGTCCGGGTAGCTGGTGGCATTAGCTATCATCAGGAATAGACTGGTGTGGTCCTCGAGAGATCGTTCCCCCTGCTCCAGCAGGAGGAGGAGAAATTCGGGCCGGACGAGGGGATCCATGGGGTACAAACAAAAACAAAATCACTGGGTAAAACACGGAAACAAAACGGAGGGTATAAACACAGAGGTTACTGTTTTGGGTCGGTCTTTCTGTCACAGCTCACGGGGAGCACGGGAACCAGGAACGAGGAGACGAGGAATTAGCAACACGGGAGTTTAATATCAAAATAGGGACACAGATCACAGGCAGGGTAGACACTTAAAGACCCACAAACACTAACTGAAAGGACTGGGGCTTATAAAGACAAGACAATCAAGGGACTAAGGAGACACACCTGGAATCAAATTAAACAATCAAAGGGAGACAGAAACTGGGTCACAGGGCACACATGGGGAGCAAAACACACACAAGACAGTCCAGGGGCGTGACACCTACTACTTTATGACTGATCTGTTTTAATAATAATGAACCACAAACTACGATCGTTTTAAAAGGGGAAATCCGTTTTATTTGCGATACAAATTTTATACACAAAATTGTAATTTTTGTTAATAAAACTTCAGTTTAACACTAGAACCGCCACGGGGTAAATTTTACCCGTGGCTGTTTTTCAAACACATAACAGATTTTCAACAAAACATTCAAGTCTTTGACTTTTACTAAAATTATGTAATTTACAATCCAATGTTGTTAAAAATTGTTTAGATGAAACCAGATAAAAAAATAGGTATTTATACCTATAAGTGCCGCGCGTGTCAAATTTACCCGCTATATAATGCATTTTCGCATTCGTCATTTTCTTGCCGCTTATGTTTTAACATTGTACATTTCTAGGCAACGTCTTTCACTCACTGATTTAGCAGTTATCAGTTTCATAAATAAAGGAGAAGGTATTTATGGAAGGTAGGTAAACACTACATGTCATGAGTGATGGAGAGTCTGATGGTAAGTTATGCGTCCTGGGTCGGCTCAGCATCTGACGGCTCATATCTGACAGTGATCCAGACATCATATTTAGATGTTTTAGCCTAACGTTACTCATAATTGGTCAAACTTTGGTTTTATTATTTAATTTCTCTCTTGCCGTATTGTTTATTGTTTGCTACTGTGTTGCTATTTATCCTAGTCTGGCCGTTTCCTGAAGAAAAAAAAATCCGATCTATGATGTAATGAATAAAACTTTTTTTTTTTTTTAGCTTACTGATCATTATGAATTAGTGTAGGCTGCATTAAAAAGTCTTGAACATAAAACAACAGGGTAAAAATATAGTTGACGACTAGACATAATCATTTCATGACTCTAGACACTTCTTTGTGAAGACAGTGGCATAATACAGTGAAATAATATGTTCTTTAACCATATAAAAACAGTTGCCATGTGTGTGGGTAAAATTTACCCGCTGGCGCTTTTAGGTATACAGCGACCTCTGGCAGTTCTAGTGTTAATATTCTTTTAATATTCTTCAGTTTATTTAAAAGTTAATTTCTTAATGATACTATTTTATTCTGGGCCTATATGTTTTTTGTTTTTTATTATTAATAATAATAATAATAATGAGCCACAAGGGCTAAAAAAAACGTTTTATTTTTGTAACAAAGCGGTTACACGTCATCAGTTTATTCGTTTTGTTCAAGTTTTATGTTTAATATAGGCTAAGCGACTTCATCATTGTACTATTTTATTGTTGATGTAACAGGGTTTTTTTTTTTTTTTTTTTAATTATATATTGAATCAACCTTAAGCATTGATCCACAAACGTTATAGATAAAGATGCGAGAATGCAACTGTAACGGATCAGCCAGGCTCCATCACCACCCAATCACAGCGATCACTATCACCTGAATACTGAGCACCTGTCTTCAATCAAGCACCTCATCACCAGCGGCATATAAGCACACACCTCAGACACCTTCACTGTCCGATCTCGTTCACACGTTGAGGACTCTCTGTATTGCTATACGTACTTTGAAAAAGCTTACCTGCTCTACTTACCTCCTGTGTTCCTCCTAGTGTCTCCTCGTCCCTCCCAGATACCAGAAGGCTGTGGTGTGTGCTTCCTCCATTGTTCGTTCCAGCTCCTGTATCATACGGAGATTAGTTACCACTCATCCTAGTTCAAGTACTTCTACTCACCGTAAAGTCACCCGGATTCCTCTCACAAACTCTCTGTGCTGCAAATAAACATCCCTGCTTTTACTAACCTGTTGTGTCTAGTCCTCTTCCGTTACAGCAACATAGTTGCTGCTGAGGTGTGGACTCTCTGGCTCTTTCTCAGTTTCTTTGTAATATCTGTAGACATGCTCATTAATTCCTAATTTGGGTACAGATGTGTTACAGGGAAAAAAATAGGATCAAAAAGTCATGGCAACTATTTTTTTTTTATTCATTTTTTTTTATACAAGTTTGAAACGACTTGTACACAGTCAGATTGATTTAACTTAACTCATGTTTTACAGTGTGACCACAATTACGGCTTCTTAGAGTAGCCTACCATACTGACTGGATAATCAGGAAGAATTGTTAGAAGTGTTAATTTAAGTTTTTTCTTTTTTTTTTCTTTTTTTTACTTAATACTACTAAAACAAGATAAATGTGTATTCCTATAGCCAAAGCACAAAACACAAAATCTCCAAGACACAAAGTACACAACTTCCGGCTCCTGGTGACAGCATACACTGAGAGAGAGTATAAACAATTTTATATCAGAAATTTCTTGTAAATTACACAAATAACTGGGAATAGAAATGCTAGCATTGAACACTGTTGGCTGATTTTTCTCTATTTCATCAAAGGAACTATTCCAAACAAAGTAAAAGCTGAGCCGCTGCGCATCTCCATGCAAACACAGCAGTGTTTCGTTTATGAATGAACCTGCATTTTTTAATGAATCTAGTGAGTCAATGATTCAGTTACCCATTCATAAAAACAGTGGCTGCGTCCAAAACCGCCTACTTCTCTACTATATAGTAGGGGAATATGGCGAGTGGAATGTGACAGGGATTACCTGCCGAAGTAGACAGTCGTGTATTTTTACGTGTGAGAAGGGTACGTCGCCTCCACAGACGCATAAGACGTCGCCTTAACAGACGCGTGATAAGACGTCGCCTCAACAGACGCGTGATAAGACGTCACCTCAACAGACGCGTGAAGCCAAATACCTCAAATAGTGTTCAATTCAATTATTTTCGGTTTTACATTATTATTTTACTACAAATTATACACCAACACAGCTGAAAATTAATTGTATTTTCACAATAACATCTTACAGACACAAATTCGCACATAAATTCATTTAATTATTTAACACATTATTCTGATATGTGCCATTCTGAGGTTTTACTTTTGATATGTTGGGTATATGTTAATAATTTTACTTAACGCTCTGTTATGGTGCACATAGTCCTGTTTGCAGAGTCAGGTCGACCATAAAATGTGCGAAACAGGAGATGAGTCTATACATCATGTTGGTCAAGAGAAGGTAATGAAACGGTATTTTAATAGAATTGTTAGGTTCATTTTGAAACATATTAAATTGGGCTGTCTCTAACGATTATTTTGTTAAATGAGCAATCTACTGATGATTTGTTTTTTTTATGTATTAAAGATAGACTTAAATGAACAGTAGCTTAAAAATCTTTAAAAATAGATTTAAATACCTGTAACGATGAGGAATTAATAATTGGTTTAAATAAAACATCAAAAGCAAGTAATCATATGGTTTCATTGAACAACACTGTTAAAATGCATAAAGAAATATACATTAGTGGCGCCTGCAGGTATAGGGCTGCACGCACTGTGCGTACCATGAGTGCTCAGACTGACCTGAGATTTGCCCCGCAAGCATTTCAGCAATTATAGCCCCCTGTGTCCCGTATTTCTGTCGACTGAACCAGCCATGCCATTAATAGTGAATTGATCAGTCTTTCGCATGCTAAAGTCAATTTCTGCTTATAAACATTACGCCAGATAGAAACAGAAAATCGTGCTACACGCACTTGAGATCGGATTTAGACTACAACAATTAATTTGTAGCCTATTTTACAAATGGGAATACAACGAAATCATGACAATGTTTTACATTCAAGCTACCCGTAAAATTTATAGTGAAAAGTTCTTTAAAATCATCTGGAATGCAATAAAGTAATTTTGAAGCTGTTTTTAAAGCATTTGCTGCATGGATTAAAAAAATAGGCTAATAAATAATTCACATATCAGACAAAATAATATAAAAATCATAATATAAAAAGAGCAACATAAAAATCTGAAAAAAAAAAAATGTTTTAGGTGTTTCCTTATTTTTATATTTTAGACGGTGATGAAAAATAAATTGCCATCTCCTCATTGGACGTGCCTTTAGAGAGAAATGCATCTTTACGGATTACATAATGAAATAATTTTTGGTTTTCGATTTGAATTATTTCGTTTTAAAGTAGTAATGTAAAGCTTTCTATAGATATATTTATCATATTTGTGACTCAATTCGTTGAGTTTCGGTTCATCATTGTGAAGAGCTCCTGTTCAAGATGAGATGGCAAGCGCATCCTCTGTTTTCCTATTTATTTTATAAAGGCACAACATTTTGCTGACATTGTAAATGCACACAAATAAAAGTACAGTTCCGAATGATGTATTACTCTTACCTTTATGAGCAACAATTACTGCATATTTTAAGTAGTTTCCACTATCAACAAAAAAATGCAAGTGACAGCTCTGGCGCCTCCATGTCCTGCAAAGTGTGCTTCAGCTTCCACTCTTCACACAAATGATTAGATATGCACCTAGCGCACATTTATATATTTTAAACATTTAAACTAACACTGTGATATGTGTGAACTGTTTATATCTATAGATTGTATT
This sequence comes from Onychostoma macrolepis, assembly GCF_012432095.1. Lineage (NCBI taxonomy): Eukaryota > Metazoa > Chordata > Actinopteri > Cypriniformes > Cyprinidae > Onychostoma > Onychostoma macrolepis. The sequence continues at coordinate 21,033,344 of NC_081169.1, forward strand.
TTAGGCAAGTCGTGATGATTTGAGAAGGCTAAATTGCTCAAACATAGGCTATGATCAGCTCACTGTCTGCTGCTGGCCACTTGGTCGTTACTTAAAAAAAAAAAAAAAAAAACTTACATTCAACGAACAAAAAGTGCTCCAAACGTTTTTCTAAATTAACTTTATAAAAAAACGAAATGAAATATAATCACTTTACCATTAGATTAGATTAGATTAGATTCAACTTTATTGTCATTACACAAGTACAGGTACAGGGCAACGAAATGCAGTTTAGGTCTAACCAGAAGTGCAATAGCAGCAAGTGCAGGATATACAATGGTTGAATAAGTGCAGGACAAGGATATGTACTGAATATATGTATAAATATATATAGAAAAATGGTTATTACTATAAACAGAATTTACAGGTGAATATGTATAGTGAATAAATATACAGATGGCTATTACTATAAACAGAATTTACAGGTGATATGTACTATCAATATAATATATATACAGATGGCTATTACTATAAACAAAGTGTAAAAGTGCAGTGGAAGTGATTGCATATTACAATTAGACTTACGGTGCAAAATGCTAATGTAAACATTTGATAATGTAAATAACAGTCGGCAGTGCAAATGAGCATAATCCAATTTAGGTATGGTAGTGCAAGATACAAAAGTAAACAGTTGTTACTGTAATAAAAATTTACATTCAGTAGTGCAAATAAGGCAGATGTGAGGTAGGAGAGAAGAGTTAACAATATATGAGGAAGTGGATCAACGGGGGTGAGAGTTCAGTAAAGAGACAGCTCTGGGGAAGAAACTTTTCTTTAATCTGCTGGTCCTGGTCCGGAGGCACCTGAAACGCCTGCCGGAGGGCAGGAGAGAAAACAGTCTGTGGGCTGGGTGAGAGGAGTCCTTAAGGATGCTGCGAGCTCGATGCAGACAGCGTTTCCTCTGGATGTGTTCGATGGCAGGTAGTGGAGTCCCTGTGATGCGCTGGGCAGTTTTCACCACCCGCTGCAGTGCCTTGCGCTCCGCAACAGAGCAGCTCCCATACCATACTGTGACACAGTTGGTCAGGATGCTTTCTATTGCGCAGCGATAGAAGTTCACCAGGATAGCCGAGGAGAGCTGATTCTTCCTCAGTGTCCTCAGAAAGAAGAGGCGCTGGTGAGCCTTCTTGACCAGGCTGGAGGTGTTGGTTTTCCACAACATGTCCGCCGAGATGTGGATCCCCAGGAACTTGAAGCTGGAGACACGCTCAACAGCCATTCCATTGATGTGGATGGTGTCGTGTGTGCCTCTTGACTCCTTCCTGAAGTCCACGATGAGCTCCTTCGTTTTGGTGGTGTTGAGGAGCAGGTTATTTTCAGTGCACCATGTGGCCAGGTGCTGGATCTCCTCCTATAGGCAGTCTCATCGTTGTTACTGATGAGGCCAATCACCGTGGTGTCGTCTGCAAACTTGACGATGGAATTAGATCCATACACAAGCTTGCAGTCGGAGGTGAAGAGGGAGTAGAGAAACGGGCTTAGCACACAGCCCTGTGGTACACCAGTGTTAAGTGTGATGGATGTGGAGCAGGTGAATCCTGATCGAACATTCTGGGGTCTGTTGGTCAGGAAGTCCAAAATCCAGTTGCACATTGAGGTATTGATGCCCAGGTCTCCAAGTTTGGCTATTAACTTGGTTGGGATGACAGTGTTGAATGCTGAGCTGAAGTCAACAAACAGCATACGTGCATAAGTGTTCTTATTGTCCAGGTGAGTGAGCACAGAGTGCAGTGCCATGGAAACTGCATCCTCTGTGCTCCTATTGCTACGGTAGGCAAACTGGTGTGAGTCCAATGTGGATGGTAGAGAGTCTTTTAGGTGTTCCAGGACCAGCCGCTCAAATCACTTCATAACGATGGGTGTGAGTGCTACAGGGCGGTAGTCATTAGGGCATCTCGGGCTAGAGTGTTTTGGCACTGGCACAATGGAAGTGCATTTAAAGCATGTTGGTACGGCTGCTTGGGCAAGAGACAGATTGAAAATGTCTGTAAAAACCCCAGCGAGCTGCTCCGCACATGCCCTGAGAACACGACCAGGGATGTTGTCTGGTCCAGCAGCCTTGTGCGCGCTGATCCGGCTCAGTGCCTTGCAGACATCTGTGGAGGAGAGTATGATTGGTGGGTGGTCAGCTGAGAGATTGAGCTTGGTGGCAGTTTCTCTGTTGTCTCTTTCAAAGCGAGTATAAAAGTAATTTAGCTCGTTCAGGAAGTTGACATCAGTGGCTGCGGGGGTGGAGTGGGTGGGTTTGTAGTCACTGATGGCCTGAATGCCCTGCCACATGCGTCGAGGGTCAGAGTTGGAAAAGTGTCCCTCTATCTTTAGCTTGTAGCAGTGCTTGGCCTTTTTGATGCCCCTCTTCAGGTTTGCTCTGGATGTGCTGTAGGCTTGTGCATCTCCTGATCTGAAGGCAGTGTTGCGTGACTTCAACAGGAGTCGCACTTCCTTGTTCATCCAAGGCTTCTGATTTGGATATGTGGTGATCTGTTTCTGGGTTGTAACACTGTCAATGGTGATATTGATATGATCCAATACAGAGGAGGTGTAGGAGTCAATGTCTGTGTGAGCGCCACTGGTGGCTTGAGAAGCAAACATACTCCAGTCTGTGTGTAGAAACCTTTCCTGAAGTGTGGAATCTGCCCCGCAGGCCACACCTTGATGGTCTTCACTGATGGCTTCACACGGTTGATGAGGGGTGCATATTTGGGGTGAGGAACAAAGAAAGGTGATCTGACTGTCCCAGGTGGGGAGGGTGTCGAACGTAAGCTCCAGCCATGTTTGTGTAAACATGGTCTAAGGTTTTGTTTCCTCTGGTGTGACAGGAAACATGCTGGTGAAACTTGGGTAGCACTGACTTTAAGTTTGAGTGATTAAAGTCACCTGCAACAATAAAAGCCGCCCGGGTGATCAGTCTGTTGTTTACTGATGGCTGCGTGAAGTTCTTTCATAGCAAGCTTGGCATCAGCATCCGGGGAATATAGGCTGCAGTTATAATGGTGGAAGTGAACTCCGCGGTAGATAAAGCGGTCTACATTTAACCATGAGAAACTCAAGGTTAGCTGAACAATGACTCCCAACAATAGCAGAGTTTGTGCACCAAGCTTTGTTAATGTAAATGCGCAATCCACCACCTCTGGTCTTACCGGAGCCATCTAATGTTCTATCCGCCCCGGAGTGTGTGGCGTCCCGCTAGCTCAATAGCGGTGTCCGGTATTGCGCTGTTTAACCAGGTTTCCGTGAAGATTAGGACGTTACAGTTCAAAAGTTTCTTGCTGTGTGTGATGCTGAGTCGAATCTCCTCCATTTTGTTCACTAGCGACCGTACATTGGCAAGGAAAATGCTGGGTAAAGAGAGCCGGTGTGGTGTTAGCCTTAGCTTAGCTCTTAGTCCTCCGCACTTCCCCCGCCTTTGTTTACGATCTCGACGCCGCCTGCGAGCACTTCCGCCCGGCCGGGTAGAGTGCATAGCCTCGGGTGTCCTAGCGATCTCAGGAAGGAGTCGAAGATTGTCCATAAAAATGTTGGAAATTCGCAAACCGATATCCAAAAGCTCACAACGGGTGTACGATGTAAAGGCACAACTGTTCTGCACGAACAGGCCCGAGATGAGTAAGAAAAATACCGCAAAATTGCAAAATCTGGAGAGACCCAGAGCCTCGCCATGTACTCGCTCCGCCATCTTGGAGAGATCATTACAACCCCAAAAAAAAAAAAAAAAAAAAAAACTTTGCGTATCCTCGGAAGAAATCCTGCAGGCGCCCGTCTATACAAACCTAAGTACAATATGTATTATTAAAATGCCTACAGAGTGCGCCAGCGGCCCAGTGATTGCGACAGGTTGCATATTTAGAAATATATCGATGTTAATCTTTTTTGTTCTCAGTGATCAAAAATGTATAAAGTTTGACAGCATCTCAGAAGCTTTTTAGGTGTATACAAGTCCCTATCAATCCCCATTCAAAATTTGACACGGACAGACAGCGACGGAAGGGTAGACTGCTCCTTCTCCTTCTCCTGCTGAGTCTTCGATGTGTCACATACCACTCGCCATAGGGGAAAAGCAGTAGGCGAGCGAATAAGTACGTCTGAAACCTCAGTATTCATAATAGAGTAGGTGAGAATTACCTGGGTGACGTACTAATTCTCGCGAGATTCGGACATGCTTCTACTTAAAGTGTGTCCGAATATGCCTACTTACCTACTATATAGTAGGGGAAAAGCAGTAGGCGAGCAAATAGGTATGTCCGAAACTTCAGTTTTCATAAAAGAGTAGTCGGGAAGTTCCCGGATGTCCTACTGCTTCTGCCCAGATTCTTGAGTGCTCATCAATGGATACTTTTCAATCCCAGGAGGCCACGGGAGATCAATACGTCATCATAGAATGTGATGGAGAACAGCGACGAGGCTGTTTACAAATGTGAGTATTATAAATCAAAAACACGGTTCCTTGTGATAAAATCATATTTGTTGAGCTACTGTATAGTAAACTGTTGATTTGCTGAAGGTATAAAGGCGCTAGACAGTAACATTACAGTATATTTATAATTTTGCTGTAAAAACACGTTTTATTATGTAGCCTATAGCAAACAGCTGAGCTCCAGTAAACACACGCACGTCTCCAAAGTGCATTTACATAAACCATACATCTTAAAGACGATTACTAAATCTTTATTTAATATGAGACAGGGAAATATTCTAAAAGAATTACAGATGAGAACATCACAACATGGACACACATCTGAGTGAGAGATGTAACATTATGTGTGTTATGTATAATTCACAACATCCCAGCCAACATTGATATGTGGGCCCCATATGGGTTATACCTGGGCAGCATTGGATCTATGTGGGCATGGGCTGAAAATGGGCAATTTATGTGGGTCCCATGTGTGTTTCACAATCTGGGTCCCATATAGGTTTGAACATATGGGACCTTCATGGGATCTATGTGGGCATGGGCTGAAAATGGGCAATTTATGTGGGTCCCATGTGTGTTTCACAATGTAATAACGTAAATGTCTCTGAGGTTTAAAATTGAGGTCATTTTTGTTGACTCTGACATGTAATGTAACATTTATCAAGTCATATAGCCAAATTTTTTTATTTTAGGCTTTCCTGCTGTATTTTGTGGCTGTAGCCGCCATTTTTTCCCCTGAGGGAAAAATACATTTCCAGCCGATATAGCACTAATTTTGAATGACATAATTCTGAATTTGCTTTCTGACATAAGTTAAGTTCTGAAATATGGGCTTTCAGGCTGTGTACCACCAAATTTATTATGGCTGTCGACGATTAAAGTTAAAAATGAGTGATGTTGATTATTACATAATCTGCTTATGTTGCTAAGCCTTAAAACCAATCACACATGTTCATGTTGAGTTTATGAATGTAGTGGCCAATCAGCGTTTAGATTAGTCATCGCGCCGGAGTTTTGAATATTCACTGATCAATGTTTATATGTAAATAAAAGCTGAATATAAATCTGTTTACCATGTAATGTGCTCATGTCTCTTCACAAGACTTGTATTAAACCCCTCGATTCATATGGATTTATTTTACAATCTCTTTATGAATGTTTTGAAGCATCAGGGTTTTGGGGAAGTAAACTTTCAATGGAGCAACAGAAATCGCTCAGATAAAAAAAAAAAAAAGATCTTCATTTGTGTTCTGAAAATTAATTAATTTCTTATGTGTTTGGAGTGACATGATGAAAGAATTTTCATTTTTGGGTGAATTAAGCTTTTAACTGTTAACTGTCAATTTTTATGTTATGTAAGATTAGTTACATAAGACCAGTTGTTGAGATGGTATGACCCTGTTGGCTTATCAAAATGTTGATGTTAATGTTAAAGTATAACAAATGTGTCAGAAAATGATAATAAAGTATTATATTGAACCTGTACAACATTTGAATATATGATTTTTCAAATTGCACACTTTCATGTTTTGCGAGTTTGTAAATTAATAAAGAGTGGAATGTTCATTCAGAAAACTGATATTTACCTAACTGAAATACTGATGTTGCTTTTATCAATATAGTAAATAATTATTTATAATTATACTGTCCAGGTGAGATGCCTCAAAAAACCCTAATCAAAACACTCATATACACTATGTGGGGCCAGTCCAGTACCCATACTGGGCCCTAGTATATCCCACATGTGCTTCATAAGTGGGACCAATATGGGTCTTGTATGTGTTTCCCATTTGGGCCCCACTTTAGCCCCAGTCAGGCCCCATATGAGATTCATATGGGCTAATTCAGATGGGGCCCACATGGAACCCATGGACAAACCCATGTAGGGCCCATACTTACAGCCCGTATGGGGCCCACATGGGCCCCATGATAGAATGTTGGCTGGGATGATCTCACAGAATTCCATGTAATGTTCACTGACTTAATTAACCTCCGAATCTGTGGTGGCATCACGAAATCGCAGAAAATTCCGTGATGGGCTCACAGAAAAAATTCTGTGATGGGCTCACAAAAAAAATTCCGTGATGGGCTCACAGAAGTGATACAATGTAAGTCAGTGACAGGCATCAGCCGTGCTCCACGCACGGAAACCCTTAGCATCAATATGCCGACGCGATACTGGGAAATTTATCGTCATCATTATTGTTCAGAACTGGGTAGGTTTAGGGTAGGGGTGGGGTCAGGTACTCCAGTGAAAGTATAACTGCATCGGAGTCACTCTTTTATTGTAAGCCGCTTTCTCCTCTGTCATTTGAACGACTGGTTGACTTCCTGATTCTCTGAAACCACTCCCTCAGAAACAGGCAATGGGCTCAGATTGGTTAGTTGGGCCGGTGTGTTGTGATTGGCTAAACTGCGTACTGCACATTGTCCAGAAACTTCACGCCCATTACCTTTATGGGCGACAGTTGCATGTGCTGCGGTCAAATGTAAATAATGGTGTCAATATTGCCGTATCAGTTTGAGCCAGAATCAGACCCAGAAAGCGGTAATGAAGAGAGTCAAGCAGAACTTCCGCAAGCACGGCTCTAACAAAACGTTTCTGAATGGAAGTTTGCTGTTGTGATTACATATCATTTTTTGAAGTTTGTACACGTTTGTCTTATACACACAAAATAGCATCGAACTAACTGGCTACTAAAACCAAACAGCGTTGGTTTGTGTTTACGTTCTTGATCAAATCGAAAAATTACGTCATAAAGTATACATGGAAAATACATTTACAAAATTAGTACATAATTACAAATTCGGGTCCAAGATGTTTGTACACGTTTGTCATAGACACACGAAATAGCATTTAACTAACTGGCTACTAAAGCCAGCGTTGGCATTTGTTTACGTCCTTGATAAAACTAAAACATTACGTCTGAAATTATACATGCAAATACATTTAAAATGATGAAATCTTACTTACAGGTTGTGGCCCAACAACTGCTGCCTCTGTTTTTAAAGTTGGAACTGCTCCATGTTTTAGTAATAGTTTCTGTGTGAATCCGGCATTGAACTCGTGTAGATTCTGGAAGCTGTCTTCAGTAAAATGCGCAGCACAGAGAGCTAAATTAGGATTGTAATTGTCAGGAACATAATCAAACATAAATTTTAACCATTGTTGAATCGTAGGAAGCCCGAACACAGAAGACCTGACAGCTGGGTGAAAATAACACCGTTTCGACGGCATGGCTACAACTCTCCACTATAACTCTTGCTCTTCGACAAAGCCACAGAACATGGCCTTGCCCCCTTTTTTTGCATGTTCCGGAGGGAGGGGTTGATGCAAATTTATGGGTTTGTTACGTATGCAACCCGGGAAGTATCTCGTTGTAGTCCCATATAAGTCATTTTTGTAGGCATTAAACTTCCTGATTTTTAAAAGACGATATCTCCGCTTACATTGAACTTTCAGCGCAGCAACTTTGCAGATACTGTTCATGCACCAACAGCAACATTACACACTATTTAAAATGAAAAAAGTGAAATCGCAGTAAACCACCCCTTTAAGGTGTAATTTATTTTAACTATTGTAATTTCAAGCAGAGCTATTACAGCACTTTTCTGATTCTTGATTTCTGTGCATTTGATGCAGAGCTCTTGTGGTGGAACATGTGACAGTGGCATTTATGAAAAGAAAAACTCAAAACAAAAATATAAAGTAAAAGTACGAAATCAGTTTGTTACTTCTAATACAGAAATCAAATCATACCGTGCTGCTTTTGTTTTGTGTTTGTGCATTTTTGCAGGATCTAAAATGTCCACAGACTGGTGTGAGCAGTGAGAAAGGAGAAATCCACAGCAGCATCCTGGAAATGATCCAGTGCCATGGATGAGACGCTCCATCACTGCACCTGCCCTTACTGCCTGATCTGGGCTTGATGCTGCTGGTCTGTTCTTGTCCTGCTGGTTTCTGTTCATACAACATCAGTCAATGAAACCCGAGTTTCAGAAGCTTCAGAAGCATCATCAAATAAGGTCATGAAGCTTCTGAAAGTCAGGCTCGATTGACTGATATCGTAGGAACAGAAACCAGCAGGACAAACGTGACCAAAATCACCTTTTGTGTTGCTGAAGGACACACTGATGGTGACGACTGCAGAGCTCGAACCAGCAACCTTCTGCATACCAGTTCACTACACCACAGAAGTAAAGAAGCTACAGTATATAAAAAATTGGCATGTAATTGGCATGTAGTTTATTGATGAAATAAACTGTTGGATGTCCCTGAACTTTCTTCAGTTAAATAAGGAGAAAACTGAAGTCATTGCATTTGGAAACAAAGATGAAGTTATCAAGGTGAATGCATACCTTGACTCTAGGGGTCAATCAACTAAAAACCTAGTCAAAAATCTTGGGGTGTTTCTGGAGACAGACCTTAGTTTTAGTAGTCATGTCAAAGCAGTAACTAAATCAGCATACTATCATCTCAAAAACATTGAAAGAATTAGATGTTTTGTTTCCAGTCAAGACTTGGAGAAACTGGTTCATGCCTTTATCACCAGCAGGGTGGATTATTGTAATGGTCTCCTCACCGGCCTTCCAAAGAAGACCATTAGACAGCTGCAGCTCATCCAGAACGCTGCTGCCAGGATTCTGACTAGAACCAGAAAATTTGAGCATATTACACCAGTCCTCAGGTCCTTACACTGGCTTCCAGTTACATTTAGGATTGATTTTAAAGTACTTTTACTTGTTTATAAATCTCTAAATGGCCTAGGACCTAAATACAGTGGAGATATGCTCTGTTACGGTCGTGTCTTCCAAGAAGTACGAGGAGATGACAGAACGAAACTTAAATACTTTAATAATTGATAATCCTTCAGGAATAACATAAATCACATAAATCACGATCTATACTTTCACTTGGGCACTACATAACTTTAAGACTTGACAAAGAAGAAAACCAAACTGAATGCTTATAAAGGAAACAGGAACAAAAGACCAAACAACATAATCAAACTCAGGTGGAGACAATCAAACGATAATTAACCAAATGAGGACAGGAACAAAACCAACTAAGGGAAACGAGGACTAGGGTAGACAGACATGTAACATGCTCACTGAATATAAACCTAACAGACCACTCAGATCATTAGGATCGAGTCAGTTAGAAATACCAAGGGTTCACACAAAACAAGGGGAGTCTGCTTTTAGCTATTATGCCGCCCGCAGTTGGAACCAGCTTCCAGAAGAGATCAGATGTGCTAAAACATTAGCCACTTTTAAATCCAGACTCAAAACTCATCTGTTTAGCTGTGCATTTGTTGAATGAGCACTGTGCTACGTCCGAACTGTTTGCACTATGTATAATCACTTTCTATTCTTAAATGTTTTAAATTATTTTTAAATCAATTTTTAAATCACTTTGTTTTTATTGTGTATTGATTATTATTATTTTTAATTTCTTATTATTTTTAATGACTATTTCACTTCCTTTTATGTAAAGCACTTTGAATTACCATTGTGTATGAAATGTGCTATATAAATAAACTTGCCTTGCCTTGCCTTGCCTTGTAATTGTAAACATGTGAAATAAAATTTGGCACTTACTTTTATTTATTCTTTTACTCATTTATTCATGTTTTCTGTTGTTGTCAGTAAATAAAATATAATTGTTTCATTAACATGCATTAATTCATTACTCGACTGAAAACAAATGTATTCACCTTGGCTGAATTTGTCTAGTGTGTAGTCATGCATAGCTATGGCATATAACAAAACAACATACATTTTGCTGATTTTTACTAAAAAATACAATTATTGGTCAGCATTTGTCTTTATTATTGTTCATAATTTTTGGTGTGGGCTAGCAATGCATTCTGAGGTAAAACTGAGGTACTTACATTTTTTTGAGTAAAATCAACAGTTTTCGCCAAAGGCGAGATCTTTGAGCAGCTGATTGACGTCTCCTTTGTGCAGATATTACAAACATGGAGGGGAAATAAATATTTGAATAATAAAATACATTTAATCACAATGCATTAAAAATTGCATTTGTTGTTTATTTATACCGTAAGCCTTAGGGATCAAACGTGAGAGACATTCAACAACAACAAAAAAGAGGAAAACAAAGGAGATTTAAGCCAGTTTTGCGTGTGGATGAACAATTTTGCACATAAAATTAAGAGATTAATAACATATTGAAGAGAAACGATTTTGTTTTTCGTAATAATAATTAAAAAAAAATCTTTAAGGATTAAACTGTGGGTTTTATTAGTAGAGTTAAAGAAATATATATAAAAAAAACCTTAACCCAAAATTGATTGGTTATACTACAATCACAAGGGCAGCTGTTTCTTCTACAAGACCAAAAATTAGCAAATTTCATCAACATCAAAATATTTACAGAACCTGTCGCTCATATCTTTTAACTTGTTGCGCTTGTTATAACGTCATAAATCACATGATTACGTCAACATGGCGGATCGCATTCATACCATAGACTGTAAGATTCATACTCAATGAGATTTGGCTGTAGAGTGCATACTCTTTTAACTCCTTAAGTAAGTACTTATTGAAATTAAGTACCTACTCATTGAGTAGGCGGTTTCAGACGCAGCCAGTCACTCTCTTTGTTCCTGAATGAATCAACTGTTTGAACGAATCATTAAACGAACAATTCAGTCACAAAGACAGTGATTTGCTGCCACCTACTGACAGTTTTAGTTTCATTTATTTTACTTTCATTTATTTAAATCATGTAGTATTTCTTCATTCAAAACTTTATATTTAAAACATTGATTTCATAGCATTGATATTATGATTTTAAATGCATTCATGCCACCTCTCAGCCTCATTAAATAGTCTGTAAACATGTGGAAATGCTGCTTTTGTGGTTTTCTGTGTCACCTCTGTTGTGTAGAGATGAATTTTGTTGATACAGATTGCATTTGATTTGATTAACTTATTCTTCCTGATTGTGTCTTATTATTCTAATTAAATGTTATTGTTTTCATTAAAAAAAATTAAAGTTTATCAATATAAATGTATGGATTTGACATATAAGATGACATTCATTTAATAAGGTTAGAAAAAATGCCACTACAAAGATGCCCCTGCAAATCACTTTAAGGAGTCAAATATCACCTCACAATTAGAAGGTTCATTTTGTCATTGAACAGAAGTTGCTGCAATTTTTTTGAGAATTACACAAGTAATTATCTCTAAACAAGTCAAGTCAAGTCAAGTTGAGCTTTATTGTCATTCTGCTACATGTGTGGACATATAGTGGAACGAAATGTCGTGTCTCGCAGGACCACGGTGCTACATACTAGTTAGACATGAGATACACATACAGCAATGCAAATATAGGAAAATAAATAAATAAATAAATAAAAAACAATAGGGCTATACAACAGTTTAACCATCTGACTATATATATACTATAAATACTATAACTACTATACCTAGTTGACTACACATACACAAACTGAGACTGTACAAGAACTTTACATAAATACTGTACATGAAATAGTGCTAAAGAGATATTTGTACATGAAATTGTGCAGGAAATATATATTTTTTACATTAAATTGTTCAGAAGAGAGATTTTGTGGGAAGCAGCGCATAGTGCAATGTTCCAGTAAACATTATTTTGTAGTGCAATATTCAAGTAAACATATATTATCTTATTAAGTCTTTGTTGCAGGGAGTGTTTATAGAAAGTGTCTAGTGTGCATATAGTGGGACGAGTGCGTTACTACAGGTGGTTTGTATAGCCCACTCACCTGTGTGTTGCACACCCAGAATTGCACTTAGGAGAAATTTGTCAATAGTTATTTATGAGTTGGGGGGCTGAGGTGTTCATGGTTTCAGAGCGGGGACTCTTTGGAGTTAAGAGCTCTCACAGCCTGGGGAAAGAAGCTGTTGAGCAATCTGACAAAACGAGCTTTGATATTCCGGTACCTTTTTCCTGATGGCAGGAGCTGGAAGAGGTTGTGGGAGGGGTGGGTGGGGTCCTTCACGATGCTGGAGGCTTTGCTGGAGCATCGTGCAAGGAAAATGTCCAGGATGGAGGGAAGAGGGGCACCGATGATCTTTGCAGCAGTGTTCACTGTCCGTTGTAGAGTCTTGCGGTCAGCAGCACTGCAGTTCCCATACCAGACAGTGATGCAGCTGGTCAGCACACTCTCAATGGTGCCCCTGTAAAAGGTGGTGAGGATGGGTGGAGGGAGACTTGCCCTTTTCAGCCGACGGAGAAAGTAGAGGCACTGTTGACCCTTCTTGTTGAGTGACGTGATGTTGGTGGTCCAGGTGAGATCCTTTGTGATGTGCACCCCTAGGAATTTAGTGCTACCGACTCTCTCCACGATTGAGCCATCGATGGTCAGTGGGGGGTGGTCAACAGAGTTTCTCCTGAAGTCCATCACAACCTCTTTTGTCTTACCCACATTGAGGGACAGGTTGTTAGCACCACACCATTCAGCCAGCTGTGCCACTTCCTCTCTGTAGTGCGTTTCATCGTTGTTGCTGATGAGGCCTACCACAGTTGTGTCCTCAGCAAACTTGATGATGTGGTTGGAGCTGGACTTGGCAGTGCAGTCGTGGGTCAGCAGCGTGAAGAGCAGCGGGCTGAGCACACAGCCTTGTGGGGCACCTGTGCTCAGTGTGGTAGTGCTCGAGGTGTCGCGGCCGATACGGACTGACTGAGGTCTTGCAGTTAAAAAGTCCAGGATCCAATTACAGAGGGAGGTGTTAAGGCCCAGCAGGTTTAGTTTATGGATGAGCTGTTGTGGAATTATTGTGTTGAATGCTGAGCTGAAGTCGATGAACAGCATTCTTACATAGGAGTCTTTCTGTTCCAGGTGAGTAAGAGCTAGGTGGAGAGTGGTGGATATTGCATCGTCCGTGGAACGGTTTGGACGATATGCAAACTGGAATGGGTCCAGCGTGCTTGGGAGACTGGACTTGATGTGATGCATGACTAACCTCTCAAAGCACTTCATCATGATTGGGGTCAGTGCTATGGGACGATAGTCATTCAGACAGGACACATGTGACTTCTTTGGTACTGGGATTATGGAGGTGGATTTGAGACACGTGGGGACGACTGCCTGGCTCAGCGAGGTGTTGAAGATGTCTGTTAAGACATTCGTCAGCTGTGCAGCACAGTCTCTCAGTACACGTCCAGGTATGTTGTCAGGGCCCGCAGCCTTTCGTGGGTTAATCCTGGATAGGGTCTTCCTTACATCAGCTGGGGAGAGACAGAGTACCTGGTCGTTTGGAGATGTGGGTAGTTTCTGTGCAGGTGTGTTGTTCTGTATCTCAAATCGTGAGTAGAAGTGGTTGAGTGCCTCTGGTAGGGATGTGTCATCGTCACTGGCCTGTGGCGGGGCCTTGTAGTCAGTGATGGTCTGAATGGCTTGCCACAGGGTCCGAGTGTCTTTACTGTCGCTGAAGTTGTTGTTGAAAAACAGGGTCCACAGGGTCCGAGTGTCTTTACTGTCGCTGAAGTTGTTGTTGTTAAACAGAGATTCTATTGAATGAATGAGTTTGTGCCCAACATAATTAAGCAACGTTGTTCATTAACCAATGAAACCTGTAACCAATAATCTCGATACCTAAGAAGATATGGTTTAGAAGAAACATGAAATTAATTTAATGTTATCATAGATTATTAAGGCTTTTATAACTGAATACATGTGAAAGGTTATCTAAAATGGACCCCCCACCCCCCAAGCTGGGGTCCCGCCATTTCCATCACTGAATGTACTCCAATAAACTTTATTGGTATACCCTAACCATCAGCCTATGATCCTCCACATGCAATCTCCAGACACAACTGCAGGCTGCACGGCGACAGCACATAGATATCAACTCATATACATAGACCTATCGGCCATAATCTACAATTAAGAAACATTATTGTCTTACCTTTACTGCATGCAGAACTCGAAATGTGGCCTTTCTCTCTGGGTTGGTGCTGATGAAGTCACGCATGAGGGCATCAATGTCCAAACTGTCCAAAATATCTCCATGAACATGCATCAGAGCAAGGTGGGTCAGTCGTTTTTGCGTTATGGTTGTGCGTAACCATGTCTTCCACCGGCGGAGAGCAGAAAATGTTCTCTCTGCTGAAGCAGCCGAGATGAGGAGACTTAGACAGAGTTTGATGAGGTTTTCAACTTCTTTGAAAAGAGCTCTTGTTTGTGGATGGAGTTTAAAAATGGTTGTTGTGAGGTCTTTTACAGTCTCGATGGAATCACTGTCGAGGTGTCCCATCATTTTCAGCTGGATCTCCAGTCGGTGTTTGTGAATCTGTTGGGGAAGGTGAGGGGAATCTATATCTACAATTTGTTTCTTGTTCGCTGCATTGATAAGCATGTTTTCTCTGAGAGCTGCTGTTTTCATACCATCTTGATCAAATCGCCTCTTTACTTTTGCTCTGACCAAGTCCACAGCTTCATAAAACTCTTGTCTCCATAATGAGTGTTGTGCAACTTGTGCTTCTGCCTCTGGCTCTGCTGTGTGTCAATAACGTGTTGGGGTTTTTGTCATCCTGTTCTCATCTGGCATTTTAAATCCTGCTGAGGATACAGTTTGTAGCATGTTATCCACCATTGCATCATCCCGAAGGGCCTCCATGCGTCTATCAAGCAGTTCAGCACACTTAAGGGCGCCTAGTGCACTGGCTTTGGTATGCTGCAAACTCCTGGCCACCGACTCACATGGTTCAAATATTGCTTCACAACAAAGGAGGCCATAATAGGTTTTTGCTTTCATTGCTTGCTTGTGCAAGCCTCTGATCTTAGCTCTGATATTTCCTCTCACACTCCTGTCCTCCTTAAGCTGCTCCAGTGTTTTGATGATTTCTCTGTAGCCACTACACACACGTTTGATAGCTTGATAGTTGTTCGTATGCACCATCTTGTTGGACATATTGCCAGTAAGGTAACTACATCATCACAGCCAAACATGGACTGATAGAGATCCTTGCATTTTGCTGATTCACGGATTACCACAGCTATGCCCTGAACAAAGTTAACTGAATCTGCAATGAGACCCACCTCGCGTGCAACCTCCTGAATAACTAAATCAAGTGAATGGTTGGTGCAGTGGACGAAGAGGGACTCTGGGCATGTTTTTTTTTTTTTGCCACGCCTGAACACCCAAAAACCGTCCTGACATGTTAGAAGCTCCATTGAAACAATATCCATGGAGACGCTCAACTGGGATGTTCAGCCTGAGAAATACATCTTTGATGCACCTGAACAGGGTCTCTCTGCTGCTGTCAGGGGCACTGTAAAATCCAAGAAAATCAGAGTGACTCTCCAGTTTCTCATCCACATACTGCAGTGTCAAGGATTGCTCCATTGACGTTATTGACGTTATAACTCATTGCTCCATTGTGCTGGAGTCTGTGGTACCATCAGCTGTGAGTCCATAGAACGGACTATTTGTGGCACGGGATACAAACGTTGAATTGCGCAGGCATACTGTTGAATGATTTCATTCTGGATTGTGTCCGAGAGTCAGTTATTTCTCCTTTCAATACACTGTCTCTCTCTTGGGAGATTGTATGTACGTTCAAGCATCAGTCCATAAAAAATGCCATCACGGGTGCTGTCACCCTGAAAAGCCACCCCCTTTTTTCCCAGGAAGAGCACTGACCTGAACATTAGCTCCAAAACATGCCTTGCTGTGTCTTGAGCTTGGCGGGCAGCATCAAATAAAATAGCAGTAATTGGGGTGCTTTGTACAGCAGCAGCAATTTTTGGATTTCTCATGCTCGTTTAATTTTTCTGTGGCTTTCCGCCAGTTTGTGAATACTCCCTTTACAAAACTGCTGTCAAATATCACACTATCTTCATTAATGAGACGTTTTTCCACTGCTTTCACACAGCTAAAACAGACAACGCGATTACCTTCCTCAATGTAATGCAGCCATCTCCATTTGTCGAACCAGTTTGTATTGAAAGAACGAGAAAATGTCTCTTTTCCGAACTGCCTTCCAGGAAAAATTAAGTCGGCTGGTTGGTGTGAAGTGATTGCCTCGACCAAATCAATAAAGCTAGTATTTTGTGCTGGTGGTACTGCTGCAGCGGCGATGTTCATGTTACCTTGAATTAGCCCGGCTCCTGGGCCCAAATCCGGGGCTGATGTGGTGGTCACTTTGGAGGAGTTGTTGCAGCTGCTGCTGGTTGGCTGCCCACTAGGCATAGGCTCCAGGACCAGGTCTGCTTCCTTATACGACTGATCCGCCAGCTCAAGACTCTGTCTCTTTTTATTTTGTTTGGGCTTCGCGGAAAAATCAGAAATGCGTTTTTGCGCCATGTTGACTGGTGTATTTTTAAATCTTCAATGACCGATGCGGACATGGTGACATTTGACGCGGACATTCGAGACAATTGTTGCTTATTGTCTTTGTAGCCCTAAGCTTTTTTTCCCCCTAAGATTTTTAATGAATATTCAAATTAATAAAGTTTAATTAATAACAAAATTTTAATTGAATTATTTTTAACACCGCACCCCCAGCACCCCCATTTTTTCTTTAGCTCCGAGCCAGAGGGTGCTGCAGCACCCTCAGCACCCCTACTTCCCGCGGTAATGCCTGCAATCCTGAAGGACGACGACACCATCAATGCTGTAATAATAACAACAAAATTTTGAGCTTTTGTAAAATAAAAAAAACAAACACAGGGTGCGCTCTCTGTCTTCTCTGATTCCGCAAATATCCATCTGAAACACGTCATTAAAATTAACTGAAACTCAGCGAATACTTTACACACAGACATAAGATATACAATAAATTAGAATGTCATGAAAAAGTTAATTTTTTCTTGTAAGTTACTTCAAAAAGTGAAACTTTCATATATTTTAGATTCATTGCATGTAAAGTAAAACATTTGAAAAGTTTTTTTTATTTAGAGCTTACAGCTCATGAAAGTCAAAAATCAGTATCTCAAAATATTAGAATATTTACATTTGAGTTTCAATTAATGACCATCGTTACAGTATAAATTCCAGGTATCTCTTGTTCTTTGAAACCACAATAATGGAGAAGACTGCTGACTTGGCAATGGTCCAGAAGACGATCACTGACGCCCTCCACAAAGAGGGTAAGTCACAGAGGGTCATTACTGAAAGGTGTGGCTGTTTACAGAGTGCTGTAATAAAGCATATTAAATGCAAAGTTGACTGGAAGGAAGAATTTGGGTAGGAAAAGATGCACAAGCAACAGGGATGACTGCAAGCTTGAGAATACTGTCAAGCAAAGCTGATTCAAACACTTGTGAAAGCTTCACAAGGAGTGGACTGAAGCTGGAGTCAGTGCATCAAGAGTCACCATGCTCAGTCATCTTCAGGAAAAGGGCTACCAAGCCACTTCTGAACCAGAGACAACGTCAGAAGCGTCTTACCTGGGCTGTGGAGAAAAACAACTACTGTTGCTCAGTGGTCCAAAGTCCTCTTTTCAGATGAAAGTAGATTTTGCATTTCATTTGAAAATCAAGGTCCCAGAGTCTGGAGGAAGAGTGGAGAGGCACAGAATCCATGTTGCTTGAAGTCCAGTGTGAAGTTTCCACAGTCTGTGATGATTTGGGCTGCCATGTCATCTGCTGGTGTTGGTCCACTGTGTTTTCTGAAGTCCACAGTCAACGCAGCCATCTACCAGGAAATTTTAGAGCACTTCATGCTTCCTTCTGCTGACAAGCTTAATGGAGATGCTGATTTCATTTTCCAGCAGGATTTGGCACCTGCCCGCACCGCCAAAGGTACCAAAAGCTGGTTCAATGACCATGGTGTTGGTGTGCTTGACTGGCCAGCAAAATCACCAGACCTGAACCATAGAGAATCTATGGGGTATTGTCAAGAGGAAGATGAGAGACACCAGACCCAACAATGCAGATGAGCTGAAGGCCATTTGTTTTTTTATTTCCTAAAATAATTTATAGATTTCCTCTCAGACCTTTTCTAAAAAGCGCTAATTGTCAGAGACTTTAACATTCATGTTGTTAATACAAATGATGTGTCAGGACTTGCATTTACAGACTTAATAAACTCTTTTGGGGTCAAGCAAATCCAAGCCCTCCACTAATATTGGCACCCTTGGTAAATATAAGCAAATGTGGCTGTGAAAATAAATTTGCATTGTTTATCCTTTTTATCTTTCATTCAAAAAATTGACAAAATTCCAA
This sequence comes from Onychostoma macrolepis, assembly GCF_012432095.1. Taxonomy (NCBI): domain Eukaryota; kingdom Metazoa; phylum Chordata; class Actinopteri; order Cypriniformes; family Cyprinidae; genus Onychostoma; species Onychostoma macrolepis. The sequence continues at coordinate 21,051,983 of NC_081169.1, forward strand.
CCTATCATTGAAGTAAAAAAATTAAAAGTGGGGGGAAAATCTCATTGTGAAATAAATGCTTTCTCTAGTTCATGTTGGCCACAATTATTGGCACCCAATTATTGCAACGTTCCTTTCCCAGAGTAACAGCTCTGAGTTTTCTCCTATAATGCCTGAAGAGTTTGGAGAACACCTGATAAGAGATCAGAGACCATTTTCTTCATACAGAATCTCTCCAGATCCTTCAGATTCACAGCTCCATGTTAGTACTTCTCTTAAATTCACCCCACTCATTTTCTGTAAAGTTCAGGTCAGAGGACAAGGACAGCCATGGTAAAAAAAAAGTAAAAAATAATAATTTTGTGCTCAGTGACCCATTTTGTGTTTATTTTGATGTTTGTTTTGGACTGTTGTCCTGTTGTCCTGGTGCCTGTACCATGATGGTAGATGAACAAATTTAGAGTTACAGGATTAGTTTCGAGTTGACAAAACCAAACCACTCCAATCCGGCTTTGTTGGTACCATGATGCTGATCATCAACTTTCTTTGTCAACTCAGGCTTTGATCCAGAGTTTGTGGAACACGTGCAAATGAATGTGTGACATCACTGGCGAACAGCCAATCACGAGCCTTGGTTAAAAGTTTAAAGGTTTTGCTAAAGGTTAAGAGATTGAAGAATATGATGAGTTTAAGTGCATTTACAATGAAAAAAGTACTTGTTCATGAAAGAGGACAAATACAAGAAATCTTGCTTTATCAGCACAGTCACAAGTTAAACTTATTAAAGTTAGTTTAGTTGGAAATATACAGCGATAGAGACTCAAACATGTAAGGTCACATAGTCATTTTTAAAGTGTTATCTATTGATTCTACAGCTTATTTATATTATATACAATCTGTATATATTAACATTCATTTCAAATAAATGATTTATAATAACAGTTAAACTAAAATTGCTTGTGTGTAATGGATTAATAATAATATAAATCATATAATTATAAAAATCATATAAAATAACTACATTTTTTCTTTTGGCCAGGCAATTTATTTATTTTTTATTTGTAGTGACCTTTAATTTGGAGCAAGAGAAACTGGGGGAGTGACTTTTTTGTGTCAGACATGTGTCACTTTGCTCACATCTGATTGGTCCAAGTGTAAATTACTATGGCAAAGAATGCAGCTAAAAGCCAAGCCACTTCCATGGTACTTAAAATCCAGGATTGGTGAAAACTAAACTGAAACTTACCTGGCTAGTCAGCTAATCCGTCTTCATGGTACAGGCCCCTGGTGGAAGATCCAAACATGGCTCATTATAAGATTTATAACAGAGGCAGTCAGGTTTAAATTTTTTATCTGTTGGTATTTGATAGAATCCATGATGCCATGCATCTGAACGAGATGTTCAGGACCTCTGGCAGAAAAACAGGCCCACAACATTAAAGATATGGCAGTATATTTAACTGTGGACATGGGGTACTTTCTTAAAAAGCTGTTGTTTCAGTTTCATCTGACCATAGAAGCCAGTGCCATTTGAAGTTCCAGTCGTATCTAACAACTGAATTTGCCCTCCTGAAAACCCTCCTGAACAACATGTGATGCAGGGGATGTTTGACATATATATATATATATATATATATATATATATATATATATACTGTATATAGCTTTCTGACTCCAAGACTCAACTAATCTCTACAATTCTACAGCTGTGATCCTTGGAGAGTCTTTGGCCACTCAAACTCTCCTCCTCACCATGCATTAGGATGATATAGACACACATCCTCTTCCAGGCAGATTTTTAACATCTTTAGTTGATTGGATTTTCAATGCTGTAACTCTTTTCTTACAGCCACTTTATATTTTGTGGTGCTCAACAATTTTATTCTGCACATCAGAACTGTATTCTTAGGTTTTAATCCTTGTGATGAATGATTAAGGGAATTTGGCCTTTGTGTTCCTCATATTTATAATCCTGTGGAAAAGGAAGTCATGGCTGGACAATGCTGTAATAATAACAACAAAATTTTGAGCTTTTGTAAAATAAAAAAAACAAACACAGGGTGCGCTCTCTGTCTTCTCTGATTCCGCAAATATCCATCTGAAACACGTCATTAAAATTAACTGAAACTCAGCGAATACTTTACACACAGACATAAGATATACAATAAATTAGAATGTCATGAAAAAGTTAATTTTTCTTGTAAGTTACTTCAAAAGTGAAACTTTCATATATTTTAGATTCATTGCATGTAAAGTAAAACATTTGAAAAGTTTTTTATTTAGAGCTTACAGCTCATGAAAGTCAAAAATCAGTATCTCAAAATATTAGAATATTTACATTTGAGTTTCAATTAATGACCATCGTTACAGTATAAATTCCAGGTATCTCTTGTTCTTTGAAACCACAATAATGGAGAAGACTGCTGACTTGGCAATGGTCCAGAAGACGATCACTGACGCCCTCCACAAAGAGGGTAAGTCACAGAGGGTCATTACTGAAAGGTGTGGCTGTTTACAGAGTGCTGTAATAAAGCATATTAAATGCAAAGTTGACTGGAAGGAAGAATTTGGGTAGGAAAAGATGCACAAGCAACAGGGATGACTGCAAGCTTGAGAATACTGTCAAGCAAAGCTGATTCAAACACTTGTGAAAGCTTCACAAGGAGTGGACTGAAGCTGGAGTCAGTGCATCAAGAGTCACCATGCTCAGTCATCTTCAGGAAAAGGGCTACCAAGCCACTTCTGAACCAGAGACAACGTCAGAAGCGTCTTACCTGGGCTGTGGAGAAAAACAACTGACTGTTGCTCAGTGGTCCAAAGTCCTCTTTTCAGATGAAAGTAGATTTTGCATTTCATTTGAAAATCAAGGTCCCAGAGTCTGGAGGAAGAGTGGAGAGGCACAGAATCCATGTTGCTTGAAGTCCAGTGTGAAGTTTCCACAGTCTGTGATGATTTGGGCTGCCATGTCATCTGCTGGTGTTGGTCCACTGTGTTTTCTGAAGTCCACAGTCAACGCAGCCATCTACCAGGAAATTTTAGAGCACTTCATGCTTCCTTCTGCTGACAAGCTTAATGGAGATGCTGATTTCATTTTCCAGCAGGATTTGGCACCTGCCCGCACCGCCAAAGGTACCAAAAGCTGGTTCAATGACCATGGTGTTGGTGTGCTTGACTGGCCAGCAAAATCACCAGACCTGAACCATAGAGAATCTATGGGGTATTGTCAAGAGGAAGATGAGAGACACCAGACCCAACAATGCAGATGAGCTGAAGGCCATTTGTTTTTATTTCCTAAAATAATTTATAGATTTCCTCTCAGACCTTTTCTAAAAGCGCTAATTGTCAGAGACTTTAACATTCATGTTGTTAATACAAATGATGTGTCAGGACTTGCATTTACAGACTTAATAAACTCTTTTGGGGTCAAGCAAATCCAAGCCCTCCACTAATATTGGCACCCTTGGTAAATATAAGCAAATGTGGCTGTGAAAATAAATTTGCATTGTTTATCCTTTTTATCTTTCATTCAAAAAATTGACAAAATTCCAACCTATCATTGAAGTAAAAAAATTAAAAGTGGGGGGAAAATCTCATTGTGAAATAAATGCTTTCTCTAGTTCATGTTGGCCACAATTATTGGCACCCAATTATTGCAACGTTCCTTTCCCAGAGTAACAGCTCTGAGTTTTCTCCTATAATGCCTGAAGAGTTTGGAGAACACCTGATAAGAGATCAGAGACCATTTTCTTCATACAGAATCTCTCCAGATCCTTCAGATTCACAGCTCCATGTTAGTACTTCTCTTAAATTCACCCCACTCATTTTCTGTAAAGTTCAGGTCAGAGGACAAGGACAGCCATGGTAAAAAAAAAAAAGTAAAAAAAAATAATAATTTTGTGCTCAGTGACCCATTTTTGTGTTTATTTTGATGTTTGTTTTGGACTGTTGTCCTGTTGTCCTGGTGCCTGTACCATGATGGTAGATGAACAAATTTAGAGTTACAGGATTAGTTTCGAGTTGACAAAACCAAACCACTCCAATCCGGCTTTGTTGGTACCATGATGCTGATCATCAACTTTCTTTGTCAACTCAGGCTTTGATCCAGAGTTTGTGGAACACGTGCAAATGAATGTGTGACATCACTGGCGAACAGCCAATCACGAGCCTTGGTTAAAAGTTTAAAGGTTTTGCTAAAGGTTAAGAGATTGAAGAATATGATGAGTTTAAGTGCATTTACAATGAAAAAAGTACTTGTTCATGAAAGAGGACAAATACAAGAAATCTTGCTTTATCAGCACAGTCACAAGTTAAACTTATTAAAGTTAGTTTAGTTGGAAATATACAGCGATAGAGACTCAAACATGTAAGGTCACATAGTCATTTTAAAGTGTTATCTATTGATTCTACAGCTTATTTATATTATATACAATCTGTATATATTAACATTCATTTCAAATAAATGATTTATAATAACAGTTAAACTAAAATTGCTTGTGTGTAATGGATTAATAATAATATAAATCATATAATTATAAAATCATATAAAATAACTACATTTTTGCTTTTGGCCAGGCAATTTATTTATTTTTTATTTGTAGTGACCTTTAATTTGGAGCAAGAGAAACTGGGGGAGTGACTTTTTTGTGTCAGACATGTGTCACTTTGCTCACATCTGATTGGTCCAAGTGTAAATTACTATGGCAAAGAATGCAGCTAAAAGCCAAGCCACTTCCATGGTACTTAAAATCCAGGATTGGTGAAAACTAAACTGAAACTTACCTGGCTAGTCAGCTAATCCGTCTTCATGGTACAGGCCCCTGGTGGAAGATCCAAACATGGCTCATTATAAGATTTATAACAGAGGCAGTCAGGTTTAAATTTTTTATCTGTTGGTATTTGATAGAATCCATGATGCCATGCATCTGAACGAGATGTTCAGGACCTCTGGCAGAAAAACAGGCCCACAACATTAAAGATATGGCAGTATATTTAACTGTGGACATGGGGTACTTTCTTAAAAAGCTGTTGTTTCAGTTTCATCTGACCATAGAAGCCAGTGCCATTTGAAGTTCCAGTCGTATCTAACAACTGAATTTGCCCTCCTGAAAACCCTCCTGAACAACATGTGATGCAGGGATGTTTGACATATATATATATATATATATATATATATATATATATATACTGTATATAGCTTTCTGACTCCAAGACTCAACTAATCTCTACAATTCTACAGCTGTGATCCTTGGAGAGTCTTTGGCCACTCAAACTCTCCTCCTCACCATGCATTAGGATGATATAGACACACATCCTCTTCCAGGCAGATTTTTAACATCTTTAGTTGATTGGATTTTCAATGCTGTAACTCTTTTCTTACAACCACTTTATATTTTGTGGTGCTCAACAATTTTATTCTGCACATCAGAACTGTATTCTTAGGTTTTAATCCTTGTGATGAATGATTAAGGGAATTTGGCCTTTGTGTTCCTCATATTTATAATCCTGTGGAAAAGGAAGTCATGGCTGGACAATTTCATGTTCCTAGTCATCCTGGAGTGCTAAAAAATGTAAATATGAATGAGAATATATTTCAGAGATATTTTACTCATAAGAATTTCTAGGGGTGCCAATAATTGTGGCCAACATTCATTGGAGAACATTTTTTATTTCATCATGAGATTTTCTCCCCGCTTTCTGTTTTACTACAATGATAGATTAGAATTTTGTGAATTTTTGTGAAAGATCTAAAGGATAAACAACGCAGATTTATCTGCACAGCCGCCTTTGCTCATATTTATCAAGGGTGCCAATATTAAAGGAGGGCACTGTAAATAGCAAATATTTTTTTTTACTAATATAGATCTTGTACCTCAAAGTGATGATGTTACGGACCACTACCTTGTTACAAAGATAGATTCACAGATAACATGCTGTCACAACTGGATAGAGAGGCATACAAGGGAAGAATGATTCAGAGCTTCTTTATTATCACAAACTGAAGGAAGACTCAAAACGGTATGTTCAAACTGAAACAGTACTGAAGCTCATCAAACTGAGGAATAACTGTCCTTATCTTAATTCTTCTAGGGAGATCCAGCAGGAGGAGAGTGAGACACGGTGCCTCGGGGATCCAGAGAGGTCATTTTATTGGGATGTTTTTAATATTTTTACCCAAGTGCTAGGTAGCTCCCTTTCTGTCAGTCACGTTCGACTGTAGGATATCAGAGCGAATCAGATGATTTAAGACTCGATCAGAACAACCCAATGAGCCAAATTCCACAAAGAGGCCCAGGACAACACAACAGGATGTCATAAATCTGTCCACGATACCCTGGCACCACAGTCTGAAGCAAGCCGAACAAATCAACTCTTTCAGTGAACAGCTTACAATATTAAAACAAAAGAACACTTTTATAATTCCAACTCAGGAAGAAGATTGTCAAATTTGGGGCAAGTAACCAAGATTTATGGACAAAGACACAGCACATCGTGACCATCACATGAGAAAAAATTACTTAATTGGGTGGGTTCCCCCACCCAGGACAAGAACCAAACTGAAATTCCTTATGAGACCTTTTAACCTCTTTGGTCTTCACAGAACTAATTATCACGTCCACGTTTTTTATGCACAAAAATCATCTTAAAAGGACTTATGAGCAACTAATGGTTTCTATGCATAATTCCATATTATGTATGTAACCCACACATTTGACCATCATGTCCTAATCACTCATTATGTATGTATTTTAACTATTGAATAGCTTAAGGGTTCATATTCATGCTTGGTATGTATGAGTTTGAAAAATCTAGCTTGAAACGTTTCTTCCAATCAACACTTTGTCAAATGTATCATATTATTGTTATAGAAATCATGTCCAAAATTATACTCTGCAAGAGGTGGAAAATTCGGACCATGTGACTGATAAGTTAACATGTTGATTTATGGATTGGGAGGAAAAACAGAGTAACACCACGAGCTATGACAATACCTAATTGGTCAACACACCATTTTGGGATGTGTTCAAAAGCCCAGTTAAAAACTCAGGACACCGTCAAATTATGTTTTTTTTCATTGCTTTTGCTTTGTACTTTTAGCCATCCTCTCTTTTTGCCTTTTAGCTTCTAGCTTTTTGCCTTGTCGGCTTTTTAGCCATGCTTTTTGTCATCACTTTTTACATTCTTTGAGCATTGTTCCAGCGTGCTTCGGCACACCAGCTGCTACCTAACCACGATGAGAAGAAAAACCACCTAGTCTCGTTACATCCTTTTATTCTTTTACTTTAGTTTCTTTTCTTTCCGTTGAGAGTTTCGTGTTCTAAGTTAAGTTTGCCGCAAAGTCCAGCTCCGACTGCACCCGCTTCAAACTTCAACCAGCAACTGACTCCGAAAACCATTCGTCAGCCAACGCCCAAGACGTCACTTCAACGACTACTGAACTTCCAGCCAATCAGCAACCTCGGGAAACCCCCTTTTCTGCAAAGACAAGGACAAAAGGGAATCCCTTAACACAAAGGCAACGCAAGTAATACGACTCCAGATTCTAGCTGAACTGGTGCATTTAATATAAATTTTAGCCTCATTGAGAAACTCAATGCGAGGGTTAATTAAGTGATTGATGGTTGTTCAGGTCTATATGTAATTGCACATATTGCTATAAACTTGCATACCGGTAAATTAAGTGTTCATCCAAACTTCTACAGTGGCTTGAACTTTAACTATAACATACAGAAATGTGCACAGACACCCCCCCTCCCTTTTTTAATGACAAATTAAATAAAACTAAATAGTTTCAAAAGCTTTCGATTTTTTTTTTTTTTTTTTTTAGCTATTCCATTCGGTTTTATTATTTGGTTAACATGTGTATGTCTGTCACTGAGAAGAGGGGAAGGTAAAGAAATGAGTCAAGTATTTCTGCCAAACTGTTTTGAAATATAATTTAAACAATTACTATATGTCCAACACAATTCCAGTCAAAATAGGAGATTATAAGAAACTAGCCATACCGTTACTATAGCATATCAAACATGTATCTGCCTACTTGGCAAAAACTTGATACTGTGTGGAGGACCAGGGATGTTGGTCTCTTGAAGGTTTCTTATTCATATATTATTCGTATATACAGTATATATTCATATCTTATTTGTATATACAGTATTACATTCTGCATGATAATATATAAAGATTTCACAGTGATCTGATTCTGTAGTTTTTTTAAGTTACTAAAACATTACTTAAAACCATGTTTTACTGCGTTTATACATGTGAAGCCAAGCAGAGAGTATAGATTAGAATTATAGATTAAGAAATTAGCTAGCCATGTGCAAATATGTGCAAATGTGCATTTTGTCTGTCATTAAAACGGTGACATCGCATTATGTTTTCGTGGTTATAAAGTTTGTTGTAGTTACTGTATATGGGTGCTCAGTTTTTCTTGTTGTAAAATACATTTGGCCAAAATCTCGTTTTATAAAAGATATTAAATGCTACTGAATTCACAGGCTATTTAAGTGTATTGGCTATGACTAGGTGGAAAATGCATCTCAAATACATAAAATATGAGCCTTTATAGACATAGTATGTCTTGCGTAAAGAAAATGCTGTTCTTATTCAAACAAGATCTTTATTTAGCCTTGCAAGTCTTTGTTCAACTGCTATGGAACTATGATTCATTCAGTCCAGACAGACGGGGGGTGGGGGGCTTGTGATTTAATCACAAGCTCTTTTTAATACCGCTCACTGGCTAAATATTTGTAAAACAGACAGACAGATGTAAAGGGTGACCAATAGCATTGATTTATTGAAGAAAAACTAAACAAAACAAAACACCACCACCAAAAAAGGGGCACTTTGGGGTGTAAGGGGAAAAAGGGCATGTGCTCTGCACAGGTTGAGCCTTACCTGTGCACGTGCCTGACAGCATACAAGCATTACATCACTGTGTTGTCTGAAGGCTCTCGGGAGATGAACCAGAAGATATATTTGAATTTGGTGATACAGACAGTTAATGATCAGTGAGACAGAACAAGGACAACCACTTAGTTCACCACCTTTCAGATAGTCACAGTCATTGCTTGCTCTGGCTCTAAAACTTTGGACACTTTTGTAACTTTTATTTATACAGGTCTGTGACTCTGTGAAATTTGTAAAGGTATTTTTCCAATTTCTGAAAATAGTTGTTAAAAGAGTGTAATGACAATTTTTTAAATGTCTTATTATGCCTATGTCTTTGTGGTCATTTCTATTTTCAGCCTGTTCAAAACACTTAACACAAAGCTGCAATGAGTTCTTTAAATGCAAGTTTTCCCCAGAATATCTCCATTGTTCGCCCTGAATACTTTTTCATCATTGGACTTTCAGGTATACCATACAGCAGTTATTACTATATTTTCTTATTTGTAACATATTTTCTTACTATGATTGGGAACTCTATAGTGCTTCTCATTATTGCTCTTGAACGAAGTCTGCACAGTCCAAAGTACATTGGTGTTTTTAACTTGGCCTTGGCTGACATTGGTGAAACTAATGCACTGATTCCTAACATGATGAAGACTTTTCTATTTGACTCACAGTATATCTCCTACAATGCTTGTTTGATCAACATGTTTTTTGTGTTCCTATTTAGTACTATGCAAAGTTTCACTCTTCTTGTTCTGGCATATGATCGCTTCATTGCAATTTGTTTGCCATTAAGATATCATGCCATTGTTAACAATACCAATATGACTTTAGTTCTCTCAGCAAAATGGGCATTTAATTCTTCTGTTGTGGCCTTGATGGTGTCTTTGATCACTCGAATTTCATTCTGTGAATCCAATGTGATACAGAGTTATTTTTGTGATCACGGACCAGTGTATAGGTTGGCATGTAATAACAATAGCATTAATAGGTTTATGGGATCCTTCATCACAACATTATACCTTGTAGTCCCATTGATAATTATAATCCTGTCATACCTTGGCATTTTTCTTGCTTTAAACAAAATTACAACTTGGGAAAGTCGTTTAAAAGCACTGAAGACCTGTGTTTCTCACCTGTTGTTAGTAGGGATGTATTTCCTCCCCATATCCTGTGCATACATTGCTGCATTCATGCTTTCTCTTGCTCCCAATGCAAGGGTCATCACTACATCTCTGGCATATGCTGTTCCACCAATGTTAAATCCTATCATTTATGTTTTAAACACAGCTGAAATCAAAGACATAATGCAAAAAATGTTTAAAAACAGATCTGTACCATCTAGAGACATTTCAAAATGACTGTAATGATTGTTTCTTTTAATTAACAGATTTACTAGTAAAAGCTGTTACTAATTAAGTAAAATTGTATTGTATTATTTAATAATATATTTATATTTGAATTCGTAATTCAGGGGTCCATTTTGATATGAGCATGTTGATCTTAGATCTGCTGATATGGCTCTTTTGTTATTCTCTGTTTATCTGTTCTGATGTTTTAATCAAGTCTAAAATCTGAATTTGTTCTTGTTTCCATTGTTTCCAAATTCTGATTATTGATAAAGGTCTGCAAATTAAAAAGTCTTTATTTCCACAAATATTAACTCATTAATTTGTCTTCTCATTTAAGGTAAACATCTCTCCGTTAGAAAGTGTAGGTGTTGATTTATGTTTGCTCACCACTCACTGATTGTTGATATGAACAATTGAAATTAAGTTTAAAATTATACATACAGAAAATTGTTTTAGGATTTTCCATTATATTCTTCTAATGTTTGCTGTTAATGTGAATTAAAGTACAAAGTCATCCTAACATTAATTGCACTAATTTTCAGTGGTCCATTATTGGTGGCTGTTTCATTCAGATTTCAAAATGCAGTTTGGACACTGTCATTGTGACTTGGGTATAGGTTAACAAAATGTACAAAATCAGTGGTTCCCAAACTGATGCATCAAAAGCAAATATATAAAGATACTGTCTACACAGGATGTGGTGTGACACAACACATAAAATCGTCAAAAGTAAACTGATGCCCTATTTGCATTTGCACAACTTCAGAGAAAAGGACAAATTAATTTGCAATGTTCACTGGCGCAGCCATCGTGTCCAGTAGGGGTTTTCTCGCTTCTCTGCTATTTCCTCATTTTAGTAGCTACTAAAAATCTAACAACAATATGTGAATTTTCTCAAATTTTGGATGGTTATGTCTTTGTGGATATTCCTTTTTCATCCTGAGCAAAATTCCAAAAGCAAATTTGCTATGCATGAGTGCTTTAAAAGCACATTTCTCGAGCACACTTGTTCACACTTACTTATAATAAACAGAGTAAAGGTTATGTGTATCATCCAACTTCAAAGAACTAATGGTGACGTAAGCAAACGATGTTGTCACCTTGCATCGGCAGGATCTGCGAAATATTTGGAATGTATTGGAATGCTTGAATAAGATCGTAACACAAGAACAGCATTCTTTCTGCTACAGTGGGGCAAAAAGGTATTTAGTCAGCCACCAATTGTGCAAGTTCTCCCACTTAAAAAGATGAGAGAGGCCTGTAATTTTCATCATAGGTATACCTCAACTATGAGAGACAAAATGAGAAAAATAAAATCCAGAAAATCACATTGTAGGATTTTTAAAGAATTTATTTGTAAATTATGGTGGAAAATAAGTATTTGGTCAGTAACAAAATTTCATCTCAATACTTTGTTATATACTCTTTGTTGGCAATGACAGAGGTCAAACGTTTTCTGTAAGTCTTCACAAGTTTTTCACACACTGTTGCTGGTATTTTGGCCCATTCCTCCATGCAGATCTCCTCTAGAGCAGTAATGTTTTGGGGCTGTCGCTGGGCAACACGGACTTTCAACTCCCTCCAAAGATTTTCGATGGGGTTGAGATCTGGAGACTGGCTAAGCCACTCCAGGACCTTGAAATGCTTCTTACGAAGCCACTCCTTCGTTGCCCGGGCAGTGTGTTTGGGATCATTGCCATACTGAAAGACCCAGCCACGTTTCATCTTCAATGCCCTTGCTGATGGAAGGAGGTTTTCACTCAAAATCTCATGATACATGGCCCCACTCATTCTTTCGTTTACACGGATCAGTCGTCATGGTCCCTTTGCAGAAAAACAGCCCCAAAGCATGATGTTTCCACCCCCATGCTTCACAGTAGGTATGGTGTTCTTTGGATGCAACTCAGCATTCTTTCTCCTCCAAACACGACAAGTTGAGTTTTTACCAAAAAGTTCTATTTTGGTTTCATCTGACCATATGACATTCTCCCAATCCTCTTCTGGATCATCCAAATGCTCTCTAGCAAACTTCAGACGGGCCTGGACATGTACTGGCTTAAGCAGGGGGACACGTCTGGCACTGCAGGATTTGAGGCCTTTGTTACTTTGGTCCCAGCTCTCTGCAGGTCATTCACTAGGTCCCCCCGTGTGGTTCTGGGATTTTTGCTCACAGTTCTTGTGATCATTTTGACCCCACGGGGTGAGATCTTGCGTGGAGTCCCAGATTGAGGGAGATTATCAGTGGTCTTGTATGTCTTCCATTTTCTAATAATTGCTCCCACAGTTGATTTCTTCACACCAAGCTGCTTACCTATTGCAGATTCAGTCTTCCCAACCTGGTGCAGGTCTACAATTTTGTTTCTGGTGTCCTTTGACAGCTCTTTGGTCTTGGCCATGGTGGAGTTTGGAGTTGGACTGTTTGAGGTTGTGGACAGGTGTCTTTTATACTGATAACAAGTTCAAACAGATGCCATTAATGCAGCTAACGAGTGGAGGACAGAGGAGCCTCTTAAAGAAGAAGTTACAGGTCTGTGAGAGCCAGAAATCTTGCTTGTTTGCAGGTGACCAAATATTAATTTTACCGAGGAATTTACCAATTAATTCTTTAAAAATCCTACAATGTGATTTTCTGGATTTTTTTCATTTTGTCTCTCATAGTTGAGGTATACCTATGATGAAAATTAAGTTTCATCATCTTTTTAAGTGGGAGAACTTGCACAATTGGTGGCTGACTAAATACTTTTTTGCCCCACTGTACCTTCAATCACGTGCTTGTTTACGTCACTTTCACTTTAACGCTAAAGGCCAGGACACACCAAGCCGACTTAAAAGACAGTGACTAGCGACAAAAACAGAAGCCAATGGTGTTATTACCTTGCATCGGCAGAGTCTGGACCAAAAATCTGTGCTTGAACACACCACTCAGAGTGCAAAGACTTGCGTTCTGGGCCTGCGTGAGAGGAATTAGCTGTCTATATCAGCAGCTATCAATATTATATATTCATCATTCAAAAAGAGACATTGAAATGTACGGAGCCCCTAAAGGGACATGATGGTGGAAAAAATCTGTAAAAAAATTAATTTGGGGTGGGAGGAAAAAAATATGTTTTAAATGTTTTGCGTTCTCTCACAAAGATATTTGCGTTCCCTCACAAAACTTTTACATTCTGGCTCCGTAACTGGCTCCATAATGTAGCTATCGCTAACACAGTGATAAACGCTAAACAATAATCGGCATTGAATGGTGGTTTGAGACTCATTTTTATAGTGTGTGTGTGTGTGTGATTGGCTGCAGGTGAGTCCATAATCAATATAGTACAATGGGTTCTGGGAAATGCAGTCCAGCGAGAGGTGTAGCAGTTCATGAAAAGAGTTATAGTGGTGATGGGTGACCTCTGGTGGTGAGTGAATGGAAGTCCATGGACCGGACTCCCGACAGACACTTTCAGATGCTCCTAACACAAGAAAGTTCACGAAGTGGAGGGCCTAGGGGCTGAGGCAAGGCTGGCGAAGCAGAGAGCCAAGGTGGAGCAGGGAGCCAGGACGGAGCTGGCAGAGCAGGAAGCCAGGGCGTAACCTGCAGAGCAGGAAGCCAGAGTGGAGCTGGCAGAGCAGGAAACCAGAGTGGAGCTGGCAGAGCAGGAAACCATGATGGAGCCGGCGGAGCTCGAAACCAAGATGGAGCCAGCAGAGCCAAAGACAACAGCAGAGCAGACGGAGCAGAAGAACACCACGGTGGAACAGAAGAACACCATGCCGGAGCAGACAGAGCAAGAAGATCACCAGAGCAGGGCAAACGGCACCTGGGAAACAAAAGGAACAGACAGAGAACCTACGGCCGTGGGGGGTCTGAACAGGGAATACAGTGAATCTATCAACAGTCTCCTTGGGCCTGACAGAGACGACTGGAACTGAACTGGCTAACATTTCATGATTGACTTCAGTGACTGAGATAGGACAGACAGACAATACATAACCAGACACATCAACGGTAACTGAACCAACAAGTGATTCAAAATCAGACTCATAAGTTGAAACTAGGTAGACTGATAGTTCAGAATCAGATTCAACGGCACTGCAAAAAAATGCTTTTCTTACTTTGATTTTTTTTCTTGTTTCCAGCCAAAATATCAAAAAATTCTTAAATCAAGAAGGATTTTTTAGACAAGTAAAAATTATTGTCTTGATTTCAGAAAAATTAAAAATAAAGTGACTTTTTGCTTGAAACAAGCAAATGTTTTGGGGATGTAATCTGCCAGTGGGGTCAGCAAAATAATCTTGCTCCTCTTCAGGAACTCGAGCTGCATCCGAGAATGCATTGGGGAACACCTCTAGCGTGAGCGGCTCTGAATATCGTGTGCAATCTATCCAATGGATGGGTGAGATGTCACAGACGGGGTGACGTAATGACCAGCAGGTATAAAAGCACGTGCGGTGAAACCGGCGCCAGCCTTTTGTCATTCAGCAAAGCACTCTGTGTGTATCTGTCTGATTTTATCTGTTGTGAGTCTTATTTAGTGTTGTTTGTCCTCACTATTATAAGCTCCCTGATATCTTTTGCATACGAGCTAAGAAGTATGTCTAAAAGAAATCTGCGAGATAAGTACAAGCTGTGTGTTCCTCCCTGCAGGCGTTACATCACTGCAGGTGACACACATGGCTTGTGCGCGTCCTGCTTGGGAGCGGAGCATGCACAGTCGGCTCTTAAGGGAGCCGGCTGCCCGCATTGTGAACGTTTGCCAATGCACGTGCTCCGCTCCCAGAAGGCTCTCTTCAATGAGAGGGGAGCCTTCACCAGCGTTCCCTGGGGTGCTGGTCCCGCAGCCACCAAGGCGGAGTGGCGTCGACACTCGTGGAGATCGCAATTGGATCCGTTGGAGCGATCTCCTTCCCCACCCATCAGATTCGGCGGCCGCTCACCGGGATCAGAAGCCCACTCAGCAGTTACTTCCCCCCAGGGTGTAGGCTCGGCGTTTTGCCTTTCATCCTCTGAGGAGGGTGAATGTGAGAGGGCCGAGACTCTACCCCCTCAGTTGCCCCAGTATGAGGAGCTGTTGGAGATGATGACTCGTGCTGTGGCCAAGTTAAAAATCGACTGACCAGCCGAGGAGCAAGCTGAGCCGCAGACAAGCAGACTGGATGAACGCTTTCTGCGAGCGAAGCGATCACCTCCAATGATCACGTGAGATGGCGACCACTCCACAGACCACGGGCAGGGTGGCCACTCATGACCGCACCCCAACTGGTGAGGGACGCATCCATCGCTAGCGTTACGCGGCGACAAGGAGCTCCCAGCACCAGGCCCTGAGACAAGAACCAAGGTTGTCTCCACATGTCTAAGGTAATTATGCATTGCCGCGTGACCCTGATCATGCAAAGCGGGTTTCCCCTCAGGGAAAACCCCTTGGTCTTGAGCCACCACTTTAGGGGTCTCATGTACAGCAGGCCAAGAGGTATCACATTGGATGCAGCTGCCATCAGACCCAGCAGTCTCTGAAACTGCTTTACAGTGAGTGACTGGCATTCTCTCACTCTCGCGACTGCAGTGAGGATCAACTCGATTCGAGCAGGTGACATACGTGCCTGCATCGTGGTCGTATCCCACACCACGCCCAGATAAGTGGTTCTCTGAGCCGGAGAAAGCACACTTTTCTTGGTGTTCAGTCTTAACCCCAGCACTTTCATGTGAGCGAGAACGACATCTCAATGTCGAACCGCCATCTGCTCTGATTGAGCGAGAATCAACCAATCGTCTATGTAATTGAGCATGCAGACGCCTTGCAGCCGCAACGGAGCTAACGCAGCATCCACACACTTTGTAAAAGTGCAGGGTGAGAGTGCTAGGCCGAAAGGAAGAACCCGATATTGGGCCCAAAGGCCTTAGTGAACGCCCATGGCCGTTTGCCGGAACCATACGCTTGCGAACTATCTGTCCCCCGATGCTGCGTCGTCTTTAAAGGCTCCATCCTTGCCTTCCAAGCCGCTGCGTACATCTTTAATGCTGGTGGGCAAGGGGTACGTGGCAGCGGGTCAGGCTGGCGTGTGCCTGCACACTATGTCGGTGTTGCAGGCTAACCAGGCTGACCTGCTTAAAGAGCTGGATGAGTGCGAGGCGATGAGCTCCGATGACATCACGGAGCTCAGGCAAACCACTGATTTGGCTCTCCGCGCCACCAAGGAGATCTAAATCGTGGACTCTACATACATGTAATTTCAGAATAGGTACCCTTTAGCCCTTATGCGGTCTTTGGGGTATTTTTGACCTGCAAATGACGTTTGCTAAAATGAAAAAAAAAAAAAAAGTTATCTTTGTCCAAATGGCATGTACGGTGGTCAACACTTTCTAGTGTTCTTTTCTCAAAAAAAAAAAAATTGGTATATCATCTTGATTTTATGTTAGTGTGAAAAAAAGAGTCACACTTGGACAAAATTCATCCTCAAAATCAGAATCAACACAGAACACACATGGACAGAAATTAAGTGGCACACTTCCAACAATGCAAAAAACATCCACAATGCAAAATGATCATGCTCACACACACACACACACACACACACACACATCATTATAAAAGTAACTAATTACCAGGGAAAGTAACTACTGCATTACTTTTAAAAAAATGTTCAAATGTCAAATAACTTTGGATGCCCCCAATATTAAATATGTTAAATTAATGAAATGGACACTAAAAAGAATAAATTATTATTATAAAACACTGTACATTAATCTACACTATTTATCTACTGACACTTAGTATCAGTCAGTCAAGCATTATAATATAATTTTATGATAATTTAATATTATATGATGATAGAACTTTAGTAATTAGAATAACCAAGTATGAATGCATATTTGTTATCAATATAAAACACACTAAGGATTGATGCGCTGCTGGGTTCATGAATATTAATCACGTTGTCTGCTTTCGCTCGAATTTATTTGCTGAAATCAAAACAGGGACGATAATAGGTGAGCGCCAGCCAATGAGATTGTCGTCTGCGCATTAGTTCCGCCCACTACCAGAGAAACCGGCAGTTCTTAAAAGCTGAAGAATTCCAAAGGAAATCCGTTATTTTGACAGGAAAATACAACAAAGAATATCGTTTACATGTAGCACATCAATTCTGCATGTTATGAAAGACTCTCTTGCTCTGTATCTTTCTTTGCGTGCATGTATGTGAGAGAAAGCGACAGCAAGTCGTGCGCCTTCATACTAGAGTTTATGGTACGTCAAATACAGCTACACTGCGCATCTGTTCAGATGAACTGAAAAATTAAATTCTAATAATATAATATAGTAACGCCACATTTTATTGTCAGTAACGGTAACGGAGTTGTAACGGGGGAAACAGTAATTCGTTTGATTACTCGTTACCGGAAAAAATAACGCCGTTAGTAACGCCGTTTATTTATAACGCCGTTATTCCCATCACTGTACATTACTGACACGCTATCCTCCAATTTGATACTGTTAAGTGCTTTGACACAATCTGTATTGTTAAAAGCGCTATATAAATAGAGGTGACTTGACCCAGACCCAGCAGTCTCTGAAACTGCTTTACAGTGAGTGACTGGCATTCTCTCACTCTCGCGACTGCAGTGAGGATCAACTCGATTCGAGCAGGTGACATACGTGCCTGCATCGTGGTCGTATCCCACACCACGCCCAGATAAGTGGTTCTCTGAGCCAGAGAAAGCACACTTTTCTTGGTGTTCAGTCTTAACCCCAGCACTTTCATGTGAGCGAGAACGACATCTCAATGTCGATCCGCCATCTGCTCTGATTGAGCGAGAATCAACCAATCGTCTATGAAAGTACAATCTTGATACACTTTATTTTAAGTAGCTTATGCCTGTGTAATATTCTGTAATTGTAATGTAAGTAGAAATGTATTACATGAATTTAAGCTGTGTACTTGTGGGTTAAATCAAACTAAGGTGCAGCCGGATAAGGTGTACAGTATAGATACACATGAAGTACACTTAAATAAGAAAAGAAATAAAATGCCTATTTCACTTTAAAGAGTTACTTACCCCATGCGTTATCACTGAAATTTCAAGCAACTAAAGTACTTTCTGCTGCTGCTATCCCAGCTAACAAATTTATGTTCTGAGAACGTTTTTGTAACGTTCTGTTTTGGTTGTGGGAACGTTATTTGGAATGTTCCAAAAATGTGGAAATGTCCAGTTTGTTTAACGTTGCTAGAACGTTATTTGATGGTTAGCATAACGTTCCTACAACGTTCTTGCAACCTAAATTTCACTAAAAATATAACGTTCTATGAACTTTTATTTGGAACATTCCAAAAACGTTAAAATGTCCAGTTTGCTTAACGTTGCTAGAACGTTATTTTATGGTTAGCATAACTTTCCTGCAATGTTCTTGCAACCTAATTTTCATTAAAAATATAATGTTCTATTAACGTTTATTTGGAACATTCCAAGAACGTCAAAATGTCCAGTTTGCCTAACGTTGCTAGAACATTATTTTATGGTTAGCATAATGTTCCTACAACTTTATTTCCACCTACATTTTCTTAAAAATACAACACCCTAAAAACATTTATTTGGAACATTACAAAGTTTAGTTTAATAAAATGTTATTTTAAGATTAGCAGTATTGCAACATTCGCTTTCAACATCATTTTGTTAACACAACCTTCCAGATACGAGCAAGTATATAATTACATGTGCATTTCAACAGGTATCTGAATTATTAAAGATAATCATTTTTAAAAAGTTAATTAACACATTAAACAAATTGGTGAAATTTGCATATCATGTAAAATAATAATAATAATAATAATAATAATAATAAGTAGTTTAATATTTATGACAATGAACTATAACTTCACAGCTAAATATAAACTATGAAATTAACATTTAATAATTGAGAACTTCTATATGAATTTGAGTGTGGGGTGTGGGTGCTGAAAAACTGTGGTCCATGTCCCGTCTCTCCACGCTCCATCTATAAAGTAAACAGATTGGCTGATGTTACAAAGTGATATTACAAAATGCCTATAAAATAATTAGTGTGGCTATGCCAAAAAAATTATTAGGATCTGTGCTGTGAGTTCTACAAATATTACATTACTCAAGAGTCAAAGGTAGTTTCATTTGACTTGGCATATGTTACTTTCAATGACAAGCTTCTAGCAGCATTAAGAAAAACGTCTTCTGAAGCATCATTAGATTAAGAAAAATATAAACATTCAAATAATACATTTTCATCGTGTCACTTCCGAAAAACAATTTTTAGGTCAACATAAATTGACCTAATTTATTCATCTTGATAGGTATACACATGCACACTACTGGAAATACATCATAATGGGGTAGTTAAGTCAACTGCAATTTCCATTTTATACCAATTTGAAACAGGAAAAATCCCTTCAAATATAGTTAACATTTAGAAGTCATCAATAAAGTTATTAA
This sequence comes from Onychostoma macrolepis, assembly GCF_012432095.1. Taxonomy (NCBI): domain Eukaryota; kingdom Metazoa; phylum Chordata; class Actinopteri; order Cypriniformes; family Cyprinidae; genus Onychostoma; species Onychostoma macrolepis. The sequence continues at coordinate 21,071,648 of NC_081169.1, forward strand.
ATGGCAAAAGTTGCCTTGTTACATGTTATTAGCTGATAAACTGTTACATGAACTCAATTAAGGAAGGAAACTCAGAGATAAAACAGGTAAGATTAATAGGTTCTAGTAGGTGTTTCTGGGTAGGTATGCTAGCATTGACCCATTAACTGACAGTAAGAATTTTCGCTATTAACACATCAGTTAAATTGTTAAGGAATAATTTGTAATGTTTTCCTTTAAAAAAAAAAATGCTGCATGGATTAAAAAAACTGCATTGTCAAAATGGCATTGAGAGCAAAAAAAACAAGTTACACTCAAGTTGTTAGTTAATCCTTTCAATTTTACAGGTATTCAGAAACAAGATAAATAACAGAAGGTATAAGTAGCTTTTTTTATTATGTGTCAAAGCCAAAACTATAAACTTTTAGAAGCTTGAAAATAAAGACTTCCAATGGGAAGACAAAAATGATGAATGAAAATCAAAAATCAAAACATTTGTTTGAAGATGAATGAAATTCATTCAAAATGAATTTGGAACAACATGAGGGTGAGCAAACCATGACAGATTATTATTTTTTTTTAACTATGCTGATCTCAGTTAATTTTTAAATGTTGCCAAGTAAATATAAAGTTGTCCTGACATGTGTCCTACCTTGTGTATCTTGAAACAATCTGCAGAGACTACTTTTCAGATAGTAGTAGATCTGCCAGGATCATAACTTGAATGGCATTATTGTCCCTGAAGACAAAACACAAAATTAGAGAAATTTAACTCACAATTAAGCAACATTTATGGACAGCTTATTTTTATGAATCATAAGACAATTTTTAACCACTACAAACTTAGCATTAGCAATTACCTGACATCTTTATAAGAAAACAAAGCAACTTTAGGATAAGGGAAAGTAGAAGTTTTTTTCCCCCCCATCTATATTAGTTAAGTATATAAATGTATAACTATAATCAGAACTTAAGACTTCACTGGTATTTTTCTGAAGCAACAAAAAATACCAGAAGACTTTGACGGAATGATAGACAAACTGAAATTTAAGATGTTATTCACTCTGCCAATTCACTCTGCATCAAATTGGTTGCACACTACATTACATCAAACATGACCGGTCTTTAGATGTCATTCTTGTGGGATGTTAGTTTGTTATTTTTCATCTGTATTGTGTAACGTTATTCACAATTTGATCTTTAGGTTTAAATTTCAATCTAATATTCACAAAACAAAAGTATACTATTGCTTCAGAAGACTTAACATTTGTGCTGCTGGTCATTTCTGGTCATCATTACATCTGCATTAATAGCAATTCATCAAAATATAAAAACTGAAGAACGATGAATTTAAATAACTGTTTATAAGGTGACAAATTACATCTTGTACAACACTAAAGCCCATCAATTTGTTTAATGTGAATTCTACTTTATTTTAGGCTCATATTAGTATCAGCCGTCTTGTTGCAAATGACATCACACCACCCCTCGCTGCCTTTGCTCTGAAAAGATTGATTTCAAAAGCATGACAACAATTTGTTAGTATGAATTTTAAGAAAGACAGCGAGGAGCAAATAACAGTGTAAAATGTTAACTAAAGTTAACAAAACAATCATTATAAATGCTCCTCAGCCCCTTTGTTCACTGCGTTCGGCGGATTTAGTAAACTTGATCAGCATCACATGGATATTCTAGATGAAACTGACAAAGCGGATAATAATGATTAACTAAAAGTTTAAAGGGATTGTAATACAGAGAATATGTCTTTGCTTTACCTTGCTTGAGATCTGTGGCGAGTGACGGTTAAAGATGACGACATCCCAGCTAACACAGTTACGTCGTGACGACGTCACTCTACCGTACCATATTGGTCGCAGCGACTTACCAAATAACGTACCAGCGACGTAACTTTGTGATTCCCATATTCGTCGTGGCGACGTTATAGTGGTACATCGCTGGAACGTGCTGAGAACGTCCTAACGACCAAACCGGCACGTTGTGAGGACGTGACAGTACCGGATCATATTGGTCGCAGCAACGTACCAAGTATGTCCTAAGGACTAAAATACCACGTTAATTTTTAATTTTAATATTTACACCTCGCCTTTAGTCTGGGTCCTGAGAATGTGTTCCGACTATTACCTTGAAATAACCTTGAAAACTCATCTTTGGTGCAAAAAAGAAAACTTATAAAATCTAACAGTAATTTAATTATAGGGGATTTATAGTAAATACATTCATTACATACATGCAGTGCAAACCAATTCAAAAACATTAAATTCTAATAGAAAATAGACAAAAACACAATGCATTCATTCATGAATCAACATTTATTCAGTGTTACTTTCTACAAATACTAAACCAAAACATTACACCTGTTCTTTAACCATGCAAAGTGTTACCAATCAACTGAAAAAGTTTGTGTCTCATTAAGGTTGGGCATAGTTAAATAATGCTGTTATCAGTGAAAATTATCAATAATTATCAGTACTCTTATTGATACAACTCCCTTAATTTGGTGCAAAAAAATAGACATGATAAAAAAGATATGAAACAATTCAGTAGATACTTCATTAATATCTGGTGCTGATGTGCTTTAATACAGCTTCACTATCAGAAGATAAACCTAAACAATGTTACAATTACCAAAGAACCATAGTTCTTGGGCTTCTCAGAAGATAAAATAAATAAAGAAAATAACATTCATAAAGAGTAAAGATATGTAAAATGAACAATATAAAGATTTCTAGCATCACTCCTGTATAATTTGGCCCACCCACAAAACATAAACAGTTTTGTTTAGGAAAATGAGCGTGTTGACTTTCTCTGGAGAATGTGTGATCTCTGATTACTGACTGTGGAGAAGACTCTTTCAGACAGTGCTGAGGAGGCAGAGTTAGGTGCTGGACGGCTGTGAGAGACGAGGAAGAGTGTCGTTCTTACCCCAGCAGCAGAAGACAGGCTCTTCTGAGGGAAGGACAGGAGGAGACTCTTCACTCTTCATCTTGTCATGGAGGGTTGATGCAGTGTTTTGCTGTAGAACAAGGCTCCTCCTCAGCACTTGGTCTTCCTCAGCAAAGAGTTCCTTTAGGGCAGAGTCAGAGACTCCAGATTCCTTGCAAACTGGAATCTTTTAATAAAATTTACCATATTATTGTAGTCAGGTTTATTGTTTTTATTATAACACATGACAAAGGTATGAGAAAATTATGTTAAAGGTGTTCTTCCTCCTCTTCGCCGTCCTGAGCCTGCATCGTCAATATCCTTCTCCGGCAGCTGAAAGGAGGATATCATCATGTTAATGTTGCTAATGTATGAACACAACCAGTCAAAAATCTGCAATCTTTTTTTTAATGTTTTTCAAAAGAAATCTCTTCTGCTATATTAATTTGACCAAATTTACAGTACAAAACATTAATATTGTAAAATATATTTTTTTAATTTAAAATAACAGTTTTCATACCCTTTTTCTAATACACTTTAAAATGTATTTCATTCCTGTGAGGCAAAGCTGAATTTTTCAGTAGCCTTTACTCCAGTCTTCAGTGTCACATGATCATTCTCACATACTGATTTGCTGCTTAAGAAACATTTCTGATTATTATCAATCAGTGCATTTCCATGCACCTAATCACATTTTTGCCTCTCTGACCAGTGTGCATGTGCTCGTGACGTACGTGAATGACGTGACACGCACCTGCAGGGGTGCGTTTCCCAAAAGCATCGATAGCTAACTATGGTCGTTAGTTCCACTGAACTCTATTGGTAAGTATGGAACTTGTGACCATAGTTGCTTTTGGGAAACGCACCTCAGATTAGAAATGATGGGGAAGAAAGCTTTGCATTTCTGGAGAGCCGAATCACTAAAGCACTCTGTCAGCACACCAGTCTCTGCTCCTTACCCTCATCCAGTGCAGGCAAACCCAGCTGAAGTGACACTGCCATCACTTTGCTATGGTGGCGAAAATGTATGGAATACAAACATACAAACATGTTTTGCATTAGACAAATTAAAACAGCGGCTAGTAACACACCTATTTGTGCTGAGCAGTGGGGTTATGTTATGTGAATAATGGCGGTAAAAAAATAACCACAACTCAAATAATACGAATAATGGAAATTGCATATAAACGGGAGTGAAGAGCTTTGCTCTTGACATGTAAACATCATAATGTGATTAAGTCCTTACTCTGATTATTGGAAATAAATCACATTATTTGTGCACATGTAAACGTAGTCTAGAAACAGTTGTGCTCCTTAATATTTGTGTAAATCGTGATATTTTTCTTCATGATTATTTTATAATATAAGTAAGTTCAAAACATTAAAAAAAAAAAAAACAAAGTAAAAAAAAATTAAATCAAATCTTTTGTAATATACCGTATTGACCCGAATATAAGACGATGTTTTTTTCTTGGAAATACATCTGAAAAAACGCGGTCGTCTTATATTCGGGGTCTAGACTTTGACATGTCAGTAATACACCCACAACAATAGGTGGCGCCAAAAACGCATAAAACGAGTGTGCCATGAAATGTGTAATGTAATGTGTGTTGTAAAGATCGCGAGTGAAAACAAAAGAAAAAGAAACGCTTACAGCGGCACGAGTCGTGACTGTCATGTTAGTCTGATGGGAACAAACTTGCTCTGTAAGTGATTTAAAAACATAACACAGTACCCAGATTTGAAGACTACAATAAGATTTCACTTCTACTGATAATAAAATTTTGGTAGGCTACTCTGAGATGGATAGACTAAATGTTATATAATTCAGATGGGCTACCTGTTATTTCAATGGTGTATCAAAAAGTGTATATTTTTCAATGTCATTGTTGGTACATTTTACCAGTATTTACCATACTTTCAAAACAAAAATTAAAATAGGAAAAATATGCAATTTGAAAATAATTTAAGAAAAAATGTGTTTTACTGAGAGAAAAACAAAAAACAAAAACAAGATTTGGTTTTCAAAAAGCCTTTTTCCAAAAGGTACATCTGGAAAAAGGGGGGTCGTCTTATAATCAGGGTCGTCTTATATTCGGGACAATACGGTAATAAGTATTTTCTATCACTTTAATTCAATTTTATGCATCCTTGCTATTAATGTCTTCCCAAAGAAAAAAAAAGAAAAAAATCTTAGTCACTCCAACCTTTTGAACCGTCGTGTAGACCAGTGTTTCCCAACCAGTGTGCCGTGACAGGTCAGGTGTGCCATGGAAGATTATCAAAAGCTTCCTTCTCTATTATATTTCGTTGTTATTATTTTAAATCAGTGCAGTTGGTCATTGTTATCATTAACAACAAGAGAAACTGAGTGCCCATATAGCTACAATAAACTTTATAACCTGCAAACTGATGAAAACGCTAAGCTATTAATTTACTGTCTCAGATGCGGCCGTTCTAATGATGGAGAAAACACAGATCTCTGTCAATCGCTCGTCAAAAACCTTGTTAACTCCATTTGAGTATGATTGTCAGAAATTAAGTGCAAGTGTCTGATCATAGATAAAGCCAAAATACCAACTCTGATGACGCAATGTTTAATTATTGAGAAAAAAAACAACCTTTTCCCCTTGGTTTTTTATTTTTTATTTTTATAATACTTAGTGGTGTGCAGCGGGATTTTTTTACAGGTCAAAACTGTGCAGTGGCAGAAATAAGGTTGGGAAACACTGGTGTAGACAAAAATATTGGGCAGCACAACTGTTTTCAACATTGAAAATAATCATAAATGTTTCTTGATTTCTGAAGGATCATGTGACACTGAAGACTGGAGTAATGATGCTAGAAATCCAGCTTTGATCACAGAAATAAATTATATTTTAGAATATATTTCAATCTTTTGACCAGCTGTGTACATTGCTACATTTAAATGAAAACACAACTTGTAATAAACAATGCACACATTCTCAAAGAACTTACATTGTGATGATTACTTCCTTCCCTCGCTGCGGTCTTCTTATTTTTCATCTTTCCCTTGAATCTACACAAAAATAAACAAATAAAAATTAAACAAATAATTTTATAGACAATTTGGATAAGTCACCCGAGACTTTTTTTGATGGTGGCCACAAACTGTGAATCTTCCTTTTGAAATCTTAAGTGGTTCTCCAGCTTCTCAAGGAAAGGCAGATTCTGGGGCCATTTTCACAGAGAATTTTATCTTACTACTAGGTGTCCTAGCTAGAGATTTAGCTTAAAACCTATTAACAAAACTCTTAAGGGTCTACAGTAACTAAAAGAGGGTTGAGTCATTGCATTGACTTTTTCTTTGTTAAGTTTCCACGCTGAGCATGCATTGAAGCTCTTAATATTGAACTCTCAAAGTGAACCAGATAGACAAATGTAACTTTAAAATGTACATAATTTCTTAAATGAGACCATGCCCCCAGATCCCTCAGACAGAACAAGCAAAGTGATGTGGTTGTGTAAGGTTTAGGAATAGGGGAGAGTCTTTACATTGGTCAAATTTAGGCCAACTCAATATTTTTAAACATTTAAAAATGACTAGGAGCTCGGGAGGTGCTCATAAAGGCAGTGGTTTACAACTGTGGTCCTGGGGACCCATAGCACTGCACATTTTGTATGACTCTCTTGTTAAACACACTTGATTCAGATAATCAGCTCCTTAGGAAAGAGCTCCATGAACTAAACTAAGCTTGTGTCAGTAAAGAGAGATGTATAAAATGTGCAGTGCTGTGTGTCCCCAGGTTCAGAATTGAAAACCACTATCATAAGGTACTCTGCTCAGTTAGTAATTTTTCTCATAACAAGACCATATGAACATCAACGATTTAAGCAAAATTCCACCTGACTGGGGAAAAACAAAATCTCTCAAAGGCTCTGGAATTAGACTATTAATTGATATCTATCTAGCTATGAGTAACTGAATTGTGAAATCCAACTAGAGATGCATCCATCCGATACTCAGGATCGGTATCGTCTCTGATACTGGCATTTTTTGCCAGATCGGGTATCGGTCAGAGGAGACCAATCCAAATCCGTTATTGTGCGTGTACTATTCCGTGTTATTTTTAAGCCCCACTAAAGGCACAAAACATTATAAAGCACCATAAAGTTTTGTGCGCTATATTCCAAGTGTTCTGAAGCTGTTCCATAGTTCAGTGTGAGGTACAGATGAATATTTAAATCACTAAATTCAAGTTCATGTAAACTCTTCTCTGCGCTGCGGCTGTCTGTCATCCTCCATTCAGCATTCAAACTGCGTGTCACGTTCGGTTACTACAGTCAAAACAATGAAACTCTTTAAGAGCGCACATAAACTGAGATTTAAAACTGTTAAAAGAAAAGGCTCAAACTATCACGCAGATTTAATACACTACACACCAATATCTCTTTCCTTTGTGCTTTGAACATTTCTCTGCGTAACGCTGCGCGCTGTGACTCCGTGTTGCTTCAAGCGCATCATTCTGCGCACGGGTTGTACATTTGTGCCGCTACACATGACATATGAAAGCAAATAGACATATGATTATAACGATATATTTTCTGTATGTGTTTTGTATACAGCTCGTGGTATTTTTATAACAATGAAGGATGTTGATGACATACAACTGCCTATTATAATCAAAATCAACTATAGATCACAATCGGAAGTTATTAGAAGCACTCGATGATGGTTTTAAGTGACTTATAAACAAACACATTAATAATTACATAAATTTTCAAGTGTAGCTTGATTCTAATTGTACCTCTAATTATATTATAGGATATTCTTGTAAGTATTAAAGATATTTGTGTTTCTGGTGTAGAACCAAACTTTACTTATCAAAATTTAATGCTGTATATTGAGCAGCAGACGATGTTAAATCCATATACGAGATACACATCTGAGGAAAAATACATTGTTGGTCGGCGCCACCTAGCGTGCATGCGTGAATTAGCACAAGGTGAACAATCGTTTCGCACTCGGTGTGAAAGCACCGTCGTCGGCGATTCACATTGCGCTCAGTGTGGAACGGCCTTTATTTCACTAAAATGTTTCACTAAATGTTTAGATTTTATCAAATTATTGTGCACCCATGATTTTTCTAGAGTATCTTTTGCTGCTGAATTATCCAATAATCTAGTTTATAATAGTATTTTTGTCATAGATTATGATTACCGTATTGACCCGAATATAAGACAATGTTTTTTTTCTTGTAAATACATCTGAAAAAATGCGGTCGTCTTATATTCAGGGTCTAGACTTTGACATGTCAATAATACACCCACAACAATAGGTGGTGCCAAAAACGCATAAAACGAGTGTGCCATGAAATATGTAATGTAATGTGTGATGTAAAGATCGCGAGTGAAAACAAAAGAAAAAGAAAAGCTTACAGCGGCATGAGTCGTGACTGTCATGTTAGCCTGATGGGACCAAACTTGCTCTAAGTGATTTTTAAACATGACAGTACCCAGATTTGAAGACTACAATAATATTTCACTTCTACTGTTAATACAATTTTGGTAGGCTACTATGAGATGGATAGACTAAATGTTATATAATTCAGATGGGCTACCTGTTATTTTTATGGTATAACAAAAGTGTATATTTTTAAATGTCATTGTTGGTAGGGCTGCACAATTTGGAGAAAAAATCTAATTGTGATTTTCTGATCAAAATTGCGATTTGCGATTTAAAATGCGATTTATTACTATTTCATAAAAAGAGCTACAGGTTTGTTGTGGTGGTTTTAACAGCACCAAAGAAAGACCAAGCATAACCACAAACTATGCTACACTGTGCTACTGTTTATTTAAAACCTCTTAAACATTGTCCATTTTTTTTTTTAAAGTTGTCAGGATGCAAACATCTGTCATGACATTAAGAACTACAGTATCTTAATTAAAGTTAAATTAACAATCATATATAAAATTTTAAACTTTTAAGAACCCAAACACACTGTACTTTCGGCAGGTTTTACGCCCGTTTCACACATGCTCCGTTTGCAGTGCGTATTTTTATCCCTAAATCCAACCCTGTGGATTACCTGTCTCTCCTCCAGAGCCTTTAGTCGTGGGTCCAGGAAGGGTGCTTATATGTCTGGATACCGCTGCACAAATCTTTCAGCCACGAGAAATACAGTTCCAGCATGTCTTCAAATCCAGGACAACAGAATGGTCAGGATGATCTGAAACATATAACCTACTGAAATCAATTTAAATGTATTTTGCCTTGCCTCAGTGATGCTGAAACAACCAGGTTTAGTTTTTCACCCAGGATTCGCTGCTTCCTATTGAACAGTCTTCATGATGAATGATCTCTTGATCCTGGATCCTTGCATCTTATTGCACCTTGCACCTGGATCTTGAAACCCATCTCTACTCGTAATAGTTGTCTTGTTGCTGCTGCCCAGATTGTCTCTCCACCTGATGATTAAAAAAAAAAAAAAAAAAAACTTAGTTTTACAGCAATGAATAAAACATTTATAATACTATGTTGTAACAAATGAGCATCTTTTCTAATAAGCAACTCACTGAATCATTGACTCGACTGGTGGCAGTCAGGACCTAAAAAAAGTGAACCATTTGTTTATTAAAGATTTGTTGAAACTAAAGTATCAGATCTATTTGAGAATGAAACTAGCATAAAAAGCATGCATGTAAAAAAAACACCATTAACGAGCAGATGACACAATTTACAGGCCTGTCACTTGAGGGGGAAAGGTGTAATTATTAATCCCACACACTGAACATGATTTCGGCAGCCTCGGTCTAATTAAACTTTATACAGCAGTTTATATTCAAGTTTACAGTATGGCTAGCATGAGCATCATCGACTAGCGCGAAAGGCAGGCAGTCAAACAAACTAATTAACTTTACTACGGTTAAAGTTTAAAGTATTTGAAAGTGAATACTGTATAGTTTATCGTGTTAAATTTCAAATAACTAAAAGAAAGGTATAACATTTTATCTCAAGGTTTCAACAGTTAACGTTACCTCAGACCACCTCATGAGACTGCTCCTGAGCTAATTAACCAAACAGGGCATTTATTTATTAAATTAAATTGGAAAACCTACAAAAATACAAAACACTACTCATCTTTGGTGACATCTAACGTTATAAATCAGTAAAAACGATGAATACAAGTAGATTTATTAGCGCTTACCTTTTCCTCCGTGTATTAAGTTGACCGTTAATGACGGGCACGCGCACTCTCGCGCAGCAGTACAGACAGTGACGCGCCGCCCGCTGCTGGTTTAAATGTTAATTTGTCCTGAGCCCTCTTTCAATAAACCTCATTCTCAGTCATTCACAAACATGTAATTAACAATGATCACCATTTGCTAAGCAAGCTATTTGGTTTTTGTTTTGTCCTTAATTTGATGACACATACGTACCTACAAATATAATAATTCATGCCATCTTTTAAAATTTTCCAAAATATAGGCTATCCAAATGGTATCTTAACATAATAATACATGTAGTGCAATAATATGAAAAGTTATCATGAGACCAGCTGACCACGTCGCTACAACGTTCTTCACGGGACTAACAACCCACATAGCAAGCACACTCGGGCCGATTCTGGCGGAAATGCGGCACTGTCGGCTCAGTCACGACGTCGGTGAGAAGATAATGGGCCAGAGCCGCGCCGACTCTACAAAACACTTCTGGCTGACAGACGGCTTTTTCTCTCTGGGCCGATCTCGGCTGAAAGCTGTTGCACGTGCGGCAGGTCCACACTCGGTGTAGTTGCGTGTATCTACCTTCGGCCCGAGCTGGTTTTGTCTCCGGCGGCCGCTGCTAGAATGAAGGAGATCAGCCGCCTGAGAGAGAGATTTGGCGGTTAATCCTGAGGAGATTTCGGCGGACACAGTTCTCAAGAGGAATACTTCAGCTGCAAAAGGTAAGTTAAGTTATTTAATGATCAATCTAGTGTTGTTTGATATTTAAATGCCACGAAGAGTATAGTTTTAGATGGTTTCTGTTAGGTTTGCGATGATAATAGCGTCAGAAAAACCGTTCGGTCCTGGATATATTGAGTGTTGATGAGTAACGTTAGGCCTAACTGTCAGGCGCGGTCTCTTTAGGAAAACAATATGCAATTTTTTTAATATGAAAAACCGATGAGCTGTATCCAGTGCACGATAATGTAAGGTAATTAAGTTTTAATGAGTTAAATTCTATTTTGTTTGCTAGAATTCATTCGATTCGTCTTTTTCAACGAGTGATTGCTATTGAATCATAGGAGTCGAGCTGCGCTGGAGGCGCCATAAACATCATACGAGTGACTCTCTGATTCGATTCACTTAACCATTCAAATGAGTCATTTGTTTGTGAATCAAACTGAGCACGCTGTTGTAGCATTACACCTGCTAAGATAATTCAATATGTGCAATCTGAATTTAATAATATTTATTTTGTGGTAACACTGCCGTTTGGGCAGCTCTGACAGAGATAAACACTATAGATACGTAAGAGAAAGCTGTATAATGTAAGTGCATCATCATTTGTTCTTGAATGGAGGCCTAATCTGTCTGCTGCACTTGAGCAGGTTCAGTTTTTAGAGTGAATGAAAACTTTTGAAGCATAGATATGCCATGTAATGTGATTAAAATCATACTTATTTTACTGTGGTGGGGATTATTATGAGCAAACAAATTTAAAAGTTTAATCTGAACACTATATATATGTAATCTGACATTTATTTATTTTATTTTTTTACAGAAATTCTGAGCTGCTGCATGAACATTCATCAAACATATAAGGTGTGAATTCTGGCTCTGGTCCTAATGATTGTAAAAAGCTGTAATGCTCAAGATTAAATAATTACCTTACAATATATATTTGTACATATTTCAAGGCTGCAATTTGGAAAAAACCTTCAAGCTAATGCTGCTGAAATGGAGGTCAAGGGGACTGAAGAGGTGGCTCCAGCTGATCAAAGGGTGGACTTCAGGAGGCAGACACACTCTGTGAGTTTAAAAGACCATCTCTTTAACCTTCAATACACATGACACACTATCACATTTCTATAATTCAAATCTCTTAAAGGATTTGTATGCTGCACCAATTAGGGTAAGCAGCAACACTTCCTATAATATCTAATGTACATGTTAATTTTTAAGAAGAATGACATCATTGCTTATATTAGTTGCTTATATACTGTCTCACCCTTATCCCTGGGTTACAGTAATCCGCTGATCCAGTCGGTATCCAGACCAGGTGGTGGACCTGCACCCAGGAACAACCACAACACATCCCTGACTGTCAGCGGAGACCATGTCAGCTAGATGACAGATCCCTGTGAAGACCTCATTGATGGCCCCAGCACAGATCCTCAGCAAAGACTACGAGAACCAGACAAGCCCTCTGCGCAGACCCTTTTTACCAGCTTCACCTGCTGACGTGATATTACTTCATGCAGAAGAAGTTGGATGAAATATTCTGAATGATATCAATCCACAATCTGACTTGTGATGCAGCCTGGAATAATCGCACCACGTTCATTCGTTTGGCCAGACGAGACTGTTTCCTGACTGAGCCGGGTCTTGTTTGGGTTTGGGTTCCTTGTCACTGTTGCATTTTGTCTTGCTTAGATGAAGACACCTAATATTCAGCAATATTATTGACTTGTCTGCACTGACACCATTTGATAAGAACTGAACTGAATTATGACACAAAATGTTTTATATATGAAGAGTTTATTTGCAAAAACGGATATCTCCGTTTTTAAATATTTTTAAAAATCATGTTTTTTGTTGTCATGTTTTTGTTTTATTGTGTTAGTTAGCTAGTATTTATTAGTTATTCTTTACCTGATCAAATCAACCTGAATGCAGTTTGACTGAGATTAATTGGAATGCACAATGAAAAGACATGATTTTTAAAATAGTTAAAACGAAGTTATCTGTTTCTGCAAATGAACTCTTCATTTATATATATATATATATATATATATATGCAGTAAATATAATTTACTTGTTACTTTGTGGTTTAAAAAGTGTGAATGTTTATACTGTAGTGCATTTGTTCATATATATTTAAAGCATTTGGTAATTTTATAATTAAAGCCTTTTTAATGTTTTTAAATGGTTGTATTTGTGTTTCACTGCTGAATTACATTTAGCAGTTTCTGGGCCACATTCGGCCCGGGGACCAAGCCGAGTCTCAGCCAGATCTGGCTTAAAGTGTCTGGGCCAGACCTGGGCCACATAAAATAATAGAAGTCACTCTACAGTATGCGGGCCAGATCTGGGCCACTTCAATAAATAAGAGTCATTTTACAGGATGTGGGCCACATCTGGGCCGGAGGAAATTGTTTGAGTCTGTTTTCAGTGTGTGTGCCAGTTTTGGGCCGGGGACCCAGCCAGAACTGGGCCAGAAGTGAAGCAAGGTTGTGGCCCAGAGGTGGGCCAGACAAATTTTGCTATCTGGGAAGCGACGTCTTTTGAGGATGTGCCCACGACGTTTCTGGAACGTTAGCCAAGATTCTAAAAATGGAACTTTACCACGGCGTCCTCACAACGTCGCCATAAAGTAATGTCGCTGACCAAGGGCGGCGAACTGGCGGCGTCGTCACAACGTTCTGTGTTTGCTGGGATCCTGTCAGCTGTCTCTCCAGTTTAAAAATACAATTCGCGGGACTCGTTTGTCTGTGTCCAGCTGTGAGAAACCACACACACACACACACACACACACACCTTAATTTATCACTGACAAACTGTTGTGTATAACACTGCATATTTAACACTTGCCGTTGATAACTTTGATGTGGTTGTCCTTGCTTCTTTGCTAGCTAACATTACAATGATAACTGAGCTGGTTAATCATCAGATAAAATTGACAAAACACAAAATAACGTTCAAAAGTGCTTTAAATAGGAATAAAAAAAGTGAATGCTTACCTGTTATTTTCCGTGACGGCGTCGCGAGCCGTCCGGCTGTGATCCAGTGACTGTGAGCTGTGGGGAGGGGCGGATGTGACTGACTGAAAATGCGCGCGGTTTTGAAAAACACCGGATAATATTTTGTCTCGAGTAAAATTAATTTCTTTAAAAGGATTGATCTATGCTTAATATGAAACAGATTTATGTATTTATTGTATTATCTTTAGTTATGAAGGCTATTTAATTAATATTGAAAGAGATAAAGCAAACGTGATTTCTAGAAAAACAATGTTAGAAATCATGAATTAAGCAAATTTTTCTTTAAAATATTTTGTGGTCAGCCATTTAGACATAACCATATGGTAGATTAAATTAATTTATACTTATTTAGATTGAGTTCCCCTTAAACTAATTAGATTGAGTTCACATCACATATATTGAGTTGAAATAACTTTGTTAAATTAACTAATTTAATTTAGCAAATGCCACTGATTTACAGTGTATAACATTTCACTATAGGCCTATGACTTCAAAAGTTATAAAAGATATATAATTAATAATGATAAAGTATATAATTATAAAAGATTCAGTGACTTTGCCACATCCTAATCGAGGTTGTAGTTTCATATTTAAATACATTTTATTTTTCTATCATATTCTGTTCTATTCTTGTTTTATATAGCCTATAAGTTTTTGTTTTTTTCTAAAGATGTTTCTCCCAACATTATGGTAATGTTAATAAAGTAGCCTGAAATCATAAGGACATTAATACTGTTCTCAGAATGTTTTGATAACAACATAATAACATTTAGCAATTAATTATTAATTTAGAAATTATATTACATTACAATAACGTTCTAAGAATGTTGTTCTAAAAATGTTTTCTCTCAACATTATGAGAACGTTCATTAAGTACAAATAACGTCCTAAAGACGTTCCAAGAACATTGTTCTAAGAACGTTTTCGATCAGCGTCATAAGAACATTCATCAAGTAAAAATGACGTCCTAAACACGTTCCAAGAATGTTGTTCTAAGAACGTTTTCTATCAGAGTTATAAGAACATTCATCAAGTACAAATGACGTCCTAAAGACGTTCCAAGAACGCTGATTTTAGAATGTTTTCTATCAACATTATGAGAACGTTCATTAAGTACAAATAACGTCCTAAACACGTTCCAAGAACATTGTTCTAAGAATGTTTTCTATCAGCGTCATAAGAACATTCATCAAGTACAAATCACATCCTAAAGACGTTCCAAGAACGTTGTTCTAAGAACGTTTTCTATCAACGTTACAAGAACGTTAACAACGTTATAAGAACGTTCCAAAAACATTATTTTAATAACGTTTTGTACTAACATTAACACAACTTTTAAAGAACGTTAGTGAATGTTCTGGGAACGTTCCCTGTTAGCTGGGATACTAGCACCAAGATTGACTTTCTGCTGCTAATATTATTTCTAACATAGCATATGAATTTGCTATGCATGCTGCTGCTATTAAATTCGCTACGTGCGATCTGAATAACTATACTGCTGCTACAGCTGCACAGGTACTAAGAACTGCTATTAGCCTCTTTTAAATAACAAAACGTGGATGATGCCTATTCACTTGAAGAGTCCACATACCATCCATTTGTCCATCACATACCAACACGTAGCTGCACAAAGTACTTAGAATTAATATGAGCATCTTTATTAAAGAATGGAACGCAAACGAATAATGACTATTTCGCTTTAAAGAGTTCACAAAATCTCTGTACACCCTGTTAATAAATGAAGTAATAAAAGCCTATTTCAATTTAAAGAGTTACTTACCTCATGTATTGTCACTGAAATTTCATGCAACCAGACTTTATGCTGCTGCTGCTATAAACAATAGTAATGATTTGACTTTGCTATGCAACAGTAATGATTTTGACTTTTGCTATTTGATTTTGTAACAGGGCTGACGAGTCGAGAGGCGTGCAGATCCATGTGCTGGCTTTTATTTACAGGCTTGGTCAAAGATACAGGCAGGGTCGAAACAATGGCAAACAGGTATGGCAGAGACAAGACAAAGAGTAAACTTAGGGCAAGCGTGGGTCGACGATCAGCGAACAGTATCCAAAGGGCAAGACAGGAGAGGGAAACCAAAACGTCAGCGATAGTCCAGGCAGGGGAAAACACAATCCAACAAAGGCTAGGCTAGGCTAGGCTAGGCTAGGCTAGGCTAGGCTAGGCTAGGCTAGGCTAGGCTAGGCTAGGCTAGGCTAGGCTAGGCTAGGCTAGGCTAGGCTAGGAAAACTGACGGGCTCTGTAGGGCAGCGATAGTGCATACGATACTCGGCCACGAGGGGGAGAATGTCCAGGGTTGAAATAGTGTGTGTGATTAGTGATGCTGTGTGATCAGGTGTGCGTGTGATTGGTGCAATGAGTGATTGGTGACAGCTGTGATCAGTGTTGGATGATGGGAATTGGAGTCCATGTGATGTGCGGTGTGAAAGTCCATGTGGTGAGCGGGTGACCTCTAGTGGTGAGTGACTGGGAGTGCAGACCCGATTCGTGACAGATTTGCTATGCATACTGCTATTAACAATTCGCTAATATCGCGATCTGAATTCTATGATACTGCTGCTACACTCCATGAAAGTACTATAATTGCTGTAAGCCACTGAATATACAAATACTAAATGCCGGTTTAGGAGTGTACTATTAGCTATGTAGGCTACTGATTGGAAATTATTTATTATTAGTAGTATCTTTATATTTTGAACAAATTCAAGATTAATTACATTTAAACTATCACTAAACATGACTTTCATCATAAACTCTTCACTATTACTGAACCAAGGTAACGAGTGAAATAGAAATGTGGCCCCTTTAAGACGAGCGCTCCCTCTTCTGAACTGCATTGCGATGCGGCAGGAGTAATGTACATGTATGAGCGAGTATAAATTTCTGTTGCTCATTAGTTGTTATGGTTAAATGGGTAAGGCTGATGGCACTATGACGTTTATGAAGATGGTTATACGGGTTCACCTTGCTTAAACCGTGAACACTGTGAAACGCCAACTGCAACCGACCCCACTAGTGAGGTATGCATCTGAAATGATCCCAACCCAGGATCGATCCCGGAATTAATCCCGGGACGTGTTTGCGTTCACAAAGAAGGCAATTTTCCGGGACCAACGTGCAGTGTGAAAGGGGTTTTACACTATTAGGTTTAGGAGGGTGGGAATGTGAATGATTTATTTTACCTCACACAAACACACTTCAGGGAGCCACTGTACTGACACCTACTTACCTGAAACCTACTTTCCCTATTCCTATAGTTTACAATACAATAGTGCGAGCTAAACCATATACACATAGTGCATACTGAGACTAAAAGCATTGGAGTGGGGACTAAGATCCTTTCACTTTTAGGTCTTCCAAGGACACAGTAATTTTCCCCTACAAGGCAGGACTTATAGTCTTGTTACACAAGTATTCTCTACCATGTATTTGTATTTTCTACAACTCATGTAAATTGTGAATTGTAATAGGTATATACTAATCTGTTCTGTACCCCAGAGGGGTTTGACTTGGTCCTCTCCCCGCTCTGTCCAAGCATGGCTGCATGGACAGGTGTGTGGATAATATGGCCGCCATTCCAGAGTCTCGTCCCATCATGGCTTTCAGTCCAGAGCAAGTTTTCCACAAGATGGCTGCCAGTCCAGAATCTTTTCACAAGATGGCTGCCAGCCTAAAGTCTCTTGACAAGATGGCCACCAGCCTCAAGTCTCTCCAGTCTATGAGTCTTCTCCCAAGTCTGCTCCAGACCTTGAACCTGCTCTAGAGGCTGCTCCAGTCCATAAGTCTGCTCCAGGGCCTGTTCCAATACATGAGACTGCTCCAGTCGTTGACCTCGGCCCAGAGCTCGATCCACTCTATGAGTCTAATCCAAAGACCACTCCAGTCCTTGAATCCACTCCAGTTCCTCCAGAGGTGGCAGCATCCACTGCAGAACCCACTTATGAACTCTTCTCCTGCCCTGATGTGGTCATGGAGACCATCTGTGCATCCTCAGTCGTACCTGTCACGGCCTGTGAGACCGTTTATGAACTCCCTGTCCTTCCTGTCTTGGGCATGGAGACTGCCTCTGAATTCCCTCAATGTCCTGCCACGGCTATGGAGGCCGTCTATGAGCTCTCTAGCTGTCCTGTCACGGCTATGGAGGTTGCCTGTGAACTCTCTGCTTGTCCTGTCACAGCCATGGAGGTTGTCCGTGAATTCTCTACCTGCCTTGTTATGGCCGTAGAGACCGTTATTAATATTTCTGTGCTGTCTGTTCCAGTTTTGCCTGATCCGCCCTGGGAGTCATCAGCTCCACCCTGGTGGTCATCTGCTCCACCGTGGGGGTCTTCGGACCCATCTGCTTTGCTGTGGTGGTTGTCTACTCCACCGTGGGGATCTCCGGTCCTATCTGCTCTGCCCTGGTGATCTTCAGCTCTGTCTGTTCCACTCTGGTCTTCTGCTTCGTCCTGGTGCTCTTCAGCTCCGCCTGCTTTGCCCTGGTGGTCTTCAGTTCCGCCTGCTATGCCCTGGTGCTCATAAGCTCCGCCCTGGCTTCCTGCTCTGCTGGCTCCACCTTGGCTCTCTGCTCCACAAGCTCCGTCTTGGTTCTACGCTCTGCCGGCTCTGCCTTGGCTCTCTTCTCTGCCCTGGCTCCCTGCTCCACCTTGGTCCTCTGCTCCGCCGGCTCCACCCTGGCACTCTGCTTTGCCCTGGTACCCTGCTCCGCCGGCTTTGCCTCAGTCCCCTGTTGCTTCACTGCCACATGGACCTTGCCCTCCATCCCTCCCCCTTTTCCGTCTCTGTGCTACCACCCTCCTGGACTCATGTCTGTACTATTAAGGAGCGTCTGGAAGCCGCTCCTTGGGACTATAAAATGACTATAAAAGATGCACACACACTTAAACACATCGCTGTTGATTGTTAGCCTGTACATTTCATAGTCTTCCGTGTTTTCTACCCATGTTTCCTTGCCTTGCCTTTGTGGGGTTTTTTTTTGCCTTGGACTGTCTTTCTGGTTTTTGATTGTTTGCTGCCTGCCCTGACCTTAGCCTGTTGTTGGATTACAATTTGCCTTGTCTCTATTGATGTTGTTTGCTGGTGTTTCCTACCCTGCCTGTCTGACCACGCTCTTTGAATAAAGCCTTGCAAGTGGATCCCCACTCCGTCGTCACGCTAGTCTACATTACATTTTTGTTACCCAATGGGACACGCCTATAGAGTTATAAAAATGCAAGTGTTTACAGAGCTTTATTTTGATTTTGATTTGATTTTAATACTTTGCATTTAATGTAAACTTCTAAATGTCTGTCCAGTTATCCCCATAACAGATTACACAATTTAGTAATTGTGGTGCATCTAATTAAAGGGATAGTTCACCAAAAAATGAAAATTCTCACTAATTACTCACCCTCATGTTTTTCCAATCCCATAAGACCTCCGTTCATCTTCGGAACACAAATTAAGATATTTAAGATGAATTCTGAGAGCTCTCTGACCCTCCTATATAGACAGCAATGTTGTAATTACCACGATCAAGGTCCAGAAATGATGGGATACACTTTGAATCCCACTTTGGTGTGTGGATTGTTGCCTTGTCCAAATACCCACACTTGTAATCTTGGTCACTTACAGTAAGAGCATGTGAGTAAATGCATTTGTTCTGAGTTCACACTTGCGCTGTCTTTAGTCAGAGCTAATAACGGTCCATGCAGCGTGGTTCAAACGAGTAGCGCTGTTCGGCTTTTGGTGCGTTGAGGAATTCTTGTGCGCTAAAGAAATGACAGCACATATGAGTTATCAAATTGTTGTCAGTCACGTTTTACTGATAGCCTATCTGGCCTAAAATCTAGGGCTGTTACCTTGTGTTGACATTGTGAAACTGCATGATTTGTAAATTATTTGTAAATTATTCATTGAAATGATTAAATAGACGCTGCCCTTTTCGGATAACAAAGCCACAACAACTTGATCTTGAATGCTATTTTTGGATTCTGTGTCCAGTTAAAACATGACAAATGCCTATTTAGGAGCCTAGCTAAATAGCATTGCATGAAAAGTATTGTTAATGATGAGTCATGACATTTGGAGTGTTCCTGTTGTTATTCCTATAGTCTCTCCCTGAAAATGACGCAGCTCAATGTCATTGTGTTATTTGCAACTTATTCTCTTATTCATGTATCAATTTATCTAGCAGTGGCGTTCTGTCCATATAAGCTGCGAATATAATATGAATATAAACATGATTATAATAAATATGAATATAAACATGATTATAAGTTGATCTCTTGTCATTTGAGATGTGACTTAAAGCTTAATTTTACATACTTATTGGGAATAAGTATGTAAAATTATTTATTTGAAAAAAATGGTCATTTTCTGTAAATCTACGTCAGTGAGACAGTGACGGAAGCTTCCGGGTAAACGGATTCTCCGCAGCTTTGGCGCCTCCGCTCTGTGGCTATGACTCGTCAGGATTGTAGCGCGTTCTCAGTGTTTAGCTGGTATGCGCTGATTTCATGCGTGAGATAAGCTATCCGCGAAGCGCTTGCTCAGGTGGAAAAATGCGCTTTTGCTGCCAGATCTCGATTGCGGAAAATTACATTGTGTTTGATGCAAAACTAACCCGACGAAATCATATGAAAAAAATAAAAATAAATAAAAATCATAACTGTATATTTTCATGCTTTCTCAAGCAAACCAAATTTTGAAAGTCCACTAAAAACATATCTGGTCATAGACAATGTTGATGGCGTTATTGTCAACATGCCTAAGTAGTAAATAAATAAAAAAAAGTTTATAAAAATGTATACAAAATTTGAAATAATAACAAACATCAGGAAAAAATAGGAAACAATACCTTTGTTTTCCGTATACTTGTGTCGCTTACAGTTAAAGTCCTTCTGTGATTTTATTGTTGTTTGCAACGTTACTTGGCAATATTTTAAATATATTATTATTATTATTATTATTTTATTATTTATTTTATTTTATTTATTTATTTATTTATTTATTGTATTTAGCATGGTCTTGTCATCCGGGTGGGAGTTTTAACTCCTATTCACTGGGAATAAAAAATAAATGGGGAAAAAAAAAAAGATTAATTCAGTTGATGCGGAGACTTAGACCGGGGAAATCCCCCATCTCCCCATGCTCTGAATATTACGTATCATGACGTGTAAACGTTATTTGGCGGTTTTTACTTGGAAAATCAGCTGTTTTCTAGCATTCGAATAACTATATGGATAAAACTGAAACGATAGAAGAAGGATTGGAGATTAATTTCATTTGCAAATAGCCTAAGGTAGGAATATGCATACTTTTAAATCGACACCTGCCACGGTGTTTTCCTCTTTGAGTGTGTCCTAAAAGCGATGGGGGGAGGGGGGAGGGGGTTCCTTAATCTTAGCACTCAGCATACCCGGTTAAAAAAGTCACCGCTCGCCACTGTTATCTAGTAAAACTGATACTTTGCAGTGCTACTTTTAGAGACATTGCCCCTAAATAAAGTTCACTAGGTTTATTTAGAAAATAAAGTTTGTACTTTATAATAATTCAAAAATTGTATTAAACAATAACAAAAAATAAGAAATTAAGATTTTATATGTGTAGACCTTCTTTATCAATAAACAGGATTAACTTCAGCTTGCATCAATAAATTGATATCTTAGTTCATGTTAAGCTTTTATTATTTATTGTCCAGCAAATACAGAAATAACAAAAAGTTGAGACATCTCAACAGAAAGACAATAAAAAGAACCTTATCAGCAGATTTCAGACATAATCATGTGAAAATGGATCAATGGTTTGCATTATACAGTATGAATGACATGAACATATGAACAAACAGAACAGTTAACAGCATTTGGGTGGGTGAAACCTTAGGGTAACATGAAATATGTTAGCATAATACACACTGCTCACAAAAAAAAATATTCAAATAGCTTTTACAATTTTCAGTCTATTTTGTTTATTTTGTATCAGTCTTTTGTCTTTGGGTCAGTAATTAAGAAAACAGTACAAACTGCACATCGCTGCTGTTCACCAACACATATTAAGCCTCAAATGCCCATATGTTAGGAATGCAGCAGAGTGAATTTAACTTTTTCTGCTCGTACAGTTTTATTTTACACATAATGAATCTAAACACATTTATGAAAAAATATATTACATTTTTCATATAGTTAATTTAATTCCTAATGATGGAAGAACACAAACAATCATTATCATCGTTCTGAAATGTTCTTTCTAATTGGCACAATTCTGTTTTTAAGCAGTTTTTGAATTAAGACTCTGATTTCAGCTGTGTTCAAAACATAAATAATGGGATTTAACATTGGTGGAAGAGACAATGAAAGAGATGCACTGATGATTCTGGCATTGAGAGTTAGAGGAGCAATTAATGAAGCAATGATAATGCATAAGACAGGAAGAAAGAAAGATACGACCAACAAAAGGTGAGAAATACAGGTCTTCATTGCTTTTAAACGAGCTTCCCAAGTTGTAATTTTACTTAAGGCAAAAACAATGCCCAGATATGACAGGACTATAAGGAGCAATGGTGCAACAAGGAACAAAGCTACGATGAGGTTTTTTATAAAAATATTAATGCTGTTGTCATTGCATGCCATCCCCAACACTGCTCCATAATCACAATAATAACTCTGTACCACATTAGATTTACAGAATGAAAGTTGTGTTATCAAAGACGCTGCCAGGGCCACCAGAGAAGTGTTAAATGCCCATATTACTACAAACACTAAAGACATGACAGTATTATTCACTATGGCATGATATCTTAATGGCAAACAAATTGCAATGTAGCGATCAAATGCCAGAACAACAAGAGTGGCACTTTGCAGAGTAACAAAGAGGTTCACAAAAAACATGTTAGCCAAGCAAGCATTGTAGGACATGTACTGTGAGTCAGAAAAAAAAATGTTCATTGTGTTAGGAATCCATGCATTAGTTTCACCAAGGTCAGCCAAGGCCAAGTTAAACAAACCAATGTATTTTGGACTGTGCAGACTTCGTTCCAGAGCAATAAGGAGGAGGACTGCAGAGTTCCCAATTACAGCAATAAAATATGTGACACATAAAAAAATATAGTAATAACTGCTGTATGGTATACCTGAAAGTCCAGTGATGAAAAAGTATTCAGGACGAACAATGGACACATTCTGTACATTTGCATTTAAAGAACTCATGGCAGCTTTGTGCTTGATGTTTTAAAAAAGCTGAAAATAGAAATTACCATGAAGACCTAAACAAAATTTAGGGAATTCACAAAATTGTCATCTTACTTTTCTAACAACTATTTTCAAATGCTGAAAGTATACATACATAAGTTTCTGCATAATATTTCACTCACAAACCTGTATACATGAAGTTTTAGAGCCAGAGCACACAATGACTGTGAAAGTCTGAACACTTGTGAGCTGCTTTGAATATTACTCAGCTGTAAATGCTCATCCTTATTCTCTTATGTTACAAAGATCATTGGACATTTATATATGGAATCCAAATATATCTTCTGATTCATCTCGAGAGATTTCAGACAACATAATGATGTAATACTATGCTGAAGTAAATGTTCTGGCCAATGCTTTAGTTTTGATAGATTTTTTTTTTTTTCACTTGTCTGCAAACAGGCCACAGAATTTGTTTTCTCATTAATGAACATTATATTACAGTAACTCAAGGATATAGTTAATGTTAAGTCTATAATGTGACACTAGCAACCACAGTACAACTTACTAGTTTGTCCACGCATTGGGCTTTACAGCAAGTGGTGGAAATGGCTGAGATCCACTGAGGGGTCAATTCAAATATGCATACCCTTATATAACAACCGGCTCATTAGTCAAAAATATAATTGAATACTCATTACTCTTTTAAAAAATTATTATTACTTCAAAAAAAAGTACTACTGGCAGAGAGATCAGTACACTATAACTTTTCCATTACACTGCACAAAAGTGCTAGGCCTAATTACCCTATTAACAATTCTTGGTTCCCAAAACGTTCTGGGAACATTCATTTTTGGTTCCCAGAACGTTATTTTTTATGGTTTGTTTTTGGTTAGCCAGGAAAGTTTTCTTAAAGGTGGGGTAAGTGATTTCTGGTAGCCAATGTTGATATTTGAAATCACCAAAACAAACACGCCCCTACCCCAAAAGGGTCTCCCTCCTATTTTGATATCTCCGCCCCACACATATGTACGGAAATGATTAGTTCTGTGAAACAAAGCAAAACCAATGTTACTCACTGTAACACAGTTTGTAGATCGGGAGGAAGGAGGCGGGAACCGGCGAACATTCAAACAAGGTTTTAATAAAATAACCAAACATAAAATAAAGCGGCAGCCCCTGACGGACGACTGCCGCACACAAAAACACAAATCAAAGTCCAGGCCTGGTCCTCTCTCGTCGTACACTGTCGTCACTCCTCCTTTTATCCTTCCGGAGCTCCTCCGTGGGACTCGAGACCGGTGAGTGGCGCAGGTGTTGCTCATTATCATTAACTCCACCGGCCTCGCTCCGTTCCCACGGCTCTCGGCCCCGCCCCACTCACCACATACTCCCATCGCCCCTCGCAGGCCGGGGGGTGCACCCGAGACTGCGCTCTACTCCCCTCCCCCTCCCCCCTCTCTGGGGAGATCACGGCGGCCGCGGCGTACCTGGGGGTAAGGACAGACGAGGCGAGAGAAAAGGAGACGGAAGGATGAGGAGAGATAGAGACGAGAGAGGGGAGAGAGGAGAGAGGAGAGAAAAAAAAAAAAATTCTCGGTCCGGTTCCCGGACACACTGCCGTTCGGTCCTCAACCAGTTGACAGGCTCTCCCTCGCGGTGTCATGCGATGGTACTGGACCTCTTTGGTGGACGGTTCTGCTCCTCCGCCTCCTGGTGGACGGCGATGGCTCCTTCAGTTCGAGGGCAGCCAGCAGCGAGTCCCCTGTTCCCTGCTCCTCCCCAAACATGGCGGATGGCAGCAGGCTCCGGCCTCCTGGCGAACGGCGCCGACTCCTCCGCTCCCTCTTGAACGGCAGCCACCCCTCCTCGACCAGGCCTGGTCCTCTCTCGTCGTACACTGTCGTCACTCCTCCTTTTATCCTTCCGGAGCTCCTCCGTGTGACTCGAGACCGGTGAGTGGCGCAGGTGTTGCTCATTATCATTAACTCCACTGGCCTCGCTCCGTTCCCACGGCTCTCGGCCCCGCCCCACTCGCCACACTCACCTATCGAGAAGAAATGTCTCAGGTTATGTATGTAACCATGGTTCCTCGAGGGAATGAGATGCTGCTTCAGAGAACGCTATGGGAACGCCTCCAGCGTGACCGTGCTCTGAATCACATGTGTAATCTGTCCAATGGATGGGCGAGACGTCACAGGCGGGTGACGTAATCGGCCAGGAAGCATAAAGCATGTGCGGTGGAACCGACTTCAGCTTCTAGGAATGAAGCAAGTGCTGGCAGGGATTCCGGAAGTATGGCCTCGAGACGCAGCATCTCGTTCCCTCGAGGAACCATGGTTACATACGTAACCTGAGACGTTCCTCTTCAGGAACTCGAGCTGCGTCGGAGAACGCAGATACCCACGCCGCCAGACTTTCAAAATCCCTGCCTAGTGTGGATGGAGCACAGCTAGGGTGAGAGAAAAAACGGCCACGAGTGGCTAAAGTGGGCAGGGCCTGCGTCCCGAAGGCCAACTTCTGAGAGGTGAGTCTTGGTCCTCAAGATGCTGTTGAAAGCATCCTCATCCACCACAGGCATAAGCTCTCTGTCCTTGTGCTCCGGCAAGCTGAGGCCTCTAAAACTCTCTAAGCGAGAGGAGACCTGACGACACTCGCTGAAACAATCGAGCTCTCGGAGTGGAGACCTCTGCATAACGACTCTCCAAATCGAGAGGAGGTCTACTATGCTCCACACGCTGGACATCCTGTAAGGAGACTCACTCAGAGCCTACCACTCACATACTGTCCTAGCGGAGCTCTAGTGAGTGGAGGCCTCTAAAAACTCTCTAAGTGAGAAGAGACCTGACGACACTCGCCGAAACAGTCGAGTTTTCGGTGCGGAGACCTCTGCATACCGTCTCACTAAATCGAGAGGAGGTCTACTACGCTCCACACGCTGGACATCCTGAAAGGAGACTCACCTAGATCCTACCACTCACATAGCTGTCCTAGCGGAGCTCTGGCGAGCTCTGGCTTCTAAAACTCTCTAAGCGAGAGGAGACCTGACGTGTGGTCTACTACACTCCACACGCTGGACATCCAGTAAGGAGACTCACCTAGAGCCTACCACTCACATAACTGTCCTAGCGGAGCTCTACTCTAGAGGAAACATGTAACTAGGGGGTGTTTACCCACTGACTGCAATAGCCCCTCACTGCAGAACAAAGATCCAGGGGGCGGGGTTGGATCCACATCCAGGGGGTGGAGATTGGTAGGTTTAGGGGTGGAGATGGGTAGGTTTAGGGGTGGGGATGGATGGGTTTAGGGATCAGGGGGTGGAGACGGATAGGTTTAGACTAGATCCAACCACACCCCCTGGATCTAGGCTACAAAACCTATATATAAACTCACGAGGAGCACCTGCTCACAGATCGTCACACCTGTGTTCCCCTCTCCGTCGTCACGCTGATCGGCCACACCTGCAGCTCGTTAACCAGCCTGCACGTAAGCAGTGCGCTCACCGACGAAGGATGAGAAGCCTCTCCATGAGACAGCAGACTAAAGTTCTCTCTTTATCCCGTTCTAGACAGCAGTGTGTGACTGATCAGCACCCCCACGAGTACTCAACGGATTCACCCACACCTGGACATGAGTGAGAGCACTTCTGCAAGCAAGAGCACCTTCTCCACTCACAAACTCACTTGTTTAACAATAAAAATCCGCCCTCTGGGGTTTAAACTGAGGTCTCCTTGTCGCGTGGTCCTTCCACCCTGCCACACTGGTGGAGAATGCGGCCATATTAGTGGAAGGAACACCGATGAGCGATCTCTCTGCAACTCACCGTTCTTTTTTTTTCTGTTTCCCCTGTTTGCCAGGCGACCGCTCCTCCCCGACAAGATTTCGGAACATCTTGCTGCCAGACAGGGACAAACCGAGCAGGAGCTCGACGCGCTGCGCATGGCAGCTGCACGACGCGTTCCGCTACCCGACCCCCGAGAACAAGTGACGAAACTATTGCCGAAAATGACGGCTGATGACGACGTGGAAGCCTTCCTGCAGATGTTTGAAAACACGGCGATCCAGGAAGGCTGGGAGAGCGAAGAATGGGCGCAATTGTTGCCGCCCCTCCTCACTGGGGAAGCTCAACGAGCTTAATTCACCATGCCGTCCTCGGCCGCAGAGCAGTATAGCGAGCTTAAGAAGGAAATCCTGGCCCGCCTGGGGCTGTCTTCGGTCTGTGCGGCCCAATATTTCCATGACTGGGAGTACAAACCCCGCCTCCCAGCCCGAGCCCAAGCCGCTGAATTTTCCCACCTCGCTCGACATTGGCTGTTGGATGGCGAGCCGATGGCTGCCCAAGTACCGGAGCGCGACGTCGTTGACCGGTTTCTGCGGGCCCTGCCCAGGATTCACTGCCAAGCTGTCAGGATGCGAAACCCCGCCACCGTTTCCGAACTCATTGAGGCCATGGAGCTAGCGGATGCTGCCCAACACCGGGATGCTGGGGAGCGAGCGTCGCCATTTCCACGGAGGGTGGTCCAGGAGCGACGCACGCCGGAGGGCACCTTGCGACCAGTAGTCAGGCCGGTGGCTCCCGCGCCAAAGGATGAGCCCATGCCAACCGAGGCTCCCACATCTCCCGCACGGACGTGGCTGGTAGGCTTTATTGTGCACTGTGACCTCCCCGCGGGGGCTCCAGAAGCAGAAATAAAGATTAACGGCCGCCCGTTCCCGGCTCTACTGGACTCTGGCAGCGCAGTCAGCCTGGTACAGTCCTGCATCCTTGCCCCTCGCAGTGATACCAAGGCTTTTCTCCCGATCACATGCGTGCATGTAGACACACGGCACTTACTGGCCACCACTCGGTGATCGAACATGTGAAAGAGATGAGGGAACGAATCGACCGGGAACACCTCACCAAAGCTCAACAGGCGCAGCAGCGACATTACAACTGTGCCGCTCAGCCTAGAGAGTTCCAACCTGGAGACCGGGTAATGGTCCTTGTCCCCAACTCAGCCTGCAAGTTCCTCGTCAGTTGGCTGGGCCTGTATACCGTCACGGAGAAGGTTGGTCCTGTCACTTACCATGTCCGCCAGCCGAGACGGCGGAAACCAGACCATCTATATCACATTAACCTGCTGAAGAAATGGGTGGGGACAAGGGACCAGCTCGCCGCCCTCACTACCATGGAGACGGTAGTCGTGGACATCAATCCACAGCTCTTGGCGACTCAGAAGGCCGAGCTGCAGCACCTGGTCGGTCAGTTCTCCGATGTGTTCTCCCCGACCCCCGGGCAGACCCGGGTCCTCCAACACGAGATCTGAACGCCCCCAGGAACCGTCCCAGAGGCTCATCGACAGGCTATCAAGGAGGAGATCCAACAAATGCTGAAATTAGGGGTGATTGAACCATCTAACAGCCCGTGGTCCAGCCTAAAGGTCTGCGCGGGACTGTTTTTTTAGTCCCGCTCCCATAATGTTTTATTCCGCACCCACCCATTCCCGCCATATATTCACTCTTTGTTCACCTGCTGTCCGCTTAGAGTAATTTTCTTCCCGATCCGACCGTTCCCGCTAAATTTAGATCTCGTTTCCAGAATCTCACATTTAAATTTCCTCTACTAAAGGAAAGAGAGATAGGCTAACAAATAAACGTGTAGTCTGCACAAAATTGTATTTATTTTATTCGTCTTGTCAAATTACTAAAGTTTAACCTTTTGCTGTTAACACAGTAGGAAAAGTGTCGCAGAGAAAAATAAATAAATAAATACGACACTTAAAATTATAGGCTAAGCAAAATATAAACAAAACCGAGTTGAACGTTATTCAAGGACAGCACATCCTCACTTTGCTCCATCCTTATTCTGCTCTGTCACTCATCGACAACCTGCCTGTTCTGTCACCACCGGTGGGCTACAACCTGCTCTGAGGACCGTTATGCACATGCTGTGCGCACAGACCCCAAAAATGAAACGCGTGACGCAGAGAGCAGCGCGATGAAACACGTGCAGTGCGTGCATAACAGTCCTGAGTCCTGACCTCACAAAAGGGTACTGGCAAGTGCCCCCCTCCGAAACTGCAAAACCCAAAATGGCCTTCAGGACCCCCAGTGGGCACTGGCTCCTGCCACGTTTTAACGCATGATGGACATCTTGCTGCGGCCCCACCAGTACTACGCCGCGGCGTACCTGGATGATGTGGTTATTCACTCTGAACATTAGAAGACCACCTGGACCATCTGCAGAGGGTGCTAATGGAGCTACGTAGGGCTGGGCTCACTGCCAACCCCCGTAAATGTCACCTGGGCCTATCCGAAGCAAAGTACCTGGGCTTCCAGGTCGGACGGGGCCTCATCAAGCCCCAGGAAAAAAAGGTGGAAGCTGTCCGGTCCTCCCCGAAACCCAGCACAAAGTTTCATCCCTAACTTCTCCTCCTTAGCCACCCCCCTGACAGACCTGACCAGGAAGGGGCAGTCAGAGAAGGTGTGCTGGACACCCGAAGCGGAGGAGGCCTTCCGGGATATGAAGACAGCACTCACCTCGGAGCCAGTCCTACGAGCCCCGGACTTCAGCTGCCCCTTCCTGCTGCAAACGGATGCCTCCGACACAGGACTTGGTGCCATCCTGTCCCAGGTTCAGGAAGGTGAAGAGCATCCGGTCCTCTATATCACCAGAAAGCTGACCTCAGCCGAGAAGAATTATGCCACCATGGAGAAGGAAGCCCTGGGTGAGAAGCCTCTCCATGAGACAGCAGACTAACGTTCTCTCTTTGTCCCGTTCTAGACAGCAGTGTGTGACCGATCAGCACCCCCACAAGTACTCCACGGATTCACCCACACCTGGACACGAGTGAGAGCACTTCTGCAAGCAAGAGCACCTTCTCCACTCACAAACTCACTTGTTTAACAATAAAAATCCACCCTCTGGGGTTTAAACTGAGCTCTCCTTGTCGCGTGGTCCTTCCACCCTGTCACAAAATATATATATATATATATATATATCAGTGGCGTTCCGTCCATATAAGCTGCGAATGCACCGCATACCCAGGCCTTCTGAGAGAATGAGTTCACGGGCTAATGAATATAAACATGATTATAAGTTGATCTCTTGTCATTTGAGATGTGACTTAAAGCTTAATAAAGTGTTGGGAATAAGTATGTAAAATTATTTATTTGAAAAAAAATTGTAATTTTCTGTAAACCTACGTCAGTGAGACAGTGACGGAAGCTTCCGGGTAAGCGGATTCTCCGCAGCTTTGGCGCCTCCGCTCTGTGGCTATGACTCGTCAGGATTGTAGCGCGTTCTCAGTGATTAGCTGGTAGACGGACGATTTAATGAGAGAGGTAAGCTGTCCGCGAAGCGCTTGCCCAGCTGGAAAAATGCGCTTTTGCTGCCAGATCTCGATTGCCGAAAATTACATTGTGTTTGATGCAAAACTAACCCAACGAAATCATATAAAAAAATAAATAAAAATCATAACTGTATATTTTCATGCTTTCTCAAGCAAAGCAAATTTTGAAAGTCCACTAAAAACATATCTGGTCATAGACAATGTTGATGGCGTTATTGTCAACATGCCTAAGTAGTAAATAAATAAAAAAAAGTTTATAAAAATGTATACAAAATTTGAAATAATAACAAATATCATTTCCCTATACTTGTGTCGCTTACAGTTAAAGTCCTTCTGTGATTTTATTGTTGTTTGCAACGTTACTTGGTAATATTTTAAATATATTATTATTATTATTATTTATATTATTCTATTTTTATTTTTATTTTTATTTTTTGTATTTTGCATGGTATATTATTGTCATCCGGGTGGGAGTTTTAACTCCTATTCACTGGGAATAAAAAAATAAATGAAAAAAAAAAAAAAAAAGATTCATTCAGTTGATGCAGTATATTGTTAGGTAATATAGGTTAAATACATTACAAATAAAATATAAAAACAGAAATAAAAGGTTTGCAAGCTCGATTGTCTTGAGGCATCTCTGGCAAGGCCGCTGGCACCAGAGAAGCTGTCACGCAGAACCAGCATCTGATTCTCTTCATCGTACTTCAGTCCTTTATAGACAGCAGGTAGATTCCAATGTCTTGATGTCATGAGGTCTTGGAATTTCCCTGAATTTCCCTCAGAAGACTCCTATATAAAGTCCTCCATTTTCTCATTTTTCTTCTCCGGGACTTTCTTCTAAGATGTCTCCTTCGCTGCGTCTGCAACACATCATTCAACGGTAACATTCCTTTCCTTAAAGCTCTGGCTAATACATATTTCTTTCCTGGCTATCTTCCTATTGATATATTCTATAACACTTTCTTAATAAATGCTTAATACAATACCATGTGTTGTGTCTTTCTTAATAAACTACTTTCAATAAAACAAATACAATAGCACGTGTGATGTCTTTCTTAATAAACCACTTTCAATAAAATGAATACAATAACATATTTTGTGTATTTCTTAATAAACTACTTTCAATAAAACAAATACAATAACATGTGTGGTGTCTTTCTTAATAAACCAACACATATAATAACTTGTAGTTACAATAAAAAGGTATTAAAGAAATAAAAAGGCAAACTTGCAATAGGACAATTGCTCATTTTCCTTTACAGTATGTACACAAATGTTTAAGAAAAAAAATTACAGTAATTCACCAAAATGGGATTTTTCGTGTTCCAAATGTTGTATGTTACTACCCACATAGCAATTTTTCTCTGGCCCAGAACTGGCCCAAGTCTCAGCCAAGTTAATTACCCATAACTGGCCCTGAATTGGGCCAGTTATGGCCCATGTGTGGCCCTTGTCTGGAATCCAGACCTGGTCCACACTAGGACCGTAAGTCATTGCGGTATGTGGGCCAAGCAAAAGCTGATTGTGTGGGCCAGAGCTGGGACAGAGAAAAAATGCTATGTGGGCCGGAGCTGGGCCAGAGAAAAATTGCTATGTGGGACCATACCTGTATGACCATAGCTGGCCCTATTCTGGCCCAGACAGCAACATAGTGTTGGCCCAGATCCTAGTGTGTACCAGGTCTGGATTCCAGATAAGGGCCACACATGGGCCATAACTGGCCCAAGTCTCAGCCAAGTTAATTACCCATAACTGGTCCTGAATCGGGCCAGTTCTGGCCTATGTGTGGCCCTTGTCTGGAATCCAGACCTGGTACACACTAGGACCGTAAGTCATTGCGGTATGTGGGCCAAGCAAAAGCTGATTGTGTGGGCCGGAGCTGGGCCAGAGAAAAATTGCTATGTGGGATCTGAGGTTCTGTATGACCATAGCTGGCCCTGTTCTGGTCCTATATGCTGGATCAGATGGGTTCCACATGTCAGCCTCAACAAAACCATAACCAAGCCACTTGATACACACCCCTCCTAGATGAATAGTCACAACAACAACAAAATATTCTGAACAAATATTTAATCATGTTTAATCAGCAAACCAAGTTGAATGAATCTCACACCTAACATACAGCATTGTCAGTTCACACTTTCACAAAAACTATAAAAACATGCTTATTTGTTTTGCTTGGTCAGTGTGTTCACCCTGTTGGAGTATGGCAGTGTGAATTGGCTTTTAGGTGCTTTGGAATACAAAACAAAAAACAGTAAAATAAATATATTTGTTTAATGTTCACGCAATTAACACAAAATTCTTAAATAAGGTATATTTTTGCAGTATTCAAGTGTTCATGTCCCTGAATAATATCTGCATGAACCTAAGTCTGAAGAGTACACATAATATCTAGTAGACAGCAATCCTTGTGAGTGAGATGTCTGGTGTGGAGGCTGGATCTGGAACCGACTTCTGTCCAGGTTATCCGTCTTCACGAACTGCCCTGAAATACAATTCAAACAAACAATGTAGTGTGAGGCTCTTACGTTCACAATGCTCATTTTTGGCCTCGGGGGTGAAGTGTGCAGAAAATTCTGCTGGACAGAAATTTAGTATTTGGTGAACAGTCTTCAAGAGTGCAAATAATATTTTAAGTTTTAAGTGTCTTCCAGGCTCGCGTGAGGTTTCCACGAGCAACAAAGTCTGCTTGAACAAAAATTTCACTACATTTAAAGTTTAGAAAATAATATACAGACCGTTACAGTTTGAAGTGAGGTGCATTCACAGTACTGGTTCTGTCTTACTGTTATAAATTTTAATTTCAAAGAACTTTTTATTATCATCTGTGTCTTTTTGAATTATGATTGACCCTCTGTAGGTTGTTGTATGAAGTGTCCTCAGAGCAGAGTTAAACAAGATGGCCTTGTAGGACATACAGGAACCCAGACAGCAACATAGTGTCGGCCCAGATCCGGCCCACATCTGGCCAGCGTGAAATCCATGCGGGCCAGATGTGGGCCGGATCTACACTGCTTGCTGTCTGGGAAATATTTGATATTTATTTGATATATTTTTTGAATATTCGACAAACTTTTGAATGTTTGAGGTTTTACTTACTAGTCAGATGGTTCATGGTGCTTTGGAGATGTTCTTCGACAGGAGATCTGCTCCGCTCCAGCTCTGCAGCACAGCCATAAGCATGGAAGAATAGGAACAATATGTCACATAGCCAACAAATGTAGTATTCAATGTCAGGATTATTAGAAATAAACTACAGGAGAGGTGAAATGCAATAATAATAATATACAAAACATACAAAAAATCTTAAGATACCAGAATTCATATTTTTAGGTTTTACAGATGCATGATGATATAGTTGAAATATACTGTGAAAAATTCATATAAAGTTATTTAATAAGACTTCTCAGATCACCTGTGTTTCCTGTATCTCTGTCAGCAGCTCACATTACAAATTGTTTTGTAACTTCCCCTGTTTTAGGTATTTTTTTCTGACGCTCCTGAAATCATAGTACAATTGATCAATATTTGTTTGCAATGAAAGTTCAAAATGTGTTTGAAATAGTTTCAGCCCATTAGTTCATGTAAGTGACGTCACCGATTGACCCCACAGTGCAGACTTTTAGGTTAAATTAATTAGCTTATAGTGACTTCCATTTATCTATTGACAAAGTATCAGCAAAACATTTACAAAACTATCAAAGCCGCTCATCTACACATAAAAGGTGCTTAAAAGCTCAAACGTTCATTAATAAGAGCTCAAATGTATAAGTTACCTTACCTCTAATTGTTAGCCTCTATAGTTAACGGTTGTGATGCTAAAGGTCTTTTTGAAGACACTATACCACTCCTGTAAAGTAAGGATTCAACAGAAACGTGTCAGTAACATGTAAGAAAGTGTCAGGAACAGTTGTATGTATTATTTGTGTAACTTTAGGGACTAAACTTACCTGAAAGCAGTGAAGACAGCAGAGAGACAGCTTCTCGTTACTTGTCAGCTGAGTGAGTTGACGCCCTGTTACCATGGTAACCTCCTCAGCTTCAGTTTAAATGTGATTTGAATGCTCAACGCGCGCGCTCATTGGTCGTCCACAGAACGCGGTTATTTTCAAAACAGCAGCTTTTTCTATGCGGTTTGTTCCGTTCGTCCTCACGCAAGCGCTGCACCAGGTCACTGAAACCGAACATTTTGAAAAAACTCCTGCCAGGGTGAAGATTTAAAAAAAACTCTGGCTGCAGTGTTATCATGTAGACAGCTAAACCGGAGTTTTTGGCTTGTGACGTCAGAGCCTGCGCTGTTATCTCCGCCTACTTGAAACTTTGTCAGGCTTCTGATTGGCCAACATGGCCTAAAACACATCAAAGTTACGCATTTACATAAATAGTACAAACGTCAAATAAAATGTCCTGAAATTTCATCATGTATTGTTTAGTAGGCCTACATCAAACTGTAAATTGAATGAGAATATGAAAGCAGTGAATGCAAAACATTGTTTGAAGTCAGTTGCATATAAATAAAACAACAGGATATACTATTCTATAATATAACATATAATATAATATCATATGAGGCATGAATATAATTTCACATGCAAACACCATTAAACACAATATGAGCTTTATGTTATGCATTTTAAAAATATATTTTCAAAATGTATTTCAATATATTTAACAGTGTTTCACATATATGTGAATATATTACCTTTCTGTATGGGAAAACATTGGGATTTTAGTCAAAAATATTTGAAATGGATTTTAAATGTGGGTCAAGATCGGCAATACTTATGTGGCCCACATGTCTACATTTGACATCTGACCCATGTCTTGTGTGCCGTCTTAAACCCGGTACCATCTCTGCCAAACCCGGGCCATGTTTGGCCCACATGCTGTATGCCAGTGCCGGATGAATGGCAGATGAATATATGAATATATATAAAACAACAGAATATATTATTCTATAATATACTATATAATATCATATATTATATAATATCATATGAGGCATGAATATAATTTTGCATACAAACACATAATAACACACAGTATGAGCTTTATGTTATGCATTTTAAAAATATATTTTAAAAATATATTTAACAGTTTCACATATATGTGAATATATTACCTTTCTGTATGGGAAAACATTGGCATTTTAAATGTGAAATGGATTTTAAATGTGGGTCAAGATCGGCAATACTTATGTGGCCCACATATCTGCATTTGACATCTGGGCCATGTCTTGTGTGCCGTCTTAAACCCGGTACCTTCTCTGCCGAACCTGGGCCATGTTTGGCCCACATGCTGTATGCCAGTGCCGGATGAATGCCAACTGTGCCAGATGCATGCCAAGTCTGGGCCAAATTTGTTTGCTGACTGGATAGTGACCAGACTGACTTACTACAGTTGAAATTTTGCCAACATCTTCCTCACTGTACATAAAGTAGCCTATTTAATTATTCGTAAGAAATTATTGTAATTCAGTTTTTTTCTTTTTTTTCCCCCTCTTTTTTTAAATATGCTCCAAAAGTTGTAGTACATTCCTAGTGACTGACTTACTATTGTCACGGCCCTGCTGGTGTGCCCTGGTTGGCCACCAGATGTCACTGTGTGTGTTAGCACATGGCTTGTTGTTTGTTGTTGGTGCCATGTGCTCTCCTGTCTATTGTCTGACCCCGCCCTCCTTGTTATCTCATTATTGTTTCAGTTACTTCACCTGTGTCCTCCTCGTTTGGCTCCCCATATAGTCTCCTGGTGTCTGCAGTCCTGTGCTGTTTCGTTGTTTAATGTCAGATGTTTTATGTCGTGTGTGGGTTTGTGTGCATGTACTGCAGTTCTCTGCCTACCTGCCTGTTTTTCCCCCTCGGGGTGGTTTTTGTTCATTTTTGTTTCTCTTTATTATTAAAAAGACCCGCTTTCTCCTGCACTTGAGTCCTCACCTCATCTCTCGCCCGTCCCGTGACAACTATAGATGAAATCTTGCTAATACCTCCCTTAATGTACATAAAGTACATCAATATTGTATACTACAACCTTTGGGGGGGGGTGTGGCCCGGTTCGTGGCTTGTCGCAAGCGATTTTTTTGCCCAAAAATCCTCTATTGTGTGGTGTCATTACAATTATTTATCTGTTCCCGATCGAGACGGAGCGGCACCGAACTCAAATCGTAAATATAAAACATGTTTATACAGGTGCATCTCAATAAATTAGAATGTCGTGGAAAAGTTAATTTATTTCAGTAATTCTACTCAAACTGTGAAACTTGTGTATTAAATAAATTCAGTGCACACAGACTGAAGTAGTTTAAGTCTTTGGTTCTTTTAATTGTGATGATTTAGGCTCACATTTAACAAAAACCCACCAATTCACTATCTCAACAAATTAGAATACTTCATTTTTAGTGAATTGTTGGCCTTCTGGAAAGTATGTTCATTGACTGTATATGTACTCAATACTTGGTAGGGGCTCCTTTTGCTTTAATTACTGCCTCAATTCGGCGTGGCATGGAGGTGATCAGTTTGTGGCACTGCTGAGGTGGTATGGAAGCCCAGGTTTCTTTGACAGTGGCCTTCACCTCATCTGCATTGTTGGGTCTGGTGTCTCTCATCTTCCTCTTGACAATACCCCATAGATTCTCTATGGGGTTCAGGTCTGGTGAGTTTGCCGGCCAATCAAGCACAGTAACACCATGGTCATTGAACCAGCTTTTGGTACCTTTGGCAGTGTGGGCAGGTGCCAAGTCCTGCTGAAAAATGAAATCAGCATCTCCATAAAGCTTGTCAGCAGAAGAAAGCATGAAGTGCTCTAAAATTTCCTGGTAGATGGCTGCGTTGACTGTGGACTTCAGAAAACACAGTGGACCAACACCAGCAGATGACATGGCAACCCAAATCATCACTGACTGTGGAAACTTCACACTGGACTTCAAGCAACATGGATTCTGTGCCTCTCCAGTCTTCCTTCAGACTCTGGGACCTTGATTTCCAAATGAAATGCAAAATTTACTTTCATCTGAAAAGAGGACTTTGGACCACTGAGCAACAGTCCAGTTCTTTTTCTCCACAGCCCAGTTAAGATGCTTCTGACGTTGTCTCTGGTTCAGAAGTGGCTTGGTAGCCCTTTTCCTGAAGATGTATGAGCGTGGTGACTCTTGATGCACTGACTCCAGCTTCAGTCCACTCCTTGTGAAGCTCTCCCAAGTGTTTGAATCAGCTTTGCTTGACTGTATTCTCAAGCTTGCAGTCATCCCTGTTGCTTGTGCACCTTTTCCTACCCAAATTCTTCCTTCCAGTCAACTTTGCATTTAATATGCTTTGATACAGCACTCTGTAAACAGCCACACCTTTCAGTAATGACCTTCTGTGACTTACCCTCTTTGTGGAGGGTGTCAATGTTCGTCTTCTGGATCCTTGCCAAGTCAGCAGTCTTCCCCATTATTGTGGTTTCAAAGAACAAGAGATACCCAGAATTCCCTATACTGTAGGGATGGTCATTTATTGAAACTCAAATGTAAATATTCTAATATTTTGAGATACTGATTTTTGACTTTCATGAGCTGTAAGCTCTAATCATCAAAATTAAAACAAAAAAACCTTTTGAAATGGTTTTACTTTACATGTAATGAATCTAAAATACATGAAAGTTTCACTTTTTAAAATAAGTTACAAGAAAAAATTAACTTTTTCACAACATTCTAATTTATTGAGATGCACCTGTATGTATATCAAAACATGTTTGATATTTAGGACTCTTCATCGGGCTGCCTCTGATGTGATGCCCGCGATAACCAATGAGAGCAAGCAAGCGTCACCTATCGGATGTTGCGTGCTTCTACAGCTGAAACTTGGCAGCCACAAACATGACATGAAAGCAGAGAATATCACCCATATTCTTTTCTATACTTTGTTTTTCACTGTGAACCAGAACGCGCGCCAGGAGAGCCAGCTGACAATGTTGATTGTCCTCCATTTGTTTTTCTTCTCTAGTCACATTTGATCTCGCAAGTGTCAGTGAGATCTGGTGTCACTGTGAAAGCTACCTACAATCTTCAAGTGTGTGGTCTCGCGGTCTGGTCTAAAAATCTAGTGTATTCAGAGGATTATAAGGCTAAAAATCGGTTGAACTGTCTTCATGTCTGTGGTCTCCCATGGTTTTAAAATCGTTTAAGATTTGAAAATCGTCTAGTGTGCAGCCAGCTTTAGGTTTCAGCGCCATAGAGAAACTTGGAACATCTGAAGCTCGCATCGGTTTTATGGGGTTTATGCTTCAAAAATGGAAAAACGTTGTGCCTAGGGTACTTGTAACACCGATTCCAGGTAACCTGAGAGGATGGGCAATATAATTTATTTTATTACATTTCCTGAATCCAAACAAAACAGAGCAAAATGTCCCTAAGTATTCACCCCGATACAAATTAAGACAAAAACATTCATTTTCTGGTTGTCTTTTGAAGACCAATGATATTGGACCCACCCACTTTTACCATCTCTAATTCAGCGAATATGTCTGTGCACTTTTCAGAGCGCCGTCAGTCAAATCCATTCCACACGACAAATGCCCTAATAGATTAAACTACATTTAGCTACAGCCTTGAATTCCACACTGCTGCTTCCTCAAATCTATTCCATTTGGCTCATTCAGAGTCCACATAACTCTATTCTGTGTTTTCACTAGATACTCACGCCTGCTGCACTCCCGCGACACAGCAAAGTAAACAAAGCATCTTAGCGTATCTGCTGCTCAGATACACCTAACCCTACCCAGTACTTTATTTAAACTTTTCAATTATTTCCTTCATTTTTATTTTTTATTGAAAACAAGTGCCTTTCCGATGTAATATGAGATGTGAAAAGGAAGAAGAATGATTTCGGCAAAAGGCGGAGCGAACTCAGGTCGCTCACGTCAAAAACACTACGCACTTTACCACCTGCGCCACTTCAGATGTGTTTAAATAAGCGTCTTATGTAATGTTGTGACGTTAGTGGCCAAAGGTAGTGTAAATAATACCTGCAGACAAGGCAGCCTATTCCGTTAATTAAAAGGCACCAGACTACAGAAAATAGCATATAGCCTACTCCAGTAATTATTTGTATTTTTTTTTCTGGGGGAGGACCCACCCACATTTGTTTTGCTTCCGACGCCCATGAGTTTGCATAATCATCAATAAAGTGTATTCTGAGATCTGAGGTCTTATATCATTGTATTAGTTCACTGAGGCGTGTTACGCGTCGTTGGGGAATCCTGGAGTGTGGCGTATGAGGGGAACCCCAATATTACAGCACAGCGTCACACAAGCCATGATACAAAGTTACAGAAACTAAGCAACCGAAAGCAATACATGTCTTCCTCAGATGTAATGTTAGTTCTGTACTACAGCATTGGGTAAAAGAGCATTATAATCTCCTTTGTGGTAGAGAAAGCTGCTTACATGTAGGCTACGGGAAACTGCGAAGATGTTGAATTAAACATACACACAATCAGCGTTTCCACATGTTTATACTGGCCCCGATAATCGAAACTTCTACTTGCTCCATTTCTGCAAATCAGTTTTTGTAAATGAATGACTTGATCCACATATGGCCTTCATCAACTGCCGCTCGCGCCACCTGCTGGTGAGCGGCTGACAGCAGCTGGAGATCATGCATCGGTGCTCTACTGCTATTCCTGCGGTTCCTGGATGTGCAATTTTCCGCCGAATTTTAACCACTGAATTTGTGGCTGCGAAATTGGAAAGTGAAATAAAATGACCAAAATTTGCCTGTCGAATATTATACATTGTATTTTTAAACAGATAGAATATTTTGGAAATGTGTGTGAAATATTTTGAATTGAAATATGAACAGCTTAAATAAACAATTATGTTCAATTTCAGGACCTAAAAATGCATGCCCTGGAAATACAAGGCATTAAAATGCAAGCACTGTTAATTGCAATGTATCTTTTTTCTCGATTTGTGGAATTCAGCATGCTTTATGTTTCAAAAACTATTGTCATTATTCTGCTTCCATAGACGAAGGCCTGTTTGGGCTGATACACGTTGGTGTCTTTTTAATATGTAGGCTTAGAATAAATGTCTTAGAATAAAGGCTTTTCACTGTGCTTACTATATGAGTGCCTGGATGTGGATTTTTATTTTTTTATTTTGCAACGGGATCCACTTTTCAATTAAGATATCAATTTATTGATGCAAGCTTAAAAGGGAAGTGAAAATGCTGCTTGTTAAAGGAATAGTTTTCCCCAAAATTAAAATTTGCTGATAAAAACATCACAATAATCTACAACATGAATAATCTAGTCCATCACTTAGCATTTTATGAAGCAAAAAGCTGTGTCTGTAAAAAAACAAATCCATCATTAGAGTTTTTAACTTTGAACTATTGCTTCTGGCCAAGATATCCGTCCATAATCCATAATATATCTTCCTCTAGTGAAAAAGTCCTTACCTCTTTGTTCACAACAGTTTTGGCCTATTTTCACTTGTAAACAGTGTTTGATTTCTTTCTTGATTCAAACAAGAAGACTTTTTATTTGAGAAAAGGTGATATTATGGATAGAGGACTTGTATTTTAGTAGCACATGATTGAAGGTAAAAATATCTTGATGGTTTTTTATTTCAAACATTCAGCTTTTCACTAATGCTGTCTAAGTGTGCTAAATCACACTAAAAATAGATCTTTGTATTTACGGAGTAAATCAAAGTTACTGTTTTTTATTGTTTTTATTTATCACATATTTTAATGCTATAATTTGGAATTTTGTAGTCCTTCTCATTGTGGCTCGTGAATGAAGCCTACATTGCAAGAAGTACATTGGTGTGTTTAACTTGGCCTTGGCTGATATTGGTGAAACTAATGATTCCTAACATGAAAAATTTTCTGTTTGACTCATGGTACATCTCCTACAGTGCTTGTTTGGAAAACTTTTTTTTTTTTGTGTTCTTCAGTTCTATTCAAAAGTGTGTCTCTTGTTGATCTCACATAACATCGCTTCATTGCAATTTGCTTGCCATTAAGATATCATTCTATTGTGAACAATACGAGCATGGCTATAATGTTCTCTTTATTATGGATATTTACATCTGTGGTGGCCCTAATGGTGTGGAAAGTGATGGTGGTGGAAAGTGGCTCCTGGAGAGTGACTGGGTTGCAGAGTTTAGCTCCAGCACACAAAGGTTTCTACTGATCCTGATGACCTTGATTAGCTGGTTCAGGTGTGTTTATGTTGGCCTAGAGTTATACTCTGCTGACAGGCCCTTACTGCAGGTGGAGAAATTCTTCATCCTTCCTCGAGTACCTGAAATCTGTATGGAGATGGAGCAGTAAGTAAGGCTGGAATACTATACAGTGTTCTGTCAGTGCATTCCAGTGCTGTGATGGAAACATGATCACACTAACAGTTTGATCTCAGTTTGTTTATATCTGACATGTAAATTGCAAAGACTATGGCATGAATGACAGTGACAAAATTACCGTGTAGTTCTTAACCTCTAAAACTTCACATTTAAGACAAAATGTACATCACAAAAGTACAGCTATTGACTTATCTTATAAATAAATAATTAAATAAATAAGGTGCAAATGATGTTGCTTCCGCTGGGAGCAGATGTTTCGTATACAGATATGTTTTAAACATATTTAATAGCTTGTTTGTTTTTTCTTTTTGACTTTGTTTTTTGAAATATAGTTTAGTTGAAATATAGCAAGTTTATAATTTTCAAAATATATATCAGACTCCAATGATGCAAATTTTGTGGATAAAACTCACAGTTACTCTAATTTAGTATGTTTACATCTAATACTATTTTGTTTTTGTTATTTCTTCTAATGTATGACTGCTGTATTAATTTACACACATACAGTGGATACATTCACTTTTGTTGGAATAAATAGGGGATTCATTGAAACTTTTATCCTTTTGAGTAAGGTTTCCTTCACGTCTTTTGTTCTTAAACAGTAAATGAGGGGGTTTATCATGGGTGGAAACAGACTATACAGCATGATAATGACCAATCGCAAATCAGTGCTGAAGTTGATACCAATGTTGCTAGACAAATAAATAAAACACCTGGGTAGAAAATAGAGAGCAATTATGATGAGCTGAGGACTGCAGGTGGAGAAAGTCTTCAGCCTTCCTTGAGTACTCGATATACGCAGAACTGCTACAATAATGGTGCAATAAGAGAAAACAATGAAGGCCAGAGGACTGAGCAACACAACCATAGCAAATGCAAAGGCTGGAACTCCGTACAGTGCCCTGTTGGTGCATGCAAGTGATGTGATAGAAATGTGATCACAGTAACAGTGTATAATTGTGTTTCCTGCACAGTAAGGCAGAGGGTAAGCCCTTATTGCCATCATTAAAGGGCACGCGTGTGTTAGCACCCATGCAGCCAGACAAAGACAGAAAATGTTTAACTTTGTGACTATATTAGGATATCTTAGGGGATTACAAATGGCTACATATCTATCATAGGCCATTATTGCCAGGATAACAGAACTGACTGAACCAAAATAGTGCACAAAATACATTTGAATGAAGCAACCAGTGAATGAAATACTACCTGCTTGGAACCAGTATCTAGCAATAATCTTTGGTAAGGTAGTGGTGCTGAATAATAAGTCACTTACAACCAGGTTTAAGATGATATAATACATAGGTTTATGAAGGCATTTTTCTAGAGTTAAAAGTGCTATAAAAATTCCATTCCCCACTAAGATGCACACATAGACAAAAAGCAGCAGAGCAGCCACTGCACCATAGTATTCTTGCTGAAGCCCAGGAAAACCAACGATATAAAAGTCCTTAACAAAGCTGATGTTTCCTGCTGACATCATGATCTGATGGCTGAATGAAAAAGATGAAAAATTAGAACAGTGTACAACATTTTACAATATTACAAAATTAATATACAACATTGGATCACA
Source organism: Onychostoma macrolepis (assembly GCF_012432095.1). Classification (NCBI taxonomy): domain Eukaryota; kingdom Metazoa; phylum Chordata; class Actinopteri; order Cypriniformes; family Cyprinidae; genus Onychostoma; species Onychostoma macrolepis. The sequence continues at coordinate 21,114,944 of NC_081169.1, forward strand.
GAATCATAACAGCATTTTATCATTTAAAAAAAATACAATAAGGAACAAAAATGATCACATTATCTTCTAATCAAGTTTTTGAGTGAATTGGAAAAGTATCTGATTTGATCTCTATATCAGTAAAAGAATTTACTTACAATACACAGTACGTCTTTTTACGCTCTCCAAAAATATGTTAAAGTCAAATATATTTAAGGCACATCTTTTCCCTCTTAATAAGGCGGGGAATTTTGTGGTTGGTCGATGACACTGACCATATGCCTCTTGTGTTTCTTATAGGCTACTAACTAGTGATCAAAGGAATGAACTAACCTACCTATTTTTTTCTGCTTTTAGTATACTGAGACTGAATGTTATTTTAATGACAAAGGTGGCTTTTATAAACTCATGGCGAACGTTTAATTAAAAGTATAATCAATTAAATGCAGTTAATAAAACATTAAGTATGAAGTATTACATTTCTGCACAATTTCTGTATAATTTAAAAAAGATCTTGTTTGTTTTTGTTTTATGAGCTTGGCAATATGCTTCCTTTTAATTATACAAATGTTTCATTAAAAATGTAAATGTAAATAATGTTTTATTAAATTTGACATTTAAAAAATGTTTGGCTTTGGCAATTTTATACACGCTCCAAAATATAACAGACAATAGACACCTGGTATTCTGTGTGTTAAAAAGGGTTAGCTTTATTTTTAGCTTGAGTTGCATGTGTCAAGGTTATTTTCGTAAACGAAAACTGAAACTAAGACTAAAACTATTGGTCAAAAAACATTTTCGTAAACTGAAATAAAATTAAAATTTCTAAATAAATGAAAAACTAAAACTAAACGAAACTAACAACAGTAACTGAAAAACTAACGAAAATAAAATAATTAGTAAAAATAAATAATCGTGTTCATGATTTAATAAGCATTCTGTGCCAGAAAATCGGACCCGTGGTGGTTTAGGGAGAGTGGGTAAAATCTTTGCGTGGCAGGGGCAGCTGCCATTTAACCTGCCACCGCCAATTGCGCCTGCCAGTGGCAGCTGCCACCGCTATGTGCGCCTGCCACCGGACCTGCCACCGCCAATTGTGCCTGCCACCAAACCTGCCACCGCTATGTGCGCCTGCCACGTCCCCAGTAACCGCTTGCCTCGCGACCCGTCATCGCTATAGCAAACAGGTGGCGTGACGCTTAGATGCTGTGCGCTCCATTATGGTTTTAAAGGGAGGAATAATCTAGCCAATAGGTAAATAAATGTAGCACTGTTTGTATGTTTATAAGCATCAATCAGAGTGACGCTTAACTGTGGCAGGCTCCAGCCTGGTTTATACACGACGCGTCCGCAAGTTCGCTTGGGTGCGCGCGCCAAATATGACATCATCGCGGTGTTAGCAGAAGTTCGCTTTGGGTGAGCGCGACCTCATTTCGCATGGCGGTGTGCACGACATTTTTTGAGACTCGAGCGAACAGTTCGCGCGGCGCCGCAGTCAACATGAACAACTTATATTTTCTTTGTAATTTTTATAATAGTTTTAAAATAATTATTCAAATGCCTGTAGCATTGTAACTATAGCAAAGTATTCTATGCACCACAAAACAATGTCTGTAATAGGCCTATATTGTATTGAGAATAAAACAATATTTATCAACATTGCTCTTTTGAACTGTTATATCTTCTCATTTTATATAACATAACAAAGACATCACATGGGTTAATCTATGGCAAAGTATATTTTGCAGTCCCTAACCTTTATAGAAGTGTTACATTTGCAAAACACTGTAGGTTTCAACTTATATACATTATAACATTAATCTTGTATTTGAACAGTTACACCTACTTGAGCCTCAACGTGGCAATATTTTTGTCTAACTTGTACTCTAATAATGTGGACTAATTTGAAATGTTAGAATAAGAAATAAGACATCCTGTAAATTCCAACACTGTGGAATAACCCACATACCGTTAGCTATACTGCAATATGTAGAAATGTGTCTGCATTATGCACAGAAATGAAAGAGTGAACAAAAAGTTTGATGTAAAATTTTATTAAATCAACAAACAATAGTCCATCTTGAATGATCTGACGCAATTCCGGTAAAATTCCTACTTCTCTTCTACTTCCTGCGGATTTAAAGGACGATTTCGTTTGTGCGCCCCCTGTCGTTTCAAAGAACACCTCAACGGCGAACGCGTCAAGTATAAACGCCTCGTCCGTTTGGGGAGGTGCGCGCGCAGTCAGCGGAGGCTCGCGAAGCGGAGCCAGGCGCGAGTATAAGGCTCAGTCTGAATTAAGAAGCTGCGCAAAAATACTTACTGCAGATTTCTGAATGTTTACACTCCGATTGGTGCACATGAGCAAACAGACAGTGAAACTGTACATGTATTTACCTTTTTGTCACTGTACCTTATATTTTATTACTTTTTTAAAATCCATAATGGTGCGCGCGTCCCGCCTGCTCCGATTGATCTCCGTAAGGAAACAGAATGCAACCACAACTCTGCCTGCCCCATATGACACACCAGTCAGATCTCGGCACAGCTGCCAAAGAACATGTTACAGCGAAGGTGATATTTAGATGGTTACCCTGATAGCACACGTACATCTAGGAGACGTCTATTTGATATCTGCATTTACATCTGCAAGACATATTTTTTAGAGTGTTTGCTCATCTGCAATACGTCTATTGGACGTCTCCTTTAGATGTCAAATAGACATCTATTAGATGTCTTTAAGATGTTTATGATTTAGAATGTATGTAAAACTGACATCTTGCAGACGTCTGTCAGACGTTTGTAGACAGCAGATGCTTTCCAGATCAACAGATCCTTAACAGACATCTTGCAGACGTACGTGTGCTATCTGGGTAGTTCAACCAATCAAAAACGTCTGAAGGCTGGGGGTCGTCGGTGTTGTATTTGTTTGCGGGTGGGGGTGGGGTGGCCGGTTTCAAAGCAATAAACGTCCCGGGTTGAGGACAGCCCCCCAAAACCCGATGTAACTTGACTACTTTTAAAAGTAGTACTTTTTTTTTTGCATTTGTTTTAAATATAAGCCTGCATGTTGCGTTTGTCATTTTACAGCCTTGAATGTACGTATATAAACATAACCTTTACATCCATAACGGCGGATTGATGCATATAAACAAACAAACAGTGGTACATTTATTTACCTGTTCGCCACATAACTTAAGTTTTATTCCTCCCTTAAGCATAACGGCTCGCATCCCCAAAGCGTCGCGCCTGCCTCAACATCTCTCTCTGTTTACACTCTGATTGATGCTTATAAACAAACAAACAGTGCATTTCTACATTTATTTACCTATTTGCCAGATTATTACTCCCTTTAAAACCATAATGGAGCGCACAGCACCTAAGCATCACGACACCTGTTTGCTATAGCGGTGACGGTTGCGAGGCAAGCGGTGGCAGATCCGGTGGCAGGCGCACATAGCGGTGGCAGGTCCGGTGGTCTGGTGGCAGGCGCACATAGTGGTGGCAGGTCCGGTGGTCTGGTGGCAGGCGCACATAGCGGTGGCAGCTGCCCCTGGCAGGCGCAATTGGCGGTGGCAGGTCCGGTGGCAGGCGCACATAGCGGTGGCAGGTTTGGTGGCAGGCGCAAATAGCCGTGGCAGGTTTGGTGGCAGGCGCAATTGGCGGTGGCAGGCGCACATAGCGGTGGCAGCTGCCACTGGCAGGCGCAATTTGGCGGTGGCAGGTTAAATGGCAGCTGCCCCTGCCACGCAAAGATTTTACCCTTACTGGGTTTAGGGAAACAGATGGCGCTTCATGCACGTGAGCTGCGTCCTAAGCGGCTATTCACAGAGAATGCGTTCTTGCATTTAAAAAACAAGACGCCGGCTATGAAATGGGATATAATCTATATATATAGGCTACTATTTTTATGCCCCCATTTTTTTTTAAAGTGAAAGGATGAATGCCTTATAAACAGTGACATTTAAGACTTGCATTTAATTCACCCCAAAATGGGCCATTTGCACATTTTCACGTAAGTTCTGCTACTTCATGGAGTAAGGATAATTATGAAATTAATATTAGCCACAACAGAGGTGCAAATTTTGCAATACATAATTCAAATTTTAAAAATTAAATAGACCGCAGCAATTAACATTTTGTCAGAACCTCTAGTAAATTACAAGCTATTTGTTTAGTTGTCTACTGAGAATCATAGGAGAATATGATCTCTATTTGAAAAAAAAAAAAAAAAGAGATACATTTTTCCAGAATTGTACATATTCCTATGTTTGACTGACTGTTTCTCCCATGGCAGTGACGGGCAAATGTAATCCCTACCTCCCCCTCCCCCATACCATTTACAATTTTTATATATAGTGAAAAAAATCCATTATAAAACACTCGTGCTTTTAAGCCAAATACAAACTGAAACGACTCTCCGCAATCTCTGATCTCGGGTTTTCTCTGTATTAGAGCTGTTTTAAACTTGCTGTTTGAACGCGTTCGTTTACTGGATCCTTGGACTGAAAAGTTTACAGGAGTTTACCGGTTTAAAAAATATCTGATCGCAAAAACCTGGTCCTTTTGATTTTTCTTTTCATATTATAATGTACTGATTCAAATTAGAAATCAATAATTAATTATTATTTTGCCATCTTGTCTGGGGACAAAGCAGGCGCAATCATCAATCATATTTAAAGGGAAGCCAGCGCATCCTGACCGCATCACTGTCTTTACTGGGTGTTTTTAGGGAATATTTGCATTTATTCACAGACGATTTGATTAGCGAATCATGTGGTGGACTGTCATTATTTTGGCTAATGCGAGACACCACTGAATGCGCATCAGAGGGTATTTAGAAGTAGGTATAGGCTACGCAAAGCCGACTGATAAGCCTTATACCTGAATATACCCTGCACTACACCACTGAGACTGACGAAACCATACATCAACAGATTCTTAGCTTATTGACAAATATCTGATCTTGTAAGATGTTCTCCCTTTACACAGAGCACTGTCCCACTAAACATTAGACGTCTGACGGACGTGCAGATTATGTCTATATTGCCTCCGTCGGTCCAAGACCAATTCTGCACGTCTACACGACGTGCAAACTAGGTCCGCTATTTGGACGTCTAACCAAGACCCCATTTGGACGTCAATATGCAGTTCTACATTTGAACGTCGGACTAGGTAACTTTTTTTGGACGTCGAAGACATGTGCAGAAAATTGACATTATTAATGAATGTAATATTTATTTTATTTAAGACAAATATCAACATTGTTCTTATCAGCATGGTTAATGAATATCAATATAGGTTACCTGTGATGAAACATTATTTGTTATTTAAATATTTATTTATTGAGTACATGATGTCTAAAATGAGTTTAAGTTTGATGTAGAAAAGACGTCCACAAAGACCACATTTGGCCTACAATTAGCCCTTATACAGAGGTCCTGTGGACGTCAATACTGGACGTTCATTAGACGTTGGAAAAAAGACGTCATCTGGCGTCACAGTCTGCACCTTAAGGGGACCAAAATTGGACGTTCAAAAACGAAGTACAAAAGACGTTGTTTGGACGTGTCTTTGCTCACTGGGGTACTCGTGATCGCCAAATCGAAAGTGAAAGTGAAAGGTGCGAGCGCTCATTCAAAAGCATTTCAATTTCGCGCATGTTGATAGCGGCTCCCTGATGCGCGAAAATACAGTATTAGCACGTATTTGGGTGTGGGCGGTAAGAAAACGAAAAAGAAAAAATATATGAACCTCCATTGAATATCACAACAATTTTGTGATTGGCTGTTATGTATGGGGCCAGGGTGGGCCAAGCTTCTGACTGGGTGGGCCAGGCCTGTATAAAACACATCCAAAATGAGAGAAAGCGATAGCCGCGCTGTGTTTTCACCGCTGGCCGTGTTGTGTAAAAGGGGCTTTAGAAGAACTGGGATTGGTTGCGTTGCTCATCTGAAGCGCGTGCGAGCTGGAGTGGCTCGTCAAAGTAAAGTGCAAACATCATTTAAGTCACCATATCGCATTTATTTTTGAGTAGTATGAGGTTTCAAACCATTTTAGATTGTTTCTTCTTATTGTGTACGTTCATAGAGGGAGACGGGACATACAGTGTGCACCGCGGTGGCTCGTGTGTGCAAAAAATCCAACAAATTAATGCATTGAAAACACAGATGGACAAAAATAAAGTTTATAGAGTTTCAGCGACGATTGCAAAGAACATGCCTGCGTCCCAATGTGCACACTGTCCATGCTAAATTCTATGTGATATTAGTAATTTTTAATACTATTTAGGGCAGATAGGGTGCATAGTATGCACATTGGGACGCAGGGCATGTTTCCTCAAATCCAGCACTGGAGGGCCATTGATCTGCAGAATTTAGCTCCAGCCCTGATAAAAACTCAACTGCCTGATGATGTCTAGTAACTCTGAAAACCTTGATTAACTTGTTGTTTGTAAACTATTGACATATTAAACAAGATTACATCTTTAATGTGAATGAATATGAACAGGAATATGAATTAATAAATTGTATACATAAGAGTTAACTGTAAACTGCAAACATTCAACTTTGCTAAAATTAAATGTGTTGGTTTGGTCTACACTGGAAGTGTTCCATTAACTCTGTTAAACTATAATTACTAAAACTAAAACTGAAACTAAAATAAAAAAACTAAATAGAAATGTGTACACAAAATAAAAACTAAACTAAAACTAACAAAACCATTAATGAAACTAACTAAAACTAAACTGAAATTATAGGAAATTTGAAAACGATATTAAAATAAAAACTAATTAAAAAATTCAAAACTATAATATCCTTTGCATGTGTTTGCACATCAAGCATAATCAAGTCATGCTCAGGGGTAAATTTTCACTTGAAAACCGGATCATGGCAGAAACTAATTAACCTTGAGTATACTTTACACAGAATACATGGTAAAGTAAACCTGAATATTTACTTTAAGACAATATTACTTTTAGAGTGATTGGTGTAAAGAAAACAGATAAATAATCCCAGTATACTCCACTGACAGCAGGCCACTTGACAGTGAGTCACAGTTCTAACATTTATTTTAATAATCTCCCCACTGGGATTATTTGGAAGTCTCTGGAATTATACCACAAATTGATTAATCATTTAATAATTTAGCACAGTTGGGGGAAGTTACACTGCCCAGGACAGTATCTCTAAGGCACATTAATTAATAACCTATGATAATTAACTTTTACTTAGGTGACAGTAAACGAAGCAGGATTTCCATGCATGGTTTCCCCTACTTGCATCAGACGGTCATCAAAGGCCATCAGTGACATTTTGCTTTAACAGCATTACAAGCCTCAGTCATTCTGTCTGTTTCCCCAGGTTTTTTTGTCTATGTTGATTATCATTGAGCAGTTTCTCTCTGGGCCTTTACTTTGTAGTTGCTAGGTGATATTCATTGAAATTAATTGTAAACATCATAATAACAACCGTTTTGTTGTTGATGAACAGTAAGTAACATGCAAACAGCTGCCATAAAAAGTGTCTTTTCCCCAGAGTCTTAATTTTCTACTTCTTGTTCTTTGTCCCTGAAGAGGCAGGCCTCCTTCATGATCACTGAGTGACATTTTGTTTATCAAACATTATTTTGTTTCTATGTTCTATGTCAGCTCATTAACAGGTGAAGTTTGAAAAACAAAAATTGAACCTGGAGCAAAAACACTTTCAATCGATGATGCAATTCTTTCTTCACATTAATTCTTAATTCGTTTGCAATGTGGGCAAATGTGCATAGGGCCCAGAGGCTTAGAGGGCCCTGCAATGATGCCACGACAACTTGATCTTGAATGCTATTGTGGATCTGTTGTGCAAGCAGTGGTTATCCTTATGACACAGTAAAAAAATATATATATATATATATATATATAATTTAGGCAGTAGGGGACTAGCTGAATAGCACTGCATGATATTGTTAATGAATCATGACATTTGGAGGACTGTTGTTGTTATTCCTACAATCTCCCAGAAACTGACCCAGCTCAATGCCATTGTGTTATTGCTAAATATTCCCTTATTCATGTATCAGTTTATCAAGTGAAACTGATACGTTGATGTGCTACCTTTAGAGAGGTTGGCCCTAAATAAATATGAAACAAAAATTAAGAAGTTAAGATTCACATGTGTAGACATTATTTATCAATAAACAGGATTAAATTAAGAGAGCTGCATTGCTAAATTTAAAGGAATCGTGTATTACTTTGTCTCTGTCACCCTCTTCTGGATATGTTTGGGCTGTACAACAGATTAGCAGGTTATCTGTATTACTTAGAGGCCTTTTGACACCCAAGTTTGTGGTGGGCCTTTTTTTGAATTACAGAATTTTCAACTGAGTCTATTCTGAGAATTTAATAATTAAAATACAACTAAATTTTTTTTAAAATATATAGATGTTTTGTTGAACATGTTTTCACTGGTCTGTAACTTGTAACTGTCATTCCAATCTTTACAGTTTCGGGATGCTGCTGACCTTAACTCTTACAGCCACATAAGAAGTGCAGAAACTATTTATATGACACCACCTTACTGAGCAGCACCAAATTCAATATAAGGTTCATGAATATGATGCCATGGTACAGTACAGCAGTGTTTAATACAATGATCACACAGATTTGTTCTCATATCCAAACTCTCTCTACAGAGTTGATTCCTCGAAAATATTATTATTACATCAAATACCTTATATATTGCTACACCAACACACAATAAGAGTCTTAATTCTTAACTATTCCATATGGATTGTAATGATAGTATCTTGAGATATCTAATTCATATCTATATGAATTGTTTTTATTCATTCACCCATGAAAGGTAAGTTATTTAATATCTGGAGAAAAGAAACACATAATGCATATCTACTGCAATTAATCCAAATAAGGAATAAGAAAATTACTGTATTCTGATGCTGACTTTTATTATTGAAGATGAATAAATCGTTAATGATTGATATTTTTCTACTACTGTAAATGTTATATATATATATATATATATATATATATATATATATATATATATATATGTGTGTATTTGTTGTGAAACTTTTAGCAAGACTTGCATCATCTTTGATTGAAGGATTAAGAGTGTTTACATCTAAGAATGACTCTGTCAAACTTAAGTTGCTAATTAGCAGCACTCATAATAGATGACTAACTATGTGTCAACACACAGGAGACCATGTACACACAGCTCTGACACCTCAGAGAATCCCGTCTCCCATCACCTTGAGTACTGTAGATCAAAACATAATTAAAAAGTTTTGTTTAGAAGGGCAGTGACTTTGTGACCTTACAAAAGAAAAAATACTTTATTAACACTTTTTATTTTTAGCTTGTTATATCTTTTGGCATAATAGGTAGCCTATAATAGTTGCATAGTAAAACTGGAGAAAGTTAACACCAGTGCATAGGCTACTGTACACACACCCCTCTCTTCGTTCCTCCCTTCAAGATGAAACTCTTAAAGATATTTTTTTTTCCTCTATCATCAACAAATAATCAAATGTCTTTCTAACTTAGTTTGCTAACCGTAAATACACACCTCTACAGTAGTTTTTGTTTGTTTTCTGACAGCTGTTAAAAAAAAAAAAACATTTATAGAATAATTATTAATTCTTATTTGATTTGGAGATCTCTGTTTATGTTTCTGATCTTCACAATTATAGTAATTACTTAATGTCAGTCAGGATGGCAAAGTCAATGCGTAGTTATCAAAATTTAAAATAGAGTAACGAGATAGGCCTACATAGCCTACCTGAATATATTCAATTGTTTTTTGCTACCATTTATGTGATCACAGAGCTTACGTCCATATGGCTTTTAGTCCCAAAGTGTGTACATTTAGTGAAATATCGATTGTATTTACACGATTACTTCATAAATAAAAGCGGTTATCAAAATTATTTCAAATACAGGAACTGATCACTCACAGACAACTTGCTGCAGATCCATCAATCAAACTGCGAGCTCATAATTCCCCTTTTCTGATGATGACATGCGGACATCACAAATTAAAAGTTCCTTAAAACAGACTCAAGAGTGTTACATGTTTTAAAAGCTTTTTAATTCAAATTCAATACACTGGAACGATCTATAGTATGTTCTTAATAATACAGTGGCCTTTTTCATGTGTGCTTTGCTCACAATTAATTATTCTTTACAAACATCAGATGTGTCCAAGCCTCTGTGTTAATTCAACGTGTTAGAACTAGCAATGACAACTTTGGCTGTCTCTGAGAAGTTACTGAATTGGAGTAACAATGAGGTAGCATAGTTATGTGATGTTAATACAATACAACATATTAAAGGGTTACTCCACCCCAAAATGAAAATTTTGGCATTAATCTCTTACCCTATGTCGTTCCAAACCCGTAAAAGCTTCGACACAGAACAGCATATGCAGTTTGCATCCAGCGAACTCTCCAAAATGGCGCTACGGTGACGCAGATGAGACGAATTGTTACATACAAAAATTATTCTTGTCGCTTCATAAAGTTCAGATTGAACCACTGATGGCAGATGGACTATTCTGACTATGCCTTTCATACTTTTCTGGTAGGGCTGCACGATATATTGCATGCGATATTTAATGTGCATCTTGTCAATAAAGCAGGTTCTGTAATCTGCGGTAAATTTCCATCACGTGCGTGATTTCACATGGAGCAGCATTTACTACACAGCTGTGTAACAGTTGATGGTATGAATATGATGACTGATTACTATTCTAAAATGTGTCAGCTCCCTATATTATAATTTAACAGCATGTTGCATGGTTTTAGTGGCACTTCATAATTATTTACATATCTTGAGAAATGTAGAGTAATTAAAAATGCATTATTCTTAAAGAGTCTGAATGGGTGAGAATTTAATTTCTGGTGCAAATATTATGACAACAATACTGATTTATCTGTTTAGCAGAAGTCAATGAAAATCAAACACATGTCAGTTGCTTTCCTATTAATTACTAATAATTTAGTTTTGATCAATGTAGAAAGTTTTGTGTGAGTGTTTTCAAACTTCTGAGCAAGAGTTGCATCATCTTTGATTGAAAGTGTTTTTGCTCCAGGGTAACTTCTTTGTTTGTCACACCTCACCTGATAATGAGCTGCTTAGAGGCACAGACACTTGTAGAAACAAAATAATGTTTGATAAACAAAATGTCACTCAGTGATCTTGAAGGAGGCCTGCCTCTTCGGGGACCAAGAACAACAAGTAGAAAATTAGGACTCTGGGGAAAAGACACTTTTTATGGCAGCTGTTTGCATGTTACTTACTGTTCATCAGCAAAAAAAATAATTGCTTTTATGATGTTTACAATTAATTTCATTGAATGTCACCTAGCAATTACACAGTAAAGGTCCAGAGAGATACTGCTCAATGATAATCAACATAGACAAAAAAAAACCTGACACGAAGACTTAGGCCTGTTATAGCAAGATGTCATTAATGGCCTGCTTGACAGGTGATCCATGACCAATGACCACCTGATGCAACCATGCAAGAAAATCCTACTTTGTCTACTGCTAAGCAGAAGTTAATTATTATAGGTCATTAATTCAAATGCCCTAGAGATGTGCTAAATTATTAAAAGATAAATCAATTTGTGGTATAATTGGCCTAGAGACTTCCAAATAATCCCAGTGGAGAGATTATTAAGATAAATGTTAACACTGTGAATCACTGTCATGTGGCCTGCTGTCTGTGGAGTATGTGGAATTACACATACCAATTTTCTTAAAACCAATCCCTCTAATAACACAAACTGTCTATACTTTATCGCATATTCTACATAAAGTGTATACATATTTGTTTCCTTCATCCAATTTTCAAGTTTTAACTTCTCACTCTAAGCATGTCTTAAATATAAGCCTAATGTACAAACACATGCAGCAAAGCCAAAAAAAAAAAGTAAGTGACAGAGCCATGTGATCTAAATCTGTAGACATTTCAATGACATGTGTATACTTAAAAGAAGTGTTATAGTGCCAAGCCCTACATAAAACTAAACTAATTAAATTAAAAGAACACACATTATACAGAAACTTCATACTTCATATGTAACGTTTTGTTAATTGCATTTAATAGATTATATTTTCAATAAACATTGCAATGGGTTTGTTAAAGCTGTTTTATGCATGTTTGGATTTTTTTTTTGCATTTACATAGTTTTGACCAAGCATCACCAGCTTGTGGTGTTGCTTGGTCAGTGTTTTGAAAATGGTGTTTTCAGCTAATTATTTTTTTCTGAATTAGCACAAATTCAGGAGAAGGATACACCTGATGCATTGTTCATAACAGGCAGAATGAAGGACACGAAACAAAGAGTGCTTCTCAAAGAAGGCTGCATCATAGTGAGGATGTATCCTTACTAGTCCAGGCCTTATTCAGTGCTAGAGTCCTGCTCAGGATTAAATGCTAGTCGTATTTGTTTTAGCCCCATGATCTTGTCAAAAATACTATTTAAATTATATTTTAAGGAATTCTTTATATTAAAAATCTATATATTTAATTAATTTCTATTAATGCAATATATGTAATGACAATTGTCTGTGATCTCCCAGTGGTTTACATTACGCACAGTTTAGCTTTATGCAATTCATTTACAACAAAACAACAGAAGACTGCGGTGGCCAAGAGAGCACAATGCGCTGCAAATGGAAAAAATAAAAATAAAAAGGAAAAAACCCCCCCATGAAAATAGAAAAATAAAACACCTGGAAAAAATAAAATAAAAATACATCTTCATCGATTTGACAGCACACCAGATCCAGAAATGTGCTGCAAATGATATTCACGAGTTAACTCTTACCTATAATAGTAAAGATTATGCGTATTTGGCATGCTGTCCAGGGGGAGGGCTCAGAGCTCAGTAATCACTCCCGAGCCCAGGGTACTCCCCCTGTCCGGGGAGAGGGGTCAGAGCTTGGCATTTAGCCCGGACCCAGAGCGTTCCCCCCAAAGATGCAATAACATGCAACTGCTGGACAGCAGCCAGAGAGGTGCGTTGATAACCCCCCAAAATTTGCAGAGCTTAAGATTGGAGGGGTGCTGGACATCACTTGGAGTAACGGTACTGCTGTGGCCTTCGAGAAGAGAGTTTGGCTCCTGCGGGAGTGAACACTGCTGCGGCATCTGAAAAGAAAAGTGGCTTCTGCAGAAGCTGCGGCAGCACCTGAAAAGATTAAATGGCTTCTGCAGGGAACTGCTGCGGCATCTGAAAAGTAGAGATGAGAGGGAAATACAGATAGAGCTGCGGCCATGGGAAAAATATAGATAGAGCTCCTGTGGGAGCAGACACTGCTGCGGCAGTGGGAAAATACAGAGCTCCTGCGGGAGCAGACACTGCTGCGGCAGTGGGGACATACAGACAGAGCTCCTGCGGGAGTAGACACTGCTGCGGCAGTGGGAAAATACAGAGCTCCTGCGGGAGCAAACACTGCTGCGGCAGTGGGAAAATACAGATAGAGCTCCTGCAGGAGCGGACACTGCTGCGGCAGTGGAAAATACAGAGAGCTCCTGCGGGAGCAGACACTGCTGCGGCAGTGGGAAAATACAGAGCTCCTGCGGGAGCAGACACTGCTGCGGCAGTGGGAACATACAGATAAAGCTCCTGCGGGAGCAGACAATGCTGCGGCAGTGGGGAAATATAGATAAGGCTCCTACGGGAGCGGGGTGCTGCTGGGATAGATGGAGTGGGGATGGGCCATTGTGGGTGGGTTGGGTGATGTTAAGAGGGGTTGGCTATGGGGGGGTCTGAAGTTTGGGTTACCGGGGATACAGTCGTTAAAGGGGTTGACCGATTAGAGTTCGGTGGGCCTCCTTGATATGGGAGCGGTCCGATCGAATGTAGCTCTTGAAAGCTTCTGACGACCAGCGACCGAGAGCTTGTATCTGCTGCTGGGAGAGGCCTTTTTGAGCCGCTGTGGTTGCTGCACCTATTCTGAATGAATGGCTGGAAAAGTTTTCGGCTGGGGTACCAGATAGGAGCAAAACTGACTTAAGGTGTTTTTGGAACCAGAAACGAGTGACGGGGCGGTTGGAGTCGCCTGTAAAAAGGGGGTCGGATGGGAGTTTGGACTGTGATTTCCTGAGCTGGAGGAAGGCTTGCTCGGGAACGGGGAATTATGTGGTGATGAGAGATCGATTATGAGGCGTTTTTTACCTGAAAATTTTCTGGTAGCTACGCCGATGGGGCTGACTTGGAAAACGTTAAAGGGAGGAACGGAAAAGGGGCCGATCATGAAGTTTGCGTCTATTTCTTTTTTGATTAGGGTATCGACTGTTTCGGGTTCGGTGAGAGCGGCCTGGAGATTGGGGCAGATGAGGCTTTGGGTGGAGAGATTTCCGACGCCGGGGTGGAAACTGTGTGAGAGACCTGTTATTACATAATCGATGAAATGGGGGTCTGGGTGATGAAACAGTTCTGCAGACAAACGAGAAATATTTACAGGGGTCGATAAATATTTTTTATCATTTTTATTTGCAGCTTTTTGCACTGGACATATCGAGCGGGCGTGAGCACCGCCACAAAAATTACAAACATGCATAAACCGGCAGTGTTGTCTTGAGCATCTGCCAGAATTGAAACTGTTGCAGACCTGGCTGCCGAAGGAAGATGGCCGGTGGCGAAATGAGGTAGGGGGAGGTGGGTTGGGTGAGACGTTTGGAATGCGTGGCACATAGCTGGTGGATTTGGGCTGGGATGGTTCTGGGCAGTGGGGAATGGATGGATTGATGAAGGGGCATATGATGGTGGAGTGGGAAATTGATCGGCAGACCGCACATGCAATGTTACGGCAGCCTAAAAATACTCTGTTGTGGAGTTCAGTGTCCAGGGCTCCCCAGTAATGACACTGATTTCATTGGGCCACTCGGATGGCGCATTTAGCGGCGAATAATTTGTGGTACATTGTAAAGTGGGAGCCTCCGTATGATAATGCGAGCTCGGCGATTATCGCAAGATAGTCACAGAGCTCGCGTCTCCTGTGGGGAAACGCAGTGCAGATGACTTCTGTGTAACGGTTGAAAGCGATCGTGAATTCAGTGAATGACAAAATAGGTGACGGGTTGTTAGCGGTGTTTTTTAAAGTGACAGAAAATTCGCTGCAGTCGATTTGGCGAAATTGGTGACAAAAGGGAAAAAAGGTCTATATCCATACCTGACAAGATCTGTGATCTGATGGAGTTGGCTACAGGGACTGGTTCCAGTGCGAGCGCATTCGGAGGGATGGGTAGGAGTGTGGCGGAAGAAAGCGAAAATGAACCTCGAGCAGAGGGAGGGGGAAAGGTAGCCCCTGGAGCCGCTAGCTGAGGCATGCTTGGGCTTGGGAAATCTCGGTGAGTGGAGGAAAGGGAGGGGAAGAGAGGGGGAATGGCGGGTGCCGGGGCTTGCGCTGTTAGCGGCGGCATACTTGAAAGTAAAAAATACTTTATTAATTTTACTGTCCTTTTATTATAATAAAACCATGGTTAATTTTCATTTTGTTGGGGTTATTTTGACATTGTTGGGGTTCTCACGTTGTGGTCTGTGCTACTTACAACATGTTTCTTTTTTTGGTTGTGTTGTGAGTATTTGCAGCTCATTTCTGTTTTTGCAGTGTGTTTTTGTATTTAGGTGTGTTGCGAGTATTTGATGATTTGCGAGAAACTGATGAAGATGTTTTCGGAATTTGCTGGTGCTTTTTCTATTTGCATGTGTTTTCTTAAGTTGCAGTGTATTGAGCTCTCTCTGCCACCGTAGAAAACATATGCCTTCATCTCCAAAATCTTTTTGCAGTACAAAAGAAATTGGATGAGCTCAGTGCCGATTTATTTTCAGCGAATTGTAAATTGTAATGTGTGCAAAGCATTGTGGATGATTGAAGGACGCAAAGGATACACCTGATGCTTCCTTCCAAACAGGCCGAATGAAGGATGTGAAATGAGGACTGCCTACTAAGGCCCTGTCCCAAATGGCACACTTCATGTGCACTTGCAATCTTGCAGACTTGCAATGGCCACTGCATACACATGTCCGTTAAGTCCATGAGACCATAGAATGTCCCATGCATCATTTTTGCTTTCAGAAGTGTGGCCACGAGCGCCTCATTTGCAGCCACTATGTGCCCTCTATGCACACTTCTGCAGATCTCACATCAGTGCAGACTTCTACACGTCGGTCAAAGCGGCTGTTACGGAGCCAACGAGATGAGAGACATGCGGATCCATGTGCGAGCTTTATTTACAAAGGCGTGGTTAAGAAACAAGCAAGGGTCAAACAATGGCAAACAAGTATATCACAGGCAAGGCAAAGAGTCATCCAAAACGGGCATGAATCAGTCGACAGCGAACAATATCCAAAGGGGCTAGACAAGAGAGGTAATCCGGAAACGTAAGCAATAATCCAGGCAGGGAAAAACACAATCCGAAACAGGCAAGGCAAGGCAAGACTAGGAAAACTACAAAAAGGCTCTGTAAGGTAGCTAAAGCTAGGGCAGCGATAAGTGCATACAATACTTGGCAGTGAAAGAGAGAAAGTCCATGGCTTATGTAAGGTGTGTGATTGGCTGCACCTGAGTGCGTGTAACAAGTGCAATGGATTGTGGGTTTAGAGTGCCATTTGGGACAGGGCCTAAGGATTCTTCAAATGGAGACAAGCTTCAAAAGAGCTTAATGACATGGCAGCCAAGATATGCAGATTAGAACAAAAATGCCTGCCCACTGCTCTGGGTGTGTGTTCATGGTGTGTGTATGTGTGTTCACTGCTCACTGCTGTGTGTGTGTGCACTTGGATGAGTTAAATGCAGAGCACAAATTCCAAGTACCCTTACGAAAAAGAAGTTTATTCAAGTGTGCTATTAGTATACTTCTTTTAAACTAAAATAGGAAAGTATACTGTTAGTCTACTTTTTACGTACTTCTCAGAAATTGACTATGTACTTCTAAGAAATATACTTAAAATGACATTTAAGTATACTTGACTTATACTTAGAAAAAGTCTAAATATATTTGAGCTATACTTGTGCTCCGAGAATCCATGTTTTCATTGTTATATGGTAGGGGGCACTATACATATCTTCTGTACAGAATTTCCAAAAAAAACACAATTGAAGAAACCAAAACTTGCTTCCACATGTTAAAACAGCATCAAAACTGTGTAACATTATGGAATAAAATGTCGACCAATGAAGAGGTAATAACGACTGTAAAGCTTGGGGTGTTGATCGACTCCATCTACATTTTGATTATCATTCTGAATCCAATTCATAGTCTTTTTTCAGCTTTTTGTTAAAAATGTTGTTTATTTGTTTATTTTTCTTTATCTCCCACATTCAATTGTTTAAAAAAAGAAAGCATGAAACTTTTTTTTTTTCAAGCAGATACCCTGTTCTTTCTTTTGATGTATATTCAGATATTCGTACAACAAAATACATACAAATTAATACCTAAATAGGGACATAGTTGTATGCTTGAAGTATGATGTAAAGTTCGCTTAAAGAAAATTTGCAGTATAAAATTACTAAACTAGTAGCTTACTGAGACTATACATCAAAGTGTACTAAAAATGCTACTACAAGTATTTAATTAGTAAACTATCAGTATACCTATAAGTTCACTTTTAGTATAGTTGCAGTACAAGCTAAAACATTGATGTAAATTAGTTGTGTACTCAAAGTTTACTACTGTTATACTTAAGTGTACTTTTATATACTAGAAAGTGGGCCAATTTAGTCCCAATGAGTATTGAAATAGTACACTTACAAGTATACTACTAGTACACTGATATTTGTATACTTAAAAATATATATTTCATTATCTTCTTATACTATTATTACAATTACACATTTATATAATGCATATCTACTGCAGCTAATCTATAAGGAATAAGAAAATTACTGTATTCTGATGCTCCAAAATACTATTATATATTGTATAATATATAATATGGAATTCTCCAATATAACATTTCTGTGTATTCAGTGTATCATGTATTCAGACCAAGTATTCAGGTCTCTGTGTTCATTCAGTTAATAACTATATTGAGTCAACATATTACCTTAAAACGAATAATGAGCAGTCTACTTGCTTACATATGTGCTTGTAACTTAACCACATGCTTTTTTTTTTTGAGTAAATTTAAACAAGCAAAGTAAACAAACTGTGACTGAGTGAAATGTACTTGAGTATTGTAGGGTAAACTTAAAATAATTAAGTAGAAATTACTCATCAAACTCTACCTGGCCACCTTAAATTTACTTATTTCCTTTACTAATTTTAGATAACTTAGTTAAGTAGATTTTACTTATTTCTGTATTTAAATTTTACTTTAAACTTGCAAAGTAAATTTAAGTAAATTTAACTTCTTATTTTTTTCAGTGTGGGAAAATCCTGTCTCCCATTACCTGGAGTACTGTAGATCAAAACACAGGTAATTAAAAAGTTGTTTAGAAGGGCAGTGACTTTGTAACCTTACAAAAAAAACTGCTGACCTTTACTCTTACAGCCACATAAGAAGTGCAGAAACTGTTTATATGACACCTCTTTACTAAGCAGAACCAAATTCAATATAAGGTTCATGAATACAGGTGCATCTCAATAAATTAGAATGTCGTGAAAAAGTTCATTTTTCTTGTAACTTATTTCAAAAAGTGAAACTTTCATATATTTTAGATTCATTACATGTAAAGTAAAACATTTTTTAAAAAAAAGTGTTTTAATTTTGAGGATTAGAGCTTACAGCTCATGAAAATCAAAAATCAGTATCTCAAAATATTAGAATATTTACATTTGAGTTTCAATTAATGACCATCCCTACAGTATAAATTCCGGGTATCTCTTGTTCTTTGAAACCACAATAATGGGGAAGACTGCTGACTTGGCAATGGTCCAGAAGACGATCATTGATGCCCTCCATAAAGAGGGTAAGTCACAGAGGGTCATTACTGAAAGGTGTGGCTGTTTACAGAGTGCTGTATCAAAGCATATTAAATGCAAAGTTGACTGGAAGGAAGAATTTGGGTAGGAAAAGGTGCACAAGCAACAGGGATGACCACAAGCTTGAGAATACAGTCAAGCAAAGCTGATTCAAACATTTGGGAGAGCTTCACAAGGAGTGGACTGAAGCTGGAGTCAATGAGTGCATCAAGAGTCACCACGCTCAGACGTCTTCAGGAAAAGGGCTACCAAGCCACTTCTAAACCAGAGACAGCGTCAGAAGCATCTTACCTGGGCTGTGGAGAAAAAGAACTGGATTGTTGCTCAGTGGTCCAAAGTCCTCTTTTCAGATAAAAGTAAATTTTGCATTTCATTTGGAAATCAAGGTCCCAGAGTCTGGAGGAAGAGTGGAGAGGCACAGAATCCATGTTGCTTGAAGTCCAGTGTGAAGTTTCCACAGTCAGTGATGATTTGGGCTGCCATGTCATCTGCTGGTGTTGGTCCACTGTGTTTTATGAAGTCCACAGTCGACGCAGCCATCTACCAGGAAATTTTAGAGCACTTCATGCTTCCTTCTGTTGACAAGCTTTATGGAGATGCTGATTTAATTTTCCAGCAGGACTTGGCACCTGCCCACACTGCCAAAGGTACCAAAAGCTGGTTCAATGACCATGGTGTTACTGTGCTTGATTGGCCAGCAAACTCGCCTGATCTGAACCCCATAGAGAACCTATGGGGTATTGTCAAGAGGAAGATGAGAGACACCAGACCCAAAAATGCAGATGACCTGAAGGTCACTGTCAAAGAAACCTGGGCTTCCATGCCACCTCAGCAGTGCCACAAACTGATCACCTCAATGCCACGCCGAATTGAGGCAGTAATTAAAGCAAAAGGAGCCCCTACCAAGTATTGAGTACATATACAGTAAATGAACATACTTTCCAGGGGCCGGTTGCACCAGCTAGACGTAAAAAAGCTGGGTGTAAGCCCTACGCTGGGCTTTGCAACGTCCAGCTTTACGATAAATATTTACACCTGTTGCACCAACTAAAACTACGATCGGGCGCAGCTAAGCCCGGTGTAGACGATGCGCGTCCACGCTGACACATTCTCCCACAGTTATAGATATAGCTGAGACGGCGTTCACGCTGCAATGGCAACAACTACTAATATAGAACTGAATTGCTCAAGACATCATAACAAGTGAAGCCACCGTGCCATGATTTCATTGAGTAAACATTTTCTAACAAGTCCGCATTTTTATATAGTCTCCCTGCACGTTCCCATGACAGATTTCTTTAAACAAACATTAAAAATGAAGGCGGCAGGTTAAGTAAAATATAATGAATGCAATACAAGGCTTCTTTCTAGTTATTTTTTTTCTAGCTGACAATCGAGGTTATATGCACAATGCATGTCTTTCCTGAGGTAGCCAAATGTGACCTTACGTGACGTCTTTCTGTGGCTGGAAAACCACATTTATAGTTTGTATTTTGTGATAAAACTGACAGAGTTTGAAAGCTGATACTTTTATCTCTAATTAAAAACAACAAAGCACAAACTTACTGTCATTATTGAATGGTAGGCACGCTACAATGCAATTAAAGACGTGAAATATTTCCAAGCATACTGTCCTTCCAAGCAAGATGTGGAATGGTAGGCTACATTTCTTTTAATAATCCCAGATCATATGTAATATTTTACTGTATAATTACAAGATGTACATTTTTTTTTTTATTAGTTCAATTACTGTCGACAGAGTGTTATAGTCAACACCGAGCTCCGCGACTGATATCACTTATCCTGCCTGAAAAGACCATAAACATTGCAGTTCACGTCTGCAGTAATAATTAACTAACAGACATGAATCCTACAAACTAATAATGTCCGAGCAAATCATGAGTTTTCACTTTACACCTACCTCTGACTAGGCGTAAGATTTAGTGTCAGACGTAGCACTACGCCGAGATGGTGCAACGGGTATAAATTCTACGCATGACTTAATGCGCATTTTACGTCCAGCCTAGCCTTACGACCGGGTGTACGTCCAGCTGGTGCAACCGGCCCCAGAAGGCCAACAATTCACTAAAAATGTTTTTTTTTTATTGGTCTTATGAAGTATTCTAATTTGTTGAATTGGTGGGTTTTTGTTAAATGTGAGCCTAAATCATCACAATTAAAAGAACCAAAGACTTAAACTACTTCAGTGTGTGTGCATTGAATTTATTTAATACACAAGTTTCACAATTAGAGTTGAATTACTGAAATAAATGAACTTTTCCACGACTTTCTAATTTATTGAGATGCACCTGTATGATGCTTGACAGTACAGTAGTGTTTAATACAATGATCACACAGATATGTTCTCATATCCAGACTCTCTCTCTACAGTCGAATCCTCCAAAATATTATTGATGCATCTAATGCCTTATATATTGGTACACCACAACACACAATAAGAGTCTTTATTCTTAACCATTCCATGTGGATAAGATAATGAAATGTCTTAGATATTTCATTATCTTCTTATACTATTATTACAACTTTTATTATTAAAGAAGATTAAATCATTAATGACTGATATATTTTCTACTACTGTAAAAAAAAAAAATAATAATAATAATAATAATAATTCTGTATTTGTTGTAAAACTTTTAGCAAGAGTTGCATCATCTTTGATTGAAAGATAAAGAGTGTTTATGTCTCAGAATAATGCTGTTTCTCAAACTTCAGTTGTTAATTAGCAGCACTCATAATAGATTACTAATTATGTTTCGATGCAGGAGACCATGTACAAACGTTGCGTTGTTATCGAAATTTCAAATAAAATAACGATACCTGAACATATTAAATTGTTTTGCTATTCAAAAGGAAGACCGCAATGGTTTAGAGTGACATTTGGGACAGGGCCTAAGACTAGCTTCAACAGAGCTTGAACTTAATATAGTCACAAGGCTGAATATTTTCTGTCTTTGTCTGGCTGCATGGCTGCTAACACATGCGAGCCCTTTGATGATAACAATAAGAGCTTACCCTCTCCCTTACTGTGCAAGAAGCATCTCGGTTACGCATGTAACCCTCATTCCCTGAAGAAGGGAACAAAGATGTTACATCAATGACCAACGAAATTGGGGATCTTGCTAGAGCAATCTAGAGATCTAATTTGAGTGTAAACTAAACGAGCCAATACATATTGACATGCAATGATTACATTCAGCTGTTGCTGATTGCAGCGTGAGTATAAATAGGCAGCAGGTGCAACTCATACCCAGGTTTTTGCTGAGGAGCCGAGCCGGTAATCCAGTTCAAGATTGGCTAACACTAGAAAAATGCACCCATTCTTTTTGGAAAAGGAACATTGCGGAAGCCCCAGCCCCATTATACTAACAGTGTAATAGATATTTAAAGTGATCTGTTACCACAGCATATTTAAACAACTACATTCTCACTTAAAAACTTTTAAAAAGTGACAAAAAGTTTAATTGGGTTTGGTTCTCCGCCATGAAGCTCATGAAATGCTGCAAGCGGACTAATACAATCATTGAAACAGTTCCCGTATGATACTGGTAGAATCTTACATGGCTGGAAATACCTATCAGCCTATAAGATTTGAAGGCCAGTGTTTTATTTTATTTTAGTGAAAACTATTAGATGTGTTTCTAAAAACTATAAATCAAATGTCCCAGTGGAATATCATTTGCACCCCTTTATATTTGTTTTTATTATTAATAATATTTAAGTCAGTAGCTGTACTTTTGCATCTGGTTTCCTTTTTTTTTTTTTTGTCCTAATGCAATGATTTAGAGGTTGGAGAACTACATGGTAATTTTGTCACTGTCTCTGGAGGAACTATGTCATTTGTATTTCAACTATGCCATTGTCTTCGTAATTGGTCAGATATAAATACACATCACCAGCACATCTGAATGTAAAGGGACAGAATGTACTTTAACAGTAGCCTGTGAAAGAAGTGTGACAGGTTTGCTTCTCTTTATTCATAATAATGTTTTTTTTAAACCATCCAGTTATTGCTATTATTATAATTATAGTATATTCTTATAATATTAAATGAAATGTTTTCTACATACAGCAAAGAAGTCCCATATCGAGGGACTGATATTCATCATGTCAGTGGGAAACATCAGCTTTATAAAGGATTTTGTGATAGTTGGCTTTCCTGGACTTCAGCCTCATTACTATGGACTTGTATCCGCACTTCTATTTTTTGTTTATGTGTTTACATTGGTGGGAAATGCTTTATTGTTTATGTTGTTTGTAACGACTAAGAGCCTTCATAAACCTGTTTACTATTTCATTATAAATCTAGTCGTGTGTGATGTACTTTTCAGCACTACAACATTACCAAAGATAATCAGCAGGTACTGGTTTCAAGATGGAACCATTTCATTCTTGGGTTGTTTTGTTCAGATGTTCTTTGTGCATTATTTTGGCAGTGTCTGTTCAGTTATTCTGGCAGTAATTGCTATAGACCGCTATGCAGCAATTTGTTATCCGCTTCAATATCATAGCATCATGACAAACCAAAATGTACTCATTCTGTTCTTTGGCTCTTGGATTGTGGGTTTGCTAGGCCCCGTGGCAATAGTCATTCGTGCTTATCCTCTCCCTTACTGTGCAGAAAACTCAATTATACACTGTTACTGTGATCATGTTTCCATCACATCACTGGCATGCACTGACAGATCACTGTATGGTATTCCAGCCCTCATCTATGCCTTTACAATACTGTTGGTGCCCTTTGCTGTTATTATATTCTCTTACTGCTCTATCTTCGTAGCAGTTATGCAGATCTCAGGTACTCAAGGAAGAATGAAGACTTTCTCCACCTGCAGTCCTCAGCTCATCATAATTGCTCTTTTTTTCCTACCCAGGTTATTTAATTATTTGTCTGGCAACATTGGTATAAAGTTCAGCACTGATTTGCGATTAGTAATTATTATGATGTATAGCTTGTTACCACCCATGATCAACCCCGTGATTTATTGTTTGAGAACAGAAGAAGTCAAAAAGTTACTAATTAGACAATTTCAAAAGAAACAAATTGGTATTCCTTTACGGTCAATCTGATGTGCTTTATTTAATGAGGTGGCCAAACTGTTGCCTTTGTCATAAGGTCCTCATCTCTAGATATCTCTATATTACAAAACATACACCGTATTCCAGCTAGACTGAATGCCAAGAACACTAATATAAGTCTTTTTTTAGAAGGGCTCCAGACAATTGATTTTATCCTCATGAAATTAAGAATCTTTTTGCACCTTCTGCTGTAACATTACTTACAGGGCTAATAATATATTGTAGACAATATGGTCATTTTATTATGATAATTTATGCAACAGGTAGGCCTAAAATAACTTTTTCCACTCTGCTGCTCAAATATACTTTAATTAATCGTATACATCACATAAATGCATATAAATTCATTATGTAATGTAATACAATTATATAGATAAAAATGTGAATGATATGCCATATTGTTATGATTCAGGATGACCTCTCTGAGTGGTTCTAATTTTTTGTCATAGTTTCTGTTAATATTGCAGAGAAAACTGGCTTCTGTTGTTGAACATGTTGTAATTGTTGTTGATTATATTCTTTGTTATAGTTTAGGAAATTCTGTGTGTACATGACAAACTTTAGCGCAGCACATCAGAAAACTTTATGTAAATAAACCAGAAAACTGTAACGAGTGAGAATGCCAGCATTTTCTTGTGCACTGGAAAAGTTTTTCATTTGCACATAAGAGTATTTTAAGTTTTTTCTTTTCTTTTTTCAGTGAATGTCACTTTAAAGACTCTATACTTTCATTCATTACATGCTAAAGCACTATCACCATTATACTGATGGATAAAATTGGATGCCCCATGCTATTCGTTGCAACTCTCACACATAGCCGTCTAATGAAATGTGTTTTAAATAACAGGGGTGCTTGAAAACTGTGTTAATAAAAAGGTTCAAAACCTCTTGCAACAACCTGAATCATTTGTGTGTTCCTTCTAACTGTACAGTGCTGCTCAGTATTATCAGAAAATATGGCAAGTGGCAATTCTGACACAATGAGAAAGATTATATATCCTATATGACACATCTGCTGTAATGCCAAAGTGTGCCAGAATCTAGTTATTTAATCCAGAAGTATCTAACAAAAAATTAATCTACCGTGAAAAGTAACACCTTTTAAACACAACAACTGGTCCCACCTCAGAGGTCATGACCTTTTCGACTGCTTTCAAAAAAAATGGCATGTTATGTGTTCAGTTGATATTCCATGAGCACACTGTGAAGTTAGACTGTTGACTACTGTCATTTTGAACCTGTATACTGATATTTCTTTATAGTTGTATGAGCATTTATGATTCCTGTATGGTGTGTTTGGTACTTTTTTTCTTTTCTTTTTTTTTCGTTTTTTCAGTTTGGCAACAGTAGCCACAATAAACTTTGTGGAGGTAAAAACTGTAAAAATTATTCAAGAATATTCTTTCATGTTCCATGTTAAAAATGATTGCATATGGGTTTGGAATGACATGAGGGTGAGCAAATAATGACAGAACTAGTTGTTCCTGCTGTCACTGCTCCTGGAGGAACGACATCTTCATAATTTCCATGTCAGATATAAACAAACTGACACCAGCACATCTCAGTGTAAGGAGCAGAATGTACTTTAACAGTAGGCTGTGAAACAAGTGTGGCAGGTTGCTTCTCTTCTTTCTTTATTATTATTTGTTAAACTATCTAGCTATAATTATATAGTGGTATTTTTTCATTTATTTTTAATTTTTTATTATAAAATCAAAATACTCTTTTTTTAGTGTATTTTTTGGTGAAGTTGTAAATATTGTACTAATATTAAATACTGATTTTTCAAACAGAAGATGAAAAGGCACTTTAAATATTTTTCTAAGGACTAATATTCATCATGCCAGTGGGAAACATCAGCTTTGTAAAGGATTTTGTCATAGTCGGCTTTCCTGGACTTCAGCCTCATTATTATGCCTTTGTATCAGCACTTCTGTTTTTTGTCTATGTTTGTACATTGGCTGGAAATGCTATATTTTTTATTTTGTTTGTAATGACTAAGAGCCTTCAGAAACCTGTTTATTATTGCATTATAAATCTAGTCGTGTGTGATGTACTATTCAGCACCACAACATTACCAAAGATAATCAGCAGGTACTGGTTTCAAGATGGAACCATTTCATTCTTGGGTTGTTTTGTTCAGATGTTCTTTGTGCATTATTTAGGTGGTGTTGGTTCTTATGTTCTGGCTGTAATGGCTATAGATCGCTATGCAGCAATTTGTTACCCACTTCAATATCATAGTCTCATGACAAACCAAATAGTACTCAATCTTATACTGGGCTGTTGGATTTTGGCTTTAGTGGGTCCTTTAATGATAGTCATTCGTGCTTATCCTCTTCCTTATTGTGCAGAAAACACCATTATACACTGTTACTGTGATCATGTTTCCATCACAACACTGGCATGCACAGACAGATTACTGTATAGCATTCCAGCCCTCATCAATGCTCTTGTAGTGCTGCTTGGCTCTCTTGCTGTTATCGTTTACTCTTACTGCTCCATCTTTGTGGCAGTTATGCGAATTTCAAACACTCAAGGAAGAATGAAGACTTTCTCCACCTGCAGTCCTCAGCTCATCATAATTGCTCTCTTTTTCTTACCCAGGTGTTTTATTTATTTGTCAAGTAACATTGGTATTAAGTTCAGCACTGATTTGCGATTAGTTATTGTTATGATGTATAGCTTGTTGCCGCCCATGATCAACCCCGTCATTTACTGTTTAAGAACAGATGAAGTAAAAAAGATTTTAAGAAGTCAATTTCAGAAGAGGAAAATTGCCACGTCTTTACATTTGCTCTGATCTGTTATATTTAATAAGTTAGACTACAATGTTGCAGAAAAAGTGGCTTATGCTGAACATTGTTATATACATATAATATGTATACAGCAGATATTAAACTTTGCAGGAATTCTATTTTTTTTTTCTGAGTACTGATAAAAAAGTTCTGACTACATTTTTTGTATGCATGTAAAAGTCAACATGCAAATCCAACTTTAGGAGCTCTGTACTTATTGTACATACTTTATTCAATAATACTTCCAATGTCACCATTTTACTGATAGATAAATTTGGGATTCACCGTTCTTCTTAATGCAGCTCCCAGACTTAGGCAGGCAATGATAACATCAAAAGCAAAAGCAGCACAGAGTATTTTTCACATTGTTATTCAATACACCACACATCTGCTGCAATATGCACCAGAATCTAATTATCTAATTTTATCTGAAATAAAATTAATCTAGCATTAAATGTGGCTCCTATTAAATGTATAAAAGTTGTGGTCCCACCTCAGAGGTCTCAACCTTTTTGACCTTTTTCCAAAAATTAAAATAAAGTCATTATTTTGATGTAATGTATTGAATTGTGTGTATACTATTTTGTAGCTGCAGAGCACAAGCTGTATGGCTTTCATGGTTACTTAATGGAGTGTTTGGTTCTTTTTTTAGAGCTTGACAGCTTATGAACTATTATTATGGGAAAGAGTTAAGTGAACTATATTCAAGAAATTTATTTTGTACTCCATGTTAAAAATTATATCATATGGGTTTGGATTGCCATGAGGGTGAGTAAATGATGAAAGAATTATAATTTGGGTGAACCATTTCTTTAAGAGGTGTAGCCTATTTGATGTCCTCATTCACATTAACAGTAACTGCTGGATTTGCAACAGTAATGCTCATCAAACTGTCAGGGTCAGTTGGTTAAAAACTATAGCAGGAAAATCAGTAAGGGCATCAAATCATCTAAGTTTTTGAATTTTTGATTAAGAATGGCATTTTAGAGATTCTCCCTGGAGGAACTGCGTCATCTGTGTAACAGGCCATGGCCTTCATAATTTACATGTCAGATATAAATAAACTAAGACTAGCATATCTGTAGCCTGTGAAACAAGTGTGGCAGGTTTGCTTCTCTTTTTCCTTTATGGTAATTGCTATTGTTGTTAGAGTGTATTGTACGACATGTACATTATAAAATGAAGATGTAAATTGATGTAAATTTTTGTGCTGCATTAGTTCTGTGAAGGATTTTGTCATAGTCAGCTTTCCTGGACTTCAGCCTCATTACTGTAACGGGGCTGACGAGACATGAGACTTGCGGATCCATGTGCAAGCTTTTATTAAAAGGCATGGTCATAAATACAAGCAGGGTCGAGCAATGGCAAACAGGTCTATCATAGGCAAGGCAAAGAGTAATCCAAAACTGGCCTGGGTCGGTCGACAGCAAACAGTATCCAAAGGGGCTTGACGAGAGAGGTTATCTAAAAATGAAGCAATAGTCCAGGCAGGGGAAACCACAATCCAAAACAGGCAGGGCAAGACTAGGAAAACTATCAGGAGCTCTGTAGAGCAGCTAGAGGAGCGATAAACGCATACAATACTCGGCAGTGAGGGAAAGAAAGTCCAGGGTTTAAATAAGGCATGTAATCAGTGTGTGCGTATGATCAGGTGTGTGTGTGATTAGTGCAATCAGCCGTGTGTGCAATCAGTGCAATGAATGATGGGAAATGGAGTCCAGTGTTATGTATGGTGTGAGAGTCAATGTGGTGAGTGAGTGACCTCTGGTGGTGAATGAACGGAAGTGCAGGGACAGGATTTGTGACAATTACTATGGCCTCGTATCAGCCATTCTGTTTCTTGTTTACATTGATGGGAAACGCTGTATTTTTTTACAGTGATTGTAATGACTAAGAGCCTTCAGAGGCCCGTATATTATTTCATTATAAATCTAGTCGTGTGTGATGTACTATTCAGCACCGCAACTTTACCAAAGATAATCAGCAGGTACTGGTTTCAAGATGGAACCATTTCATTCTTGGGTTGTTTTGTTCAGATGTTCTTTGTGCATTATTTAGGCAATGTTTGTTCAAATGTTCTGGTAGTAATGGCTATGGATCAATACACAGCTATTTGTTATCCACTTCAATATCACAGTATCATGACAAACCAAAATGTATTCATTTTGATCCTTGGCTCTTGGATTTTGAGTTTAGCAGGACCCTTAATGGTAGTCATTCGAGCCTATCCTCTCCCTTACTTTGCAGAAAACACCATTATACACTGTTACTGTGATCATGTCTCCGTTACAACACTGACATGCAGAGACAGATCACTGTATAGTATTCCAGCCCTTATAGTACTGGTGGGTTCCTTTGCTGTTATTATATTTTCTTACTGCTCCATCTTAGTGGCAGTTATGCAAATTTCAAGCACTCAAGGATGGATTAAGACTTTTTCCACCTGCTGTCCTCAGCTCATAATTGCTCTCTTTTTTCTACCCAGGTGTCTTATTTGTTTGGCAATATTGGTATAAGGTACAGTACTGATTTGCGATTACTCATTGTTATGATGTATAACCTACGACCACCTATGATCAACCCCCTGATTTATTGTTTGAGAACAGAAGAGGTAAAAAATATTAAAAAAAAAAAAAACATTTCAAAAGAAACAAATTGGCATTCCTTTACAGTTGCTCTAACATGCTTTATGAATTGAGTTGGACAAACTATAGTCAAGCTCTAGATTGTATCCCAAACATGAAACAGATTCCAGTAAGTGTTGAAAATGGATTGGACAGTTCTAACCAGTCTGGGTACTCTTATCATATTAATTATGTCAACCCAATGATTCACAGACTAAAGAAATCAAAGATGTATTGACAGAAAAAAAAAGGGTAAGAATAATATTGTCACAGATCAGCCAGGCTCATTCACCTCCCAATCACAACGCACTCCATCACCTGAGTATTTCACGAGTTCACACTTACATATAAATAGCTGGAGTATAGTAATGCGTAATTGGCGTGCTGTCCGGGAAAGGGCCCTGAGCTCGGGAATAGCCCAACCCCTAGAGTACCCCCGTAAAAGTGTAGTGAGAGCTCAAGAGTGGAGAAGGGGCGGTGGAGGAATGCTGATTAACCATCAATGGATAGCAGTATGTCAGCTGTATTTATACCTGCGTGTTGATTAACTCGAGTGCATTCCTCTTGTGTTAATTAGGCTAAGTATCTGATGTGCTCCTCCCGAACTTTGTTAATAAAACATCATTAATTGCACGCACCTGCACATCATCAGCACCCTCATCAGCCACCATACAAAAGCACATGACCAGTTCATGGTCCAATCTTGTTCATACAAAGTGGACTCACTCTATGCTATTTGAGTGCTATCTAGAAATGCCTACCTTGTATACTTATCCTTTGGGTCTCCTCCGGTGTGTCTTTGCTCCTCGCTCCAACAATCTGGTCTCTGCTCTTCATCAGAGGTGTGTGCTATCTCCAGTCTCCATTCCACGATCTCCTGCGAAACAAGCAACAAGGTTATACTCCCCATCTATTCAAGAACTGTTTCATTACCCTTGATACTCCCCTGCCATTACCATCTGCCTCAGTTGCTGTCAATAAAGATACCTGTGTATTTTCTAATTCTCTGTCTGAGTCTCCTTCCGTAATGAATATAGTCCATGTACATTGTAGTTTTTTTTTTTTCCATTGCTCTTTACTTTATTTCCTGTTAATTTGTCCTAAATGTTAATTGTGAGATTATGGATATTATGCAGCACTGTTGTTCTTACGTTTCATTTCTTTTCAGAATTTTCCTTTGTATTGTAGTAGAAAAATGCTAACACAAGGCCTGTCACGGTGTACACTCACGAGGGAAGCAAGGAAACGTGGATAAACTCAAAAAATAATCTTTAATCCAGACAAGGCAGGGCAGACACACACAGGAACACCGGGGGTAACGAGTAGACCAGGCGAAAAAGAACTGAACAGACAGGAACTAAATACACAGGATAGTCAAACACAAACAGCTGAATGAGATCATATTAATTAATCAAACTAAATAAGGACAGGAAAATAACCATATATGGACACAAGAGGGCGGGAAACGCACAACACAGGACATAAGGGCTGACAAGGCCAAGCTTTTATTTTGAACCATCCCAGTTAGGTTAATATACTGAAGCCACACGATGGCTGCATCTGAAAACTGAAAAATGCTGCCTTCGGAGATGACGGCTGAAAGTTGTGTTTGGTGGTTAGTTTGTGTGTAAATATATATTTCTGATTAACTTTTTTCACTTTTGATGTTATTTCTAGCGAGAAATGAGTATTATAGTAATTAAATATTTTAGTTATCACCAAAACTCGTTCTATTTTGTTGTAGATAAACCGTTACGCTGCCTCAGAAGCCTGTCCGAAATTAGTTTCATGTGGTGCCTTCGTGCATAAACGCTGCCTGCAAAGTCATTGCCTCATGAGGCAGTAAGGCAGCTGCCTAAGTTTTCAGATGCAGCCAAATACTGACATTGGGCAAGAGCTGTGCAAAATCCTGTCTTCACTGGAAGGCCTTAATATTTCTGCTTTTATGAATGCATGAAAAAACATTTAGGAGTATCCAAATAGGAGTATTTTCTCATATTAGAGAAAATATTTGTTGTATTAGAGTTGTATTTTTTAAAAATTGGTTTGGTACTATTTTCACAAGTAAGGCGTACATTTACAAAACTCTTAGTACGAAACTGCACAGTAAAAACCTGTTAAATGGTTAACGGTAAGTTCCTGTAAAATATACAGGGGGAAAAAAACATAAATTGACGTTCCCAGAATTACCTGCGTTGCATTTCAAATTTTGTTTGAATTTGATGTTTTTTCTTTAAATTAACTATGCTGCTTCTCAGTTTTTTTCTTATCAGTTATGTTTATTAGGATTGTATGTTACATCTAATGTTGTTAAATTAATGTTTATTGCATATTTCAGTTTAATGAGTCTCACCATGATGGTGTTTAGTGTTTGTGTGAATGACACTGTGCACCTTCTATATATGTTATTATTTAAAAGCTGCTTGTGATGGGCTTTGATTCATCATGTTATTTTCTCATCACCACCTGCATTTGGTGTTTATCAGTATATTTCAAAGGTACAAAACAGATTTCAGTACTTTCATAGGTTGGTATATCGGTTAATGAAATGGTATTTAACTGTAAATTTAAGTTAAAACCTAAAATGTTATTACCATATTTTTTTTACGGTAGAGTTCCGGCAACCACAGCTGCGTTTTTTACCGTAGATTTTATGGAAATTATTTTACAGTATGATCACACTTGTAACACCACTAGTCATTCTTTCAAAACCTGATCTCATGATTTCATTGTAGTTGCGCATATTTTCATTCCACATAATCATTGTTTCAGAACACAAGATCATTGTGATATGTATTGAGAACATTTGGTTTAATCACCAAAACACAACAGTAAGATCTTCTTTCAACTTAGTGCTTTTAACAACATAAAATCAATAATGTTTGTAAAACATTTATCCATTGTGTTATCAAAAAGTGTGATGAAGGTATGACATGACCATAAGGTTTTGTGCTGGAACAGAGTTCACTGTCAATGCACTAAATGTCCTCACTTTGCCATTTGACTGAATCTATATTCTAGCTGAATTTTTCAGAAGAAGGGTGAGTTATAGTAATGTGAAGTCTTTACCATGGTAATGCTTCTATATACAGTATCACATGGCACAATGCAATGTAAAATGCTGTATTTGATGCCATCTGTCTCCCTTCTTCTGATATATCTCTGATCAATTCCTCTCCCTTGTGTCCGGCTGTATGTTCACAAATAGCTAAACACACGGTTTTACAGATGAGGACGTCCTCAAAGGAAGGTTTATGTGATTTTGCTTACTTCTGGGTTTGTCCCCAAAATATGGTTACAGTAAGTAGGTACACACACACACACACACACACAGGTTTTCCTATCATTATGGTGACATTCCATGGGAGTAATGGGTTTTATACTGTCTCCCCCTACACTAACCATACTCCTATACCTACCCTTATGAAAATATTTTTTATATTTTTTCTCATTAGACCCAAAAAAAGACAATGATTTCAGATATTGCCATCTTTGTGGGAACATTTTGTCCCCATAAAATAGGGTTTACCTGAACCACACACAACAATAACAACACACATACACACACACACACCCTTACAAAATAGTGGTTATCATCTTCGATAAATCACTTTTAGTGTAAAAATAATTCAGTGCTTTTTGTTATTCCTAAATTGCAATCACGTTCTACAGAAACTAAATATCTATTGAATCCATATCTATAGATTAACAAAATGATTAACTGATTAACCATTAAGATGAGTTAGATTAAATAATAGACAAATGTATTAAACTGAATGAGAAGGCATGCTAATGAAAAGTTTGATAGTAATATCTTTATGAAAGGCAGTTACTGTGAATGAAACCAACCTGGTCTCATAAAAATACGTACCACTGCGCACTTTTTGTGCGACACCATTTTATGTACCTTGCTGCACGTTTCGCCGCTGTTTCAAATAGAAATGTTCACTGAGTGGACATTTCCTCAAATATCTGGGGACTGTCGCTAAAAGTTAATGCTCTATCTTGTTGGAAATATGCCCTACACCAAATCCAACCCTAAACCTACCCGATAGTGTTAACAAATGCAAAACTGATATAAAAACGTTTTAGCTGATGCAACTGTGCCATTTGAACTTCCTTTTATGCAGATTTTAACTGCTTTGTTGAACCGTAGTTACACAAGATTCGAACCGGTGCTTCTCGTCTCCTAAGTCCGTCTCCGTACTCCGTGACCTACCGAACAAAC
The DNA here is from genome assembly GCF_012432095.1 of Onychostoma macrolepis. Lineage (NCBI taxonomy): Eukaryota > Metazoa > Chordata > Actinopteri > Cypriniformes > Cyprinidae > Onychostoma > Onychostoma macrolepis. The sequence continues at coordinate 21,148,616 of NC_081169.1, forward strand.
TTACCACTTTTGATGATCTGTTGTGATATTAGTACTAAGAGTTTTGAAAATGTACCAATTGCTTGTGAAAATTGCACCAAAGCAATTAAGAAAAACTGTAATGTATATAAACATTTTACTGTGGAATTGTGCGGCTGTAGTAAAGAATTCAGCTAACAAATGGTGAAGGACGCTGTAATCACACAACGGGTTTGGGATTGGGAGATTTTATGGAATTTAGATGATTTTGAGTTAGTCTGACAGTGGGATGCCACAAGCTGGTTATAGCCCATGTTATTATTATTATTACCATGTAAATGTTCAATTTATTTATTGTCTGGGCTTATAGAGGCATTCTGTGTGGTGGCACTAATTCGGATAAAGGGCCAGCCTGTCATTTCTAGATCCTAAACCTGGTCTCCCTGTTACTGCATGTTGCTTCCTGTCCCATTTTGAATGAAGAAAAAAAAGCAAAAAAAAAGCAAATTGAATACTTCAAGGAAAATCTGAAAGATAACAGCTCTTTTTGATAACGGACAATCATAGAAGTCATGTCAAAAATTATGCAATGCAACTGAATTGTTAAGATTAAGTTGTTTAAATTAAAGCAGTTTAATTTAAAACAGTTTTAACATTTTGCACAGCATAAATAAACAGGGTGCAAATTATGAAGGATTTCGGGAGGTTCTGACCCATAGATGTGTTTATGTAGATTAGTTTCTATGGAACATTATACGTTGCTCATCCGCCATATTGGAACAGTCAAAGCCCTTCTGTGAGCTCTTGACAGCAAGTTGACTGTGCTCAATGTTGTGACATGTTGGAAAACTTAAGTAATTTACTCAGGGCCGTTTCTAGCCATTTTGACGCCCTAGGCGAAACCCTATTAGCGCCCCTATATATATATATATATATATAATTTATTTTTCAGACATCAGTTTCTTGTCACATTCAAATTGGTTGTCCTAGTAAAGACACTAATTTGTGGAAATTCAGCGCATTGTGCGTTCCACAAATCTGAACGCATTAGGCCTATTTGTACAGTAAATTGACTGTTAAAATAAAACATTTTGCACAGTTTATTATCTGTGATACCATTATATGCCTGAATATCTCTATGTAACAATCCCTAGTTGCCAAGAAATTGTCATCACACATAAATTAATTTTATTACATTTGGATTTGGATACATGTTTAGATATTATCAACAGCTACTTTTTGATTTTATCTGTTTTTTTTTGTTGTTGTTGTTGTTGTGTCAGTTATTGCATTATTATTTCAGTCAAACCTATAAAACCCTTTGTTACCCCAAACTACATAGGCCTATAAAAGCCTGATCAGTGACATAAAAGTAATCAGAATGCAGCTACTTGTTCTTTTATTACTCATTGACGTGTGAACTTCCCCTTTAAATAACGTGACGCTCTGCCCACTACAGGTGCTGGTCATATAATTAGAATATCATCAAAAAGTTGATTTATTTTAATTCCATTCAAAAAGTGAAACTTGTATATTATATTCATTCATTACACACAGACTGATATTGTCACGGTGCACACAGCAGGGAGGAACGAGGAACACGCAGACGAGGAGATACTTCAAAATAACAGTCTTTAATGAGGACATCAGGACAGGGCAAGACAAGGCAAGGCTGAGACACAGACAGGAACACCGGGGAATAACGAGTAGACCAGACAAACACTAACTAAACAGGCAGGAACTAAATACACATGACAATCACTGATAATTACTGAAACACGGCTGGACAAGACTTAACTAATAATCACACTTAACAAAGACAGGAACAAGACCAAATATGGACACAAGAGGCAGGAACACATGACACACACGACAGAGGACGTGACAGATATATTTCAAATGTTTATTTCTTTTCATTTTGATGATTAGAGCTTTCAGCTCATGAAAGTCAAAAATCAGTATCTCAAAATATTAGAATATTACTTAAGACCAATACAAAGAAAGGATTTTTAGAAATCTTGGCCAACTGAAAAGTATGAAAATGAAAAGTATGAGCATGTACAGCACTCAATACTTAGTTGGGGCTCCTTTTGCCTGAATTACTGCAACAATGCGGCGTGGCATGGAGTCGATCAGTCTGTGGCACTGCTCAGGTGTTATGAGAGCCCAGGTTGCTCTAATAGTGGACTCTCATCTTCCTCTTGACAATACCCCATAGATTCTCTATGGGGTTCAGGTCAGGCGAGTTTGCTGGCCAATCAAGCACAGTAACACTATGGTCATTGAACCAGCTTTTGGTACCTTTGGCAGTGTGGGCAGGTGCCAAGTCCTGCTGGAAAATGAAATCAGCATCTCCATAAAGCTTGTCAACAGAAGGAAGCATGAAGCGCTCTAAAATTTCCTGGTAGATGGCTGCGTTGACTGTGGACATCAGAAAACACAGTGGACCAACACCAGCAGATGACATGGCAGCCCAAATCATCACTGACTGTGGAAACTTCACACTGGACTTCAAGCAACATGGATTCTGTGCCTCTCCACTCTTCCTTCAGACGCTGGGACCTTGATTTCCAAATGAAATGTAAAATTTACTTTCATCTGAAAAGAGGACTTTGGACCACTGAGCAACAGTCCAGTTCTTTTTCTCCACAGCCCAGGTAAGATGCTTCTGACGTTGTCTCTGGTTCAGAAGTGGCTTGGTAGCCCTTTTCCTGAAGACGTCTGAGCGTAGTGACTCTTGATGCACTGACTCCAGCTTCAGTTCTCTCCTTGTGAAGCTCTCACAAGTGTTTGAATCGGCTTTGCTTGACTGTATTCTCAAGCTTGCGGTCATCCCTGTTGCTTGTGCACCTTTTCCTACCCAAATTCTTCCTTCCAGTCAACTTTGCATTTAATATGCTTTGATACAGCACTCTGTAAACAGCCACACCTTTCAGTAATGACCTTCTATGACTTACCCTCTTTGTGGAGGGTGTCAATGTTCGTCTTCTGGATCATTGCCAAGTCAGCAGTCTTCCCCATTATTGGGGTTTCAAAGAACAAGAGATACCCAGCATTTATACTGTAGGGATGGTCATTTATTCAAACTCAAATGTAAATATTCTAATATTTTGAGATACTGATTTTTGACTTTCATGAGCTGTAAGCTCTAATCATCAAAATTAAAAGAAATAAACATTTGAAATATATCAGTCTGTGTGTAATGAATGAATATAATATACAAGTTTCACTTTTTGAATGGAATTAGTGAAATAAATCAACTTTTTGATGATATTCTAATTATATGACCAGCACCTGTATATGTATGACGCTACTCCCTTTAAGCGCTGTTGGAAGCGAATTATTATTATTATTTTTTATTTTTTTGGAAGCGAATTAATTGATTCAGCATTTCGACACTTCCGTCAGAATGCGTTCAACTTGACAAAGCAGTTTAATAAAGTATGTATTGATCTTGTGAATTAGCAAATTTTACTACAACAATATTTTTTAATTGGCTGATAAAAAAGTTTTATATGGGAATATTACACGACACACTGAACCTTTAACAATGCATTGGCGCAAAAACGCACACCTTTTAGACCAGTTTCACATGAAACATGATTTCTCGACTCCACAAATACTGCCTAAACAAAATTCTGATTTTGTGCACTTTTTATGTACCAATATTTTAATTGGCCTTTGAACTTTGAAAAAAAAAAAAAATCCTTACCTTGCCAAAACACTGACAGAACCCATTGATCTAATGGCATTGTTGAGCACTCCAAATCCAAATGCAAACTTTGCATGCAACAATCAGAGGCAGCAATTGACAGCGCTCTGATTCAATGGCATACAGGCATCGTCAGAATGACAGTACTCTAGCCCAATGATGTTGGGGTATCCAGTGGGGGCGGAAGTCATATTTCAGGGTGTCCGTGCCACTCTTAATCACAACCCTGTTAAAATGTAGCGGCAGTACGTGCACTCATTGGCGCCCCCACCAGCTGGTAGCGCTCTAGGCGACCGCCAAGCTTGCCTATGCCTAGAAACGGTACTGAATTTACTTATTACAACTTTGACTATGGTTAAAAGTAAACTAAAATGTAACTTAGGCCTAATGTTCACATTGCAGTTTAACCTGTGGTAGGCCTACTAAAAATGGTTTTGAATATTGATATTTTTCAATGTATTATATCAAAGTTACAAATTCAAGTTTCATGAAAACACATATGACAAGGACTCAAGCATGTTAGTGTCAAAGAAACCAAACTGTTCATAAGATAATCATGCATTAATGAGATAGCAGAAACTCCGAACAACATGTCAATTTGTGGGAGGTGCCTTTAATCTATATTAGTCTTGATAAACGGTGACTTTGTAGTGACTGTTAGATGGATGAGAGAAAGTCATTTTTTGCTTGTGGATTAATACAATTAGTGATTGTGAATCTTCTCTATCAAACTCAAAATAATGCAATTTTAATAGATTATGCTAATTACATCAGAATAGTTTCCACGGAGGTAATGTATGTGAATGATAGATTATCGATATAATCTGTGAAGAATTTTATAACAACAGCAATTGTTCCAAACGTTGAAATGTAAACTTTTTATATGTTGTTTTATTTTGCATTGACAGTCAAATGCTTATGTAATTGTCATTGCTTTTTTTAATTCTTTTTATATTTCAGTGAATTTGTATCAGGTGTTACAAAGCTGTTCTAGAGTCATGACTCCCACAAATGTTACTGTCTTTACTGAATTCTATCTGCTGGGATTTCCAGGACTCCATCCACAGTATTATGGAACCGTGGGAACCCTTTTGTTCTTTGTCTTCTTGACACTAGCAGGAGGAAATATCTTTATTATTGCATTTATTGCTTATGAGAGAAGTCTTCAGAAACCCACCTATTTAATCATCTGTAATCTTGCAGTGTCTGATCTTGCTTTTGGAACCGTCACGCTGCCTAAAGCCATTGCAAAATACTTTTTCAATAGCAGTGAGATACCATTTTATAGCTGCTTTGTGCAGATGTTTTTTGTTCACTACTTAGGGAGTATTAACTCTTTTATAATGCTATTAATGGCTATTGATCGGTTTGTTGCAGTGTGTAACCCGCTGAGATACTGTGTCCTTATTACAAATAAGACAATTTTATTGGCATGTGCAGTGATTTGGATCATCTGTATTTCATGGCTGACAGTCATTGTTTATCATGCCTTCGATGAGCCCTACTGTGGTTGCAATGTAATAACCCAAAATTACTGTTATCAAAATTCAATAATTAAACTGTCTTGTGGAGACGTAAGGCAGAAAAAGTTTTTTTCATTTTCATGTGCCATGTTTGTTCTCAGTGTTGTTTTTATTAAAATGTAAGGTCCCACTTTATATGAAGTGTCCCTAATACCTGTGTAATTACATAGAAACTAGATGTGTACGTAGTATGTAACCACAGTGTAAGTACACATTGGTACATAGTATTGACAGATCTAATATTTCTGTAACTACACACATGTAACAACCCTCAAAATGGTATGTGTAAGTACAAATGTGTAACAGGACATTGGTAACAACACTTTTTTCACTTCACTAAGTACTCGTGTAACAGGAATTATATAACTATATTTTGTAACAACAGTATGTATAAGAGTAATTGAAACAATTTGATCCAGGGGGTAGAAACGGGTAGGTTTAGGGATATGTAAAGTGGGAGGAGTTGGATCTCGAGCTGGTGGAGTTGATGCTCCACTGTAATACCAGTGTACTTAAATGGTAACTCCTCAGGAACTGTCCACATAATATAAAGTGTAACATTCTGGACACCAACCACAATTTATATGTAAAGCCTAACTTACTGGCCACTGCTGTGTAACATCAAATTTATTACATGGTAAATCCATAAGAATTGTCTACTTAATATAAAGTGTAACACTTTCTTTACAGAAAAAAAGTGCTGTTAGTCCTGTTACACATTTGTACTTTCATTACCAAAAAGTGTTATTACCAATGTCCTGTTACACATTTGTACTTATACCATTCAGTGGGTTGTTACATATGTGTAGTTACACAAACATTAGAGCTATAGATACTATGTACCAATGTGTACTTACACTGTTGTTACATACTACGTACACATCTAGTTACTATGTAAGTACACAGGTATTAGGGACACTTAATATAAAGTGGGACCAAATGTAATACTTAATCACACAAGCCTGTCTTTAGTCCATCAATATCTCATTATATTTTAGTTTTAAATATTGATATAAGAGAACTGATCCCTAAATTAAGTCATTTAGTTAAGAAAAAAACCTGTCTATATGTGCATTATACTGTCCAGAGATCAACAAGACTAACAAACTATCTTTATTTCTATTATATATATATATAATAATCTGGGACACTGGGTAATCTGGGACACCTAAACTCCAGTGTGTTTATTTCCTGATCTAATAAAATTTAGTCAACAGGACTTTTACTATAATTTTAGCATGGATGTCATGTGACTGAAATGGGGGTGATTCCACAGAAAGGGGCAGGGCACTTGTCAATCAAGAAGCTCCCCTGGGAATTGCATGACAAGGTCAATGACATAGGATTCTGACTAGATTAATGTTAAGGACATGAATCTGTTATAAATAAGACAATGTTCCTAATTGTTGTCAAATTATGTTTGTGATCTATTCAAGCAACACATTTATTATTTTTTTCCCACATTATCAAATATGATTGAGAATGTGGGACAGCATGCTTTGGGTAATCTGGGACAGTCTTCAAATGGGGGAAATATGCATTTAGGGACTTTATAAATCTAATGACAAGGGCTAATATATGCCATAATGAGAAATGGGTGTTAATGCTGGAGGGTATAACATTGCAACCCATTCTCACACCCAACTCGTCACATATTGAAGCTTGGTCAGGACCACTTGGCGTCTCTTTTTGACGCTCAAGGTACCCTTTAGCGTCATTTTTCAACTTGCAGGTTCCTCCGTTGCTTTAAATAGGAAACCCCTAGCGTCAATATGCCGACGCCATACTGGGAATTTTATCATCATAATTAAATTATATATTGGGTAATAACATTGCCAATATTGCATATATGTTGGGGTGTGATTTTTCAATGTAAACAGCCACAACAGTTTTATTTATATTACATAATTTACACATTTATGAGCACATAACCCAACCCTGCCCCTAAACCTACCATTTGTCAATAAACACAAGATATAACAGGCAGCTACAACTACCGTCATAATTTATTAAAAAAATAGTAATATTCCAAGTCTTCCGAGGCAAAACATTTGATTTGTGAGAGGAATAGACGCGATCGCCATCTCTGTCCGCCATTAAGCTCATCCTGTATGCTGCAGTCTGTGAGCGAATTCAAAAAATGCCGCCAGAAGAAGCCTTACGTCAGCCTTGGTTGTGAAATGCTAATGGCTCTTGTGTGTCTCGTGACCGATTGCGTTATGCTGTTCTGACAGGCTATTGGTTCTTGTGTGTCTCGTGACCGATTGCGTTATGCTGTTCTGACAGGCTATTGGTTCTTGTGTGTCTCGTGACCGATTGCGTTATGCTGTTCTGACAGGCTATTGGTTCTTGTGTGTCTCGTGACCGATTGCGTTATGCTGTTCTGACAGGCTATTGGTTCTTGTGTGTCTCGTGACCAATTGCGTCATGCTGCGGGACAGGAGTATGCTTTTCAATGAGAGGTGAGCACGTTAACAGAGAGGGTTAGGTGCTCCAATAAAAGTATAAATTTATATACAATTATTTCTATTTTTTACAAATGCATGCAAACCATTAAACTAAGACAAACAACGGAGGAGAACGTGTTGTCATTTTCCATAAGCGTCTTGACCTGACGCATGAAGCAAGCAATTGAAAGCAATGGAGTTCCTATTTTGTCATATACTGATGCCTAGGGGCACTTTTGGCGTCTTCATAGTGATGCGAAAGGCGTTTGACCATGCTTCAGTTTTTGAGGCCTTGGGACTGAGAATGGGTTGAACATTAGCACAAGTTCACAGTAGCTAGAGAGATGCTACAGAGACAGAATCTGAGAAACGTATTCCAATAGAAAGCAAAGGTATCAGGATGAAGTAAACCGTTAATTTAATTTCCCAAATTCCCAGTTAGTTTAGTATATACAACGGTTCAAATCACTGAGCAGGTTTGTGTTCTGTTCACAAACGCGCACACACACACACACAGACACACAAACACACACCCCACACACACAGTCATTAGTCAGCTAAAATATGAAAGGGTGATTCTTAGACTATGGGCACTTTTATGTTCTTTGGTCATATTTTTAAAAATACATATAATTTTGGACAAATTCCTCTTTCTTTGTCAAACTAACAATAAAACCACCTTAAAAACGTTTTACTACCTTTCTATTATGATTTTTTTCATACTTTTCAACCTCCTTATAGGTGCCAAAATCACGTTTTCTCCTTGTCGCACACCCAGACTTTTAAACTTTAACAATGAAAATACAGTTTAAAAATATTACTTATCTGGTAACTATTAATGTACTCAAATTAAGCACTAGTAAAATAATTAAAATACATTATAGTATTTAATGTGAGACCACTATCAATATTACTTTTTATACAAAATATAGCTGTCGCACAGTATTGGTGTCATTTCCACCACAACACTATAATGTCCCTTTAAAAAGTTTGTGTGAAAGATTGTTTAGGTGGTTTCTATGGAAATGTTCAGTGACATCAGAGCACATGTTGGACATGGAGGGAATTTAAATTTTCATCAACAACATGTGAAGAAAAATCAAGGTAAATATTGCTTGATCAGTTAATATATTTATTCTACGTCATTTCCAAACATGCTTCAAGGGTGTTTTTAAAAAGCTAAAAATTTTAAGTTAAATAAGAGTATTTTGCATACATGAAATGGTAAGTATTAATTCAAAGCTAATCAGTGAAGCTATCTTCCATTTTTTCACAAAAAACTACAGAAATGTCATTTCCACCACAGTCATTTCCACCACACTGCCTCTGTGGTGGAAATGACATTTATGGTTACAAAGTACAATTGATATGTTTAATGACTTTGGGAATTGAATTTAATGAGTGTGATGACTTTTCTAATAAATATCTCTGCTGTTTCTCTACATTCACATTAATTCATTATCATTTCCACAAACCCCTGTCATTTCCACCACCACCCTGTCATTTCCGTCACCACACATTTTTTTTAAATATTTAAAAAGTTCTCATTACAAATTAAAAATGTATCCACAATTTATGAGATTATGCTCTACTTAATATAAAAAATCAAGTTATTTATTTTCTAATAAGCTCTTACCAAACCAATATTAAATTTAAGAGTGTGACAGGTGTACAGTTCAGCATTTGGTCCTTAGAGTCAGTCAGTCAGTCATATTTATTTATAAAGCACATTTAAAAACAACGGCTGTTGGCCAAAGTGCTGTACAAAATTAAAACATATTTAAAACATATACCAAAATACAAGAATAAACAAAACACAGCAACAGATAGTACACTACAGTTATGCCACTGTGCTCACTTGAGACCATGTGCAACAGTAAATAAGTACGTTTTAAGAAGAGACTTAAAATCAGCGTATGTTGGAGCAGATCTTATATAAAATGGCAAATTGTTCCAAAGCTGTGGGGCAACCACTGAAAAGGCACGGTCACCTTTCAATTTCAGGCGTGTCCTTGGAACAGTCAACTGAAGACTACTGGTTGATCGAAGTTCCCTAGAAGCACTACAGTAAAACAGGAGATCGGAGATATATGACAGAGCCAGTCCATGCAAACCTTTGTATACAAACAGTAATGTTTTAAAATGGATACGATATTTAACTGGGAGCCAGTGAAGAGAGATCAGCACTGGCGAAATATGTTCCCTCTTTCTTGTTCCAGTTAACAATCTAGCAGCAGCATTTTGAACAAGTTGAAGACGTGAAAGTAGGGACTGTGAAATACCCGAGTACAATCCATTACAATAGTCTAATCTGGATGAGATAAAAATCAAAGAGCAGTTAATTTATCTCATTGACAAATGTATGATTATTGTACATTGTGGAAAAACTGCTAAAACTAGTTACAAAAATGATCTTAGAGCGAGGAAGAGAGAGAAGGAAATAAGAGAAATACAAAGAAGCTAAACCAATGGAATGAGAGTAGAATGAAGGGAGCTATTGGTGATATTGTGTTTGGCATGCATAAAGTATGAAGAATATAGGCTTTTTTAGGCCTAATACATATGTCCCAGATTACAAAGTGACCTGTCCCAGATTATCAAATTCAGGCAGAATTTTTATTTTTGTCACAAAAACATTTAACATTTAACATTTAATTTAATATATATATATATATATTATGTTACAATTAGAGTAAACATACCAAGGCAAAAAGGCTCCTGTCTCTAGGTTTGGGCCCACTGATCCAGGCCAAATATCTTCTACAGAGCCTCCAAGAGTCAAGAGACACAAGAGTCATGATTTTGGTATATCGTTGTCGGAGATAGCGCCTCCCAAAGTTGAAATTTTGACCGGGAATAACTCAACCCAGGCGGGGACAAACTCTACCAAACTCAGGGAAAAATTAGACCTCCAGGGCCCCTATCCAACGCCGCCTACCCCGCGCCCAAAGTCCCTCGGGGGCCGAAGATACGGGCCTCCAAAGTTTAAACTTTGACCAGGAATAACTCACCCTAGGCGGGGACAAACTCTACCAAATTCGGGGTGTTAGTAGACCTCCAGGGCCCCTATCCAACGCCGCCTACCCCGAGCACTAAGTCCCTCGGGGGCCAGAGATACGGGCCTACAAAGTTGAAACTTTGACCGGGAATAACTCAACCCAGGCAGGGACAAACTCCACCAAACTCGGAGCAAAATTAGACCTCCGGGGCCCCTATCCAACCCCTACCCCGAGCCCAAAGTCCCTCGGGGGCCGGAGATACAGGCCCCCAAACTTGAAACTTTGACCGGGATCAACTCAAACCAGACGGGGGCAAACTCCACCAAACTTGGGGCAAAATTAGACCTCCACAGCCCCTATCCAACGCTGCCTTCCCCGTGCCCAAAGTCCCTCGGGGGCCTGGGGAGACATGTCTCTGGGCCTGGCGTCGCTTGAAAAAGCCCCTGGAGCTTAGCTTTCACCGTTACCGACAACCGGACCAAGGGGCGCTGGGGAAGTGCCCACCCCAGCCAGGGAAACGTGTCTCTGGGCCTGGCGTCGCTTGAAAAAGCCCCTGGAGCTTAGCCTTCACCGTTTCCGTTCAGATATTCATATCTTGTTGTCATACAGTACCGTTTCTAGGCATAGGCAAGCTAGGCGGTCATCTAGAGAGCCACCAGCTGGAGGGGGCACCAATGAGCACACGTACTGCCGCTACATTTTAACAGGGTTGTGATCAGGAGTGGCACGGACACCCTGAAATATGATTGCCGCCCCCACTGGATACCCCAACATCATTAGAGTACTGTCATTCTGACAATGCCTGTATGCCATTGGATCAGAGCGCTGTCAATTGCTGCCTCTGATTGTTGCATGCAAAGTTTGCATTTGGATTTGGATTGCTCAAAAATGCCATTAGATCAGTGGGTTCTGTCAGTGCTTTGGCAAGGTAAGGCTTTTTTTTGCCATGCAAGTTCAAAGGCCAATTTAAAATATTGGTACATAAAAAGTGCACAAAATCAGTATTTTGTTTTGACAGTATTTGTGGCAGTCGAGAAATCATGTTTCATGTGAAACTGGTCTAAAATGTGTGCGTTTTTGCGCTAATGCATTGTTAAAGGTTCAGTGTGTCGTGTAATATTCCCATATAAAACTTTTACAGACAATTAAAAAATATTGGTGTAGTAAAATTTGGTAATTCACAAGATCAATACATACTTTATTAAACCGCTTTGTCAGATTTAACGCATGTGTCAAAATGCTGAATCAATTAATTCGCTTTAAAAAAAAAAATAATTAATTCGCTTCAACAGCGCTTAAAGGGAGCAGCGTCATACATATATAGAGGGCAGAGTGTCACATTGTTTAAAGGGGAAGTTCACGCATCAATGAGTAATAAAAGAACAAGCTGCATTCTGACTACTTTTATGTCACTGATCAGGCTTTTATAGGCCTATGTAGTTTGGGGTAACAAAGGGTTTTATAGGTTTGACTGAAATAATAATGCAATAACTGACACAACAACAACAAAACAATTGAACAAAAAAAAACAGATAAAGTCAAAAAGTAGCCATTGATAATATCTAAACATATTCAAATCCAAATGTAAAAAAATTCATTTATGTGTGATGACAATTTCTTAGCAACTAGGGATTGTTACATAGATCTATTCAGTCATCCAGTGACTATAATGGTATCACAGATAATAAATTGTTCAAAATGTTTTATCTTAACAGTCAATTTACAAATAGGCCTAATGCATTCAGATTTGTGGAACTCATAATGCGCTGAATTTCCACAAATTAGTGACGTTACTATGACAACCAATTTGAATGTGACAAGAAACTGATGTCTGAAAAAGAAATTATATATATATAATATACATGTAATAGGGATTTCGCCTAGGGCGTCAAAATGGCTAGAAACGGCCCTGTTGTCATATCTTGTGTTTCACAGCTTTAGTCAGATAGTGACAATCATCTTACAAGAACATGGTTCAGGGTTTTAAATAAAAACATTTTATTAAGTTTTCAATTCATTTAGTTTTTAACAATTATTAGAGATAATTTCACATATTTTGCATTATATGAAATATATACTTAGCCACTGGACACAATCAAGCACAAAAATGTTTTGTCAGAAACAAAGCTCATGTGGTCACACGAGAACCGTCAAACAATATGTCACTGTGTGGGAGGTTTCTTTCGTCTTAAGAGAGAGATGAAAAACAGCGGATTTAGTGTGTCATTATCTGATGGACACTGATACAGAAGGTATCATTTCATTTCTTCTATATATGGCAAATGCCTGAATGCTTAGGATCCAGCAAGATTAAACAATTATAGGCTACTATTTATATTTTGCATTACACATCTGGTTTTCTATGGAAGTAATTTTAAGTAATGGCCTGAAATGGTTCAACTTGGCAATATATTCCTTAATATTTTGTATATTTTTGGTATGTCATTATATATGCTTTCCACGTCAGCTTTGTTGTCCTTTTTTTTTTTTTTCTTTCTTGTAGCGTACACAAGTTGGTAACTGCAAAGCTATTCTAGAGTCATGACTCCCACAAATGTCACTGTCTTTACTGAATTCTATCTGCTGGGATTTCCAGGACTCCATCCACAGTATTATGGAGCCGTGGGAACCCTTTTGTTCTTTGTCTACTTGACACTAGCAGGAGGAAATATCTTTATTATTGCATTTATTGCTTATGAAAGAAGCCTTCAGAAACCCACCTATTTAATCTACTGTATTCTTGCAGTGTCTGATCTTGCTTTTGGAACTGTCACGCTGCCTAAAGCCATTGCAAAATATCTTTTCAGTATCGACACTATATCATTTCATAGCTGTTTTGTGCAGATGTTTCTTGTTCACTACTTAGGGAGCATTAATGCTTTTGTCATACTGTTAGTGGCCATTGATCGGTTTGTTGCGGTGCGTAACCCACTGAGATACTGTGTCCTTATTACAAACAAGACCGTTTTTGTTGTATGTA